>NW_028263387.1:1739035-2339035 GCF_051168715.1 Poecilia mexicana
CTTAAGTTACAAATGTTCAGAAAGCCATAAGCCAAAAACGCTTTATCTCAGCGAAAGAAGTCAAAAATGGACTATCTGTGAATTTGCAGCTTTACATTCAATTTTCAGCCTTGTTAGTTGTTGGACAGCTCCGAAATGCTGAGCAGCACTAGATCTGGCTGTAATAAGCTGAAATTAGTTGATCTGCTTAAGTTACAAATGATCAGAAAGCCAGAAGCCAAAAACGCTTTATCTCAGCGAAAGAAGTCAAAAATGGACTATCTGTGAATTTGCAGCTTTACATTCAATTTTCAGCCTTGTTAGTTGTTGGACAGCTCCGAAATGCTGAGCAGCACTAGATCTGGCTGTAATAACCTGAAATTAGTTGATCTGCTTAAGTTACAAATGATCAGAAAGCCAGAAGCCAAAAACGCTTTATCTCAGCGAAAGAAGTCAAAAATGGACTATCTGTGAATTTGCAGCTTTACATTCAATTTTCAGCCTTGTTAGTTGTTGGACAGCTCCGAAATGCTGAGCAGCACTAGATCTGGCTGTAATAAGCTGAAATTAGTTGATCTGCTTAAGTTACAAATGATCAGAAAGCCAGAAGCCAAAAACGCTTTATCTCAGCGAAAGAAGTCAAAAATGGACTATCTGTGAATTTGCAGCTTTACATTCAATTTTCAGCCTTGTTAGTTGTTGGACAGCTCCGAAATGCTGAGCAGCACTAGATCTGGCTGTAATAACCTGAAATTAGTTGATCTGCTTAAGTTACAAATGATCAGAAAGCCAGAAGCCAAAAACGCTTTATCTCAGCGAAAGAAGTCAAAAATGGACTATCTGTGAATTTGCAGCTTTACATTCAATTTTCAGCCTTGTTAGTTGTTGGACAGCTCCGAAATGCTGAGCAGCACTAGATCTGGCTGTAATAAGCTGAAATTAGTTGATCTGCTTAAGTTACAAATGATCAGAAAGCCAGAAGCCAAAAACGCTTTATCTCAGCGAAAGAAGTCAAAAATGGACTATCTGTGAATTTGCAGCTTTACATTCAATTTTCAGCCTTGTTAGTTGTTGGACAGCTCCGAAATGCTGAGCAGCACTAGATCTGGCTGTAATAAGCTGAAATTAGTTGATCTGCTTAAGTTACAAATGATCAGAAAGCCAGAAGCCAAAAACGCTTTATCTCAGCGAAAGAAGTCAAAAATGGACTATCTGTGAATTTGCAGCTTTACATTCAATTTTCAGCCTTGTTAGTTGTTGGACAGCTCCGAAATGCTGAGCAGCACTAGATCTAGCTGTAATAAGCTGAAATTAGTTGATCTGCTTAAGTTACAAATGATCAGAAAGCCAGAAGCCAAAAACGCTTTATCTCAGCGAAAGAAGTCAAAAATGGACTATCTGTGAATTTGCAGCTTTACATTCAATTTTCAGCCTTGTTAGTTGTTGGACAGCTCCGAAATGCTGAGCAGCACTAGATCTAGCTGTAATAAGCTGAAATTAGTTGATCTGCTTAAGTTACAAATGTTCAGAAAGCCATAAGCCAAAAACGCTTTATCTCAGCGAAAGAAGTCAAAAATGGACTATCTGTGAATTTGCAGCTTTACATTCAATTTTCAGCCTTGTTAGTTGTTGGACAGCTCCGAAATGCTGAGCAGCACTAGATCTGGCTGTAATAAGCTGAAATTAGTTGATCTGCTTAAGTTACAAATGATCAGAAAGCCAGAAGCCAAAAACGCTTTATCTCAGCGAAAGAAGTCAAAAATGGACTATCTGTGAATTTGCAGCTTTACATTCAATTTTCAGCCTTGTTAGTTGTTGGACAGCTCCGAAATGCTGAGCAGCACTAGATCTGGCTGTAATAACCTGAAATTAGTTGATCTGCTTAAGTTACAAATGATCAGAAAGCCAGAAGCCAAAAACGCTTTATCTCAGCGAAAGAAGTCAAAAATGGACTATCTGTGAATTTGCAGCTTTACATTCAATTTTCAGCCTTGTTAGTTGTTGGACAGCTCCGAAATGCTGAGCAGCACTAGATCTGGCTGTAATAAGCTGAAATTAGTTGATCTGCTTAAGTTACAAATGATCAGAAAGCCAGAAGCCAAAAACGCTTTATCTCAGCGAAAGAAGTCAAAAATGGACTATCTGTGAATTTGCAGCTTTACATTCAATTTTCAGCCTTGTTAGTTGTTGGACAGCTCCGAAATGCTGAGCAGCACTAGATCTGGCTGTAATAACCTGAAATTAGTTGATCTGCTTAAGTTACAAATGATCAGAAAGCCAGAAGCCAAAAACGCTTTATCTCAGCGAAAGAAGTCAAAAATGGACTATCTGTGAATTTGCAGCTTTACATTCAATTTTCAGCCTTGTTAGTTGTTGGACAGCTCCGAAATGCTGAGCAGCACTAGATCTGGCTGTAATAAGCTGAAATTAGTTGATCTGCTTAAGTTACAAATGATCAGAAAGCCAGAAGCCAAAAACGCTTTATCTCAGCGAAAGAAGTCAAAAATGGACTATCTGTGAATTTGCAGCTTTACATTCAATTTTCAGCCTTGTTAGTTGTTGGACAGCTCCGAAATGCTGAGCAGCACTAGATCTAGCTGTAATAAGCTGAAATTAGTTGATCTGCTTAAGTTACAAATGATCAGAAAGCCAGAAGCCAAAAACGCTTTATCTCAGCGAAAGAAGTCAAAAATGGACTATCTGTGAATTTGCAGCTTTACATTCAATTTTCAGCCTTGTTAGTTGTTGGACAGTTCCGAAATGCTGAGCAGCACTAGATCTAGCTGTAATAAGCTGAAATTAGTTGATCTGCTTAAGTTACAAATGATCAGAAAGCCAGAAGCCAAAAACGCTTTATCTCAGCGAAAGAAGTCAAAAATGGACTATCTGTGAATTTGCAGCTTTACATTCAATTTTCAGCCTTGTTAGTTGTTGGACAGCTCCGAAATGCTGATCAGCACTAGTTCTGGCTGTAATAAGCTGAAATTAGTTGATCTGCTTAAGTTACAAATGTTTCAGAAAGCCAGAAGCCAAAAACGCTTTATCTCAGCGAAAGAAGTCAAAAATGGACTATCTGTGAATTTGCAGCTTTACATTCAATTTTCAGCCTTGTTAGTTGTTGGACAGCTCCGAAATGCTGAGCAGCACTAGATCTGGCTGTAATAAGCTGAAATTAGTTGATGTGCTTAAGTTACAAATGATCAGAAAGCCAGAAGCCAAAAACGCTTTATCTCAGCGAAAGAACTCAAAAATGGACTATCTGTGAATTTGCAGCTTTACATTCAATTTTCAGCCTTGTTAGTTGTTGGACAGCTCCGAAATGCTGAGCAGCACTAGATCTGGCTGTAATAACCTGAAATTAGTTGATCTGCTTAAGTTACAAATGATCAGAAAGCCAGAAGCCAAAAACGCTTTATCTCAGCGAAAGAAGTCAAAAATGGACTATCTGTGAATTTGCAGCTTTACATTCAATTTTCAGCCTTGTTAGTTGTTGGACAGCTCCGAAATGCTGAGCAGCACTAGATCTGGCTGTAATAAGCTGAAATTAGTTGATCTGCTTAAGTTACAAATGATCAGAAAGCCAGAAGCCAAAAACGCTTTATCTCAGCGAAAGAACTCAAAAATGGACTATCTGTGAATTTGCAGCTTTACATTCAATTTTCAGCCTTGTTAGTTGTTGGACAGCTCCGAAATGCTGAGCAGCACTAGATCTAGCTGTAATAAGCTGAAATTAGTTGATCTGCTTAAGTTACAAATGATCAGAAAGCCAGAAGCCAAAAACGCTTTATCTCAGCGAAAGAAGTCAAAAATGGACTATCTGTGAATTTGCAGCTTTACATTCAATTTTCAGCCTTGTTAGTTGTTGGACAGCTCCGAAATGCTGAGCAGCACTAGATCTGGCTGTAATAAGCTGAAATTAGTTGATCTGCTTAAGTTACAAATGATCAGAAAGCCAGAAGCCAAAAACGCTTTATCTCAGCGAAAGAAGTCAAAAATGGACTATCTGTGAATTTGCAGCTTTACATTCAATTTTCAGCCTTGTTAGTTGTTGGACAGCTCCGAAATGCTGAGCAGCACTAGATCTGGCTGTAATAAGCTGAAATTAGTTGATCTGCTTAAGTTACAAATGATCAGAAAGCCAGAAGCCAAAAACGCTTTATCTCAGCGAAAGAAGTCAAAAATGGACTATCTGTGAATTTGCAGCTTTACATTCAATTTTCAGCCTTGTTAGTTGTTGGACAGCTCCGAAATGCTGAGCAGCACTAGATCTGGCTGTAATAACCTGAAATTAGTTGATCTGCTTAAGTTACAAATGATCAGAAAGCCAGAAGCCAAAAACGCTTTATCTCAGCGAAAGAAGTCAAAAATGGACTATCTGTGAATTTGCAGCTTTACATTCAATTTTCAGCCTTGTTAGTTGTTGGACAGCTCCGAAATGCTGAGCAGCACTAGATCTGGCTGTAATAAGCTGAAATTAGTTGATCTGCTTAAGTTACAAATGATCAGAAAGCCAGAAGCCAAAAACGCTTTATCTCAGCGAAAGAAGTCAAAAATGGACTATCTGTGAATTTGCAGCTTTACATTCAATTTTCAGCCTTGTTAGTTGTTGGACAGCTCCGAAATGCTGAGCAGCACTAGATCTAGCTGTAATAAGCTGAAATTAGTTGATCTGCTTAAGTTACAAATGATCAGAAAGCCAGAAGCCAAAAACGCTTTATCTCAGCGAAAGAAGTCAAAAATGGACTATCTGTGAATTTGCAGCTTTACATTCAATTTTCAGCCTTGTTAGTTGTTGGACAGTTCCGAAATGCTGAGCAGCACTAGATCTAGCTGTAATAAGCTGAAATTAGTTGATCTGCTTAAGTTACAAATGATCAGAAAGCCAGAAGCCAAAAACGCTTTATCTCAGCGAAAGAAGTCAAAAATGGACTATCTGTGAATTTGCAGCTTTACATTCAATTTTCAGCCTTGTTAGTTGTTGGACAGCTCCGAAATGCTGATCAGCACTAGTTCTGGCTGTAATAAGCTGAAATTAGTTGATCTGCTTAAGTTACAAATGTTTCAGAAAGCCAGAAGCCAAAAACGCTTTATCTCAGCGAAAGAAGTCAAAAATGGACTATCTGTGAATTTGCAGCTTTACATTCAATTTTCAGCCTTGTTAGTTGTTGGACAGCTCCGAAATGCTGAGCAGCACTAGATCTGGCTGTAATAAGCTGAAATTAGTTGATGTGCTTAAGTTACAAATGATCAGAAAGCCAGAAGCCAAAAACGCTTTATCTCAGCGAAAGAACTCAAAAATGGACTATCTGTGAATTTGCAGCTTTACATTCAATTTTCAGCCTTGTTAGTTGTTGGACAGCTCCGAAATGCTGAGCAGCACTAGATCTGGCTGTAATAACCTGAAATTAGTTGATCTGCTTAAGTTACAAATGATCAGAAAGCCAGAAGCCAAAAACGCTTTATCTCAGCGAAAGAAGTCAAAAATGGACTATCTGTGAATTTGCAGCTTTACATTCAATTTTCAGCCTTGTTAGTTGTTGGACAGCTCCGAAATGCTGAGCAGCACTAGATCTGGCTGTAATAAGCTGAAATTAGTTGATCTGCTTAAGTTACAAATGATCAGAAAGCCAGAAGCCAAAAACGCTTTATCTCAGCGAAAGAACTCAAAAATGGACTATCTGTGAATTTGCAGCTTTACATTCAATTTTCAGCCTTGTTAGTTGTTGGACAGCTCCGAAATGCTGAGCAGCACTAGATCTAGCTGTAATAAGCTGAAATTAGTTGATCTGCTTAAGTTACAAATGATCAGAAAGCCAGAAGCCAAAAACGCTTTATCTCAGCGAAAGAAGTCAAAAATGGACTATCTGTGAATTTGCAGCTTTACATTCAATTTTCAGCCTTGTTAGTTGTTGGACAGCTCCGAAATGCTGAGCAGCACTAGATCTGGCTGTAATAAGCTGAAATTAGTTGATCTGCTTAAGTTACAAATGATCAGAAAGCCAGAAGCCAAAAACGCTTTATCTAAGCGAAAGAAGTCAAAAATGGACTATCTGTGAATTTGCAGCTTTACATTCAATTTTCAGCCTTGTTAGTTGTTGGACAGCTCCGAAATGCTGAGCAGCACTAGATCTGGCTGTAATAAGCTGAAATTAGTTGATCTGCTTAAGTTACAAATGATCAGAAAGCCAGAAGCCAAAAACGCTTTATCTCAGCGAAAGAAGTCAAAAATGGACTATCTGTGAATTTGCAGCTTTACATTCAATTTTCAGCCTTGTTAGTTGTTGGACAGCTCCGAAATGCTGAGCAGCACTAGATCTGGCTGTAATAACCTGAAATTAGTTGATCTGCTTAAGTTACAAATGATCAGAAAGCCAGAAGCCAAAAACGCTTTATCTCAGCGAAAGAAGTCAAAAATGGACTATCTGTGAATTTGCAGCTTTACATTAAATTTTCAGCCTTGTTAGTTGTTGGACAGCTCCGAAATGCTGAGCAGCACTAGATCTGGCTGTAATAAGCTGAAATTACTTGATCTGCTTAAGTTACAAATGATCAGAAAGCCAGAAGCCAAAAACGCTTTATCTCAGCGAAAGAACTCAAAAATGGACTATCTGTGAATTTGCAGCTTTACATTCAATTTTCAGCCTTGTTAGTTGTTGGACAGCTCCGAAATGCTGAGCAGCACTAGATCTAGCTGTAATAAGCTGAAATTAGTTGATCTGCTTAAGTTACAAATGATCAGAAAGCCAGAAGCCAAAAACGCTTTATCTCAGCGAAAGAAGTCAAAAATGGACTATCTGTGAATTTGCAGCTTTACATTCAATTTTCAGCCTTGTTAGTTGTTGGACAGCTCCGAAATGCTGAGCAGCACTAGATCTGGCTGTAATAAGCTGAAATTAGTTGATCTGCTTAAGTTACAAATGATCAGAAAGCCAGAAGCCAAAAACGCTTTAACTCAGCGAAAGAAGTCAAAAATGGACTATCTGTGAATTTGCAGCTTTACATTCAATTTTCAGCCTTGTTAGTTGTTGGACAGCTCCGAAATGCTGAGCAGCACTAGATCTTGCTGTAATAAGCTGAAATTAGTTGATCTGCTTAAGTTACAAATGATCAGAAAGCCAGAAGCCAAAAACGCTTTATCTCAGCGAAAGAAGTCAAAAATGGACTATCTGTGAATTTGCAGCTTTACATTCAATTTTCAGCCTTGTTAGTTGTTGGACAGCTCCGAAATGCTGAGCAGCACTAGATCTAGCTGTAATAAGCTGAAATTAGTTGATGTGCTTAAGTTACAAATGATCAGAAAGCCAGAAGCCAAAAACGCTTTATCTCAGCGAAAGAAGTCAAAAATGGACTATCTGTGAATTTGCAGCTTTACATTCAATTTTCAGCCTTGTTAGTTGTTGGACAGCTCCGAAATGCTGAGCAGCACTAGATCTGGCTGTAATAACCTGAAATTAGTTGATCTGCTTAAGTTACAAATGATCAGAAAGCCAGAAGCCAAAAACGCTTTATCTCAGCGAAAGAAGTCAAAAATGGACTATCTGTGAATTTGCAGCTTTACATTCAATTTTCAGCCTTGTTAGTTGTTGGACAGCTCCGAAATGCTGAGCAGCACTAGATCTGGCTGTAATAAGCTGAAATTAGTTGATCTGCTTAAGTCACAAATGATCAGAAAGCCAGAAGCCAAAAACGCTTTATCTCAGCGAAAGAAGTCAAAAATGGACTATCTGTGAATTTGCAGCTTTACATTAAATTTTCAGCCTTGTTAGTTGTTGGACAGCTCCGAAATGCTGAGCAGCACTAGATCTGGCTGTAATAAGCTGAAATTACTTGATCTGCTTAAGTTACAAATGATCAGAAAGCCAGAAGCCAAAAACGCTTTATCTCAGCGAAAGAACTCAAAAATGGACTATCTGTGAATTTGCAGCTTTACATTCAATTTTCAGCCTTGTTAGTTGTTGGACAGCTCCGAAATGCTGAGCAGCACTAGATCTGGCTGTAATAAGCTGAAATTAGTTGATCTGCTTAAGTTACAAATGATCAGAAAGCCAGAAGCCAAAAACGCTTTAACTCAGCGAAAGAAGTCAAAAATGGACTATCTGTGAATTTGCAGCTTTACATTCAATTTTCAGCCTTGTTAGTTGTTGGACAGCTCCGAAATGCTGAGCAGCACTAGATCTTGCTGTAATAAGCTGAAATTAGTTGATCTGCTTAAGTTACAAATGATCAGAAAGCCAGAAGCCAAAAACGCTTTATCTCAGCGAAAGAAGTCAAAAATGGACTATCTGTGAATTTGCAGCTTTACATTCAATTTTCAGCCTTGTTAGTTGTTGGACAGCTCCGAAATGCTGAGCAGCACTAGATCTAGCTGTAATAAGCTGAAATTAGTTGATGTGCTTAAGTTACAAATGATCAGAAAGCCAGAAGCCAAAAACGCTTTATCTCAGCGAAAGAACTCAAAAATGGACTATCTGTGAATTTGCAGCTTTACATTCAATTTTCAGCCTTGTTAGTTGTTGGACAGCTCCGAAATGCTGAGCAGCACTAGATCTGGCTGTAATAAGCTGAAATTAGTTGATCTGCTTAAGTTACAAATGATCAGAAAGCCAGAAGCCAAAAACGCTTTAACTCAGCGAAAGAAGTCAAAAATGGACTATCTGTGAATTTGCAGCTTTACATTCAATTTTCAGCCTTGTTAGTTGTTGGACAGCTCCGAAATGCTGAGCAGCACTAGATCTTGCTGTAATAAGCTGAAATTAGTTGATCTGCTTAAGTTACAAATGATCAGAAAGCCAGAAGCCAAAAACGCTTTATCTCAGCGAAAGAAGTCAAAAATGGACTATCTGTGAATTTGCAGCTTTACATTCAATTTTCAGCCTTGTTAGTTGTTGGACAGCTCCGAAATGCTGAGCAGCACTAGATCTAGCTGTAATAAGCTGAAATTAGTTGATGTGCTTAAGTTACAAATGATCAGAAAGCCAGAAGCCAAAAACGCTTTATCTCAGCGAAAGAAGTCAAAAATGGACTATCTGTGAATTTGCAGCTTTACATTCAATTTTCAGCCTTGTTAGTTGTTGGACAGCTCCGAAATGCTGAGCAGCACTAGATCTGGCTGTAATAACCTGAAATTAGTTGATCTGCTTAAGTTACAAATGATCAGAAAGCCAGAAGCCAAAAACGCTTTATCTCAGCGAAAGAAGTCAAAAATGGACTATCTGTGAATTTGCAGCTTTACATTCAATTTTCAGCCTTGTTAGTTGTTGGACAGCTCCGAAATGCTGAGCAGCACTAGATCTGGCTGTAATAAGCTGAAATTAGTTGATCTGCTTAAGTCACAAATGATCAGAAAGCCAGAAGCCAAAAACGCTTTATCTCAGCGAAAGAAGTCAAAAATGGACTATCTGTGAATTTGCAGCTTTACATTAAATTTTCAGCCTTGTTAGTTGTTGGACAGCTCCGAAATGCTGAGCAGCACTAGATCTGGCTGTAATAAGCTGAAATTACTTGATCTGCTTAAGTTACAAATGATCAGAAAGCCAGAAGCCAAAAACGCTTTATCTCAGCGAAAGAACTCAAAAATGGACTATCTGTGAATTTGCAGCTTTACATTCAATTTTCAGCCTTGTTAGTTGTTGGACAGCTCCGAAATGCTGAGCAGCACTAGATCTAGCTGTAATAAGCTGAAATTAGTTGATCTGCTTAAGTTACAAATGATCAGAAAGCCAGAAGCCAAAAACGCTTTATCTCAGCGAAAGAAGTCAAAAATGGACTATCTGTGAATTTGCAGCTTTACATTCAATTTTCAGCCTTGTTAGTTGTTGGACAGCTCCGAAATGCTGAGCAGCACTAGATCTAGCTGTAATAAGCTGAAATTAGTTGATGTGCTTAAGTTACAAATGATCAGAAAGCCAGAAGCCAAAAACGCTTTATCTCAGCGAAAGAAGTCAAAAATGGACTATCTGTGAATTTGCAGCTTTACATTCAATTTTCAGCCTTGTTAGTTGTTGGACAGCTCCGAAATGCTGAGCAGCACTAGATCTGGCTGTAATAACCTGAAATTAGTTGATCTGCTTAAGTTACAAATGATCAGAAAGCCAGAAGCCAAAAACGCTTTATCTCAGCGAAAGAAGTCAAAAATGGACTATCTGTGAATTTGCAGCTTTACATTCAATTTTCAGCCTTGTTAGTTGTTGGACAGCTCCGAAATGCTGAGCAGCACTAGATCTGGCTGTAATAAGCTGAAATTAGTTGATCTGCTTAAGTCACAAATGATCAGAAAGCCAGAAGCCAAAAACGCTTTATCTCAGCGAAAGAAGTCAAAAATGGACTATCTGTGAATTTGCAGCTTTACATTAAATTTTCAGCCTTGTTAGTTGTTGGACAGCTCCGAAATGCTGAGCAGCACTAGATCTGGCTGTAATAAGCTGAAATTACTTGATCTGCTTAAGTTACAAATGATCAGAAAGCCAGAAGCCAAAAACGCTTTATCTCAGCGAAAGAACTCAAAAATGGACTATCTGTGAATTTGCAGCTTTACATTCAATTTTCAGCCTTGTTAGTTGTTGGACAGCTCCGAAATGCTGAGCAGCACTAGATCTAGCTGTAATAAGCTGAAATTAGTTGATCTGCTTAAGTTACAAATGATCAGAAAGCCAGAAGCCAAAAACGCTTTATCTCAGCGAAAGAAGTCAAAAATGGACTATCTGTGAATTTGCAGCTTTACATTCAATTTTCAGCCTTGTTAGTTGTTGGACAGCTCCGAAATGCTGAGCAGCACTAGATCTGGCTGTAATAAGCTGAAATTAGTTGATCTGCTTAAGTTACAAATGATCAGAAAGCCAGAAGCCAAAAACGCTTTATCTCAGCGAAAGAAGTCAAAAATGGACTATCTGTGAATTTGCAGCTTTACATTCAATTTTCAGCCTTGTTAGTTGTTGGACAGCTCCGAAATGCTGAGCAGCACTAGATCTTGCTGTAATAAGCTGAAATTAGTTGATCTGCTTAAGTTACAAATGATCAGAAAGCCAGTAGCCAAAAACGCTTTATCTCAGCGAAAGAAGTCAAAAATGGACTATCTGTGAATTTGCAGCTTTACATTCAATTTTCAGCCTTGTTAGTTGTTGGACAGCTCCGAAATGCTGAGCAGCACTAGATCTAGCTGTAATAAGCTGAAATTAGTTGATCTGCTTAAGTTACAAATGATCAGAAAGCCAGAAGCCAAAAACGCTTTATCTCAGCGAAAGAAGTCAAAAATGGACAATCTGTGAATTTGCAGCTTTACATTCAATTTTCAGCCTTGTCAGTTGTTGGACAGCTCCGAAATGCTGAGCAGCACTAGATCTAGCTGTAAAAAGCTGAAATTAGTTGATCTGCTTAAGTTACAAATGATCAGAAAGCCAGAAGCCAAAAACGCTTTATCTCAGCGAAAGAAGTCAAAAATGGACTATCTGTGAATTTGCAGCTTTACATTCAATTTTCAGCCTTGTTAGTTGTTGGACAGCTCCGAAATGCTGAGCAGCACTAGATCTAGCTGTAATAAGCTGAAATTAGTTGATCTGCTTAAGTTACAAATGATCAGAAAGCCAGAAGCCAAAAACGCTTTATCTCAGCGAAAGAAGTCAAAAATGGACTATCTGTGAATTTGCAGCTTTACATTCAATTTTCAGCCTTGTTAGTTGTTGGACAGCTCCGAAATGCTGAGCAGCACTAGTTCTGGCTGTAATAAGCTGAAATTAGTTGATCTGCTTAAGTTACAAATGTTCAGAAAGCCAGAAGCCAAAAACGCTTTATCTCAGCGAAAGAACTCAAAAATGGACTATCTGTGAATTTGCAGCTTTACATTCAATTTTCAGCCTTGTTAGTTGTTGGACAGCTCCGAAATGCTGAGCAGCACTAGATCTGGCTGTAATAAGCTGAAATTAGTTGATCTGCTTAAGTTACAAATGATCAGAAAGCCAGAAGCCAAAAACGCTTTATCTCAGCGAAAGAAGTCAAAAATGGACTATCTGTGAATTTGCAGCTTTACATTCAATTTTCAGCCTTGTTAGTTGTTGGACAGCTCCGAAATGCTGAGCAGCACTAGATCTTGCTGTAATAAGCTGAAATTAGTTGATCTGCTTAAGTTACAAATGATCAGAAAGCCAGTAGCCAAAAACGCTTTATCTCAGCGAAAGAAGTCAAAAATGGACTATCTGTGAATTTGCAGCTTTACATTCAATTTTCAGCCTTGTTAGTTGTTGGACAGCTCCGAAATGCTGAGCAGCACTAGATCTAGCTGTAATAAGCTGAAATTAGTTGATCTGCTTAAGTTACAAATGTTCAGAAAGCCATAAGCCAAAAACGCTTTATCTCAGCGAAAGAAGTCAAAAATGGACTATCTGTGAATTTGCAGCTTTACATTCAATTTTCAGCCTTGTTAGTTGTTGGACAGCTCCGAAATGCTGAGCAGCACTAGATCTGGCTGTAATAAGCTGAAATTAGTTGATCTGCTTAAGTTACAAATGATCAGAAAGCCAGAAGCCAAAAACGCTTTATCTCAGCGAAAGAAGTCAAAAATGGACTATCTGTGAATTTGCAGCTTTACATTCAATTTTCAGCCTTGTTAGTTGTTGGACAGCTCCGAAATGCTGAGCAGCACTAGATCTGGCTGTAATAACCTGAAATTAGTTGATCTGCTTAAGTTACAAATGATCAGAAAGCCAGAAGCCAAAAACGCTTTATCTCAGCGAAAGAAGTCAAAAATGGACTATTTGTGAATTTGCAGCTTTACATTCAATTTTCAGCCTTGTTAGTTGTTGGACAGCTCCGAAATGCTGAGCAGCACTAGATCTGGCTGTAATAAGCTGAAATTAGTTGATCTGCTTAAGTTACAAATGATCAGAAAGCCAGAAGCCAAAAACGCTTTATCTCAGCGAAAAAAGTCAAAAATGGACTATCTGTGAATTTGCAGCTTTACATTCAATTTTCAGCCTTGTTAGTTGTTGGACAGCTCCGAAATGCTGAGCAGCACTAGATCTAGCTGTAATAAGCTGAAATTAGTTGATCTGCTTAAGTTACAAATGATCAGAAAGCCAGAAGCCAAAAACGCTTTATCTCAGCGAAAGAAGTCAAAAATGGACTATCTGTGAATTTGCAGCTTTACATTCAATTTTCAGCCTTGTTAGTTGTTGGACAGCTCCGAAATGCTGAGCAGCACTAGATCTAGCTGTAATAAGCTGAAATTAGTTGATCTGCTTAAGTTACAAATGATCAGAAAGCCAGAAGCCAAAAACGCTTTATCTCAGCGAAAGAAGTCAAAAATGGACTATCTGTGAATTTGCAGCTTTACATTCAATTTTCAGCCTTGTTAGTTGTTGGACAGCTCCGAAATGCTGATCAGCACTAGTTCTGGCTGTAATAAGCTGAAATTAGTTGATCTGCTTAAGTTACAAATGTTCAGAAAGCCAGAAGCCAAAAACGCTTTATCTCAGCGAAAGAAGTCAAAAATGGACTATCTGTGAATTTGCAGCTTTACATTCAATTTTCAGCCTTGTTAGTTGTTGGACAGCTCCGAAATGCTGAGCAGCACTAGATCTGGCTGTAATAAGCTGAAATTAGTTGATCTGCTTAAGTTACAAATGATCAGAAAGCCAGAAGCCAAAAACGCTTTAACTCAGCGAAAGAAGTCAAAAATGGACTATCTGTGAATTTGCAGCTTTACATTCAATTTTCAGCCTTGTTAGTTGTTGGACAGCTCCGAAATGCTGAGCAGCACTAGATCTTGCTGTAATAAGCTGAAATTAGTTGATCTGCTTAAGTTACAAATGATCAGAAAGCCAGAAGCCAAAAACGCTTTATCTGTGAATTTGCAGCTTTACATTCAATTTACATTCAATTTTCAGCCTTGTTAGTTGTTGGACAGCTCCGAAATGCTGAGCAGCACTAGATCTGGCTGTAATAAGCTGAAATTAGTTGATCTGCTTAAGTTACAAATGATCAGAAAGCCAGAAGCCAAAAACGCTTTATCTCAGCGAAAGAAGTCAAAAATGGACTATCTGTGAATTTGCAGCTTTACATTCAATTTTCAGCCTTGTTAGTTGTTGGACAGCTCCGAAATGCTGAGCAGCACTAGATCTTGCTGTAATAAGCTGAAATTAGTTGATCTGCTTAAGTTACAAATGATCAGAAAGCCAGAAGCCAAAAACGCTTTATCTCAGCGAAAGAAGTCAAAAATGGACTATCTGTGAATTTGCAGCTTTACATTCAATTTTCAGCCTTGTTAGTTGTTGGACAGCTCCGAAATGCTGAGCAGCACTAGATCTGGCTGTAATAAGCTGAAATTAGTTGATCTGCTTAAGTCACAAATGATCAGAAAGCCAGAAGCCAAAAACGCTTTATCTCAGCGAAAGAAGTCAAAAATGGACTATCTGTGAATTTGCAGCTTTACATTAAATTTTCAGCCTTGTTAGTTGTTGGACAGCTCCGAAATGCTGAGCAGCACTAGATCTGGCTGTAATAAGCTGAAATTACTTGATCTGCTTAAGTTACAAATGATCAGAAAGCCAGAAGCCAAAAACGCTTTATCTCAGCGAAAGAACTCAAAAATGGACTATCTGTGAATTTGCAGCTTTACATTCAATTTTCAGCCTTGTTAGTTGTTGGACAGCTCCGAAATGCTGAGCAGCACTAGATCTAGCTGTAATAAGCTGAAATTAGTTGATCTGCTTAAGTTACAAATGATCAGAAAGCCAGAAGCCAAAAACGCTTTATCTCAGCGAAAGAAGTCAAAAATGGACTATCTGTGAATTTGCAGCTTTACATTCAATTTTCAGCCTTGTTAGTTGTTGGACAGCTCCGAAATGCTGAGCAGCACTAGATCTAGCTGTAATAAGCTGAAATTAGTTGATGTGCTTAAGTTACAAATGATCAGAAAGCCAGAAGCCAAAAACGCTTTATCTCAGCGAAAGAAGTCAAAAATGGACTATCTGTGAATTTGCAGCTTTACATTCAATTTTCAGCCTTGTTAGTTGTTGGACAGCTCCGAAATGCTGAGCAGCACTAGATCTGGCTGTAATAAGCTGAAATTAGTTGATCTGCTTAAGTTACAAATGATCAGAAAGCCAGAAGCCAAAAACGCTTTATCTCAGCGAAAGAAGTCAAAAATGGACTATCTGTGAATTTGCAGCTTTACATTCAATTTTCAGCCTTGTTAGTTGTTGGACAGCTCCGAAATGCTGAGCAGCACTAGATCTTGCTGTAATAAGCTGAAATTAGTTGATCTGCTTAAGTTACAAATGATCAGAAAGCCAGAAGCCAAAAACGCTTTATCTCAGCGAAAGAAGTCAAAAATGGACTATCTGTGAATTTGCAGCTTTACATTCAATTTTCAGCCTTGTTAGTTGTTGGACAGCTCCGAAATGCTGAGCAGCACTAGATCTAGCTGTAATAAGCTGAAATTAGTTGATGTGCTTAAGTTACAAATGATCAGAAAGCCAGAAGCCAAAAACGCTTTATCTCAGCGAAAGAAGTCAAAAATGGACTATCTGTGAATTTGCAGCTTTACATTCAATTTTCAGCCTTGTTAGTTGTTGGACAGCTCCGAAATGCTGAGCAGCACTAGATCTGGCTGTAATAACCTGAAATTAGTTGATCTGCTTAAGTTACAAATGATCAGAAAGCCAGAAGCCAAAAACGCTTTATCTCAGCGAAAGAAGTCAAAAATGGACTATCTGTGAATTTGCAGCTTTACATTCAATTTTCAGCCTTGTTAGTTGTTGGACAGCTCCGAAATGCTGAGCAGCACTAGATCTGGCTGTAATAAGCTGAAATTAGTTGATCTGCTTAAGTCACAAATGATCAGAAAGCCAGAAGCCAAAAACGCTTTATCTCAGCGAAAGAAGTCAAAAATGGACTATCTGTGAATTTGCAGCTTTACATTAAATTTTCAGCCTTGTTAGTTGTTGGACAGCTCCGAAATGCTGAGCAGCACTAGATCTGGCTGTAATAAGCTGAAATTACTTGATCTGCTTAAGTTACAAATGATCAGAAAGCCAGAAGCCAAAAACGCTTTATCTCAGCGAAAGAACTCAAAAATGGACTATCTGTGAATTTGCAGCTTTACATTCAATTTTCAGCCTTGTTAGTTGTTGGACAGCTCCGAAATGCTGAGCAGCACTAGATCTAGCTGTAATAAGCTGAAATTAGTTGATCTGCTTAAGTTACAAATGATCAGAAAGCCAGAAGCCAAAAACGCTTTATCTCAGCGAAAGAAGTCAAAAATGGACTATCTGTGAATTTGCAGCTTTACATTAAATTTTCAGCCTTGTTAGTTGTTGGACAGCTCCGAAATGCTGAGCAGCACTAGATCTGGCTGTAATAAGCTGAAATTACTTGATCTGCTTAAGTTACAAATGATCAGAAAGCCAGAAGCCAAAAACGCTTTATCTCAGCGAAAGAACTCAAAAATGGACTATCTGTGAATTTGCAGCTTTACATTCAATTTTCAGCCTTGTTAGTTGTTGGACAGCTCCGAAATGCTGAGCAGCACTAGATCTAGCTGTAATAAGCTGAAATTAGTTGATCTGCTTAAGTTACAAATGATCAGAAAGCCAGAAGCCAAAAACGCTTTATCTCAGCGAAAGAAGTCAAAAATGGACTATCTGTGAATTTGCAGCTTTACATTCAATTTTCAGCCTTGTTAGTTGTTGGACAGCTCCGAAATGCTGAGCAGCACTAGATCTAGCTGTAATAAGCTGAAATTAGTTGATGTGCTTAAGTTACAAATGATCAGAAAGCCAGAAGCCAAAAACGCTTTATCTCAGCGAAAGAAGTCAAAAATGGACTATCTGTGAATTTGCAGCTTTACATTCAATTTTCAGCCTTGTTAGTTGTTGGACAGCTCCGAAATGCTGAGCAGCACTAGATCTGGCTGTAATAAGCTGAAATTAGTTGATCTGCTTAAGTTACAAATGATCAGAAAGCCAGAAGCCAAAAACGCTTTATCTCAGCGAAAGAAGTCAAAAATGGACTATCTGTGAATTTGCAGCTTTACATTCAATTTTCAGCCTTGTTAGTTGTTGGACAGCTCCGAAATGCTGAGCAGCACTAGATCTTGCTGTAATAAGCTGAAATTAGTTGATCTGCTTAAGTTACAAATGATCAGAAAGCCAGAAGCCAAAAACGCTTTATCTCAGCGAAAGAAGTCAAAAATGGACTATCTGTGAATTTGCAGCTTTACATTCAATTTTCAGCCTTGTTAGTTGTTGGACAGCTCCGAAATGCTGAGCAGCACTAGATCTAGCTGTAATAAGCTGAAATTAGTTGATGTGCTTAAGTTACAAATGATCAGAAAGCCAGAAGCCAAAAACGCTTTATCTCAGCGAAAGAAGTCAAAAATGGACTATCTGTGAATTTGCAGCTTTACATTCAATTTTCAGCCTTGTTAGTTGTTGGACAGCTCCGAAATGCTGAGCAGCACTAGATCTGGCTGTAATAACCTGAAATTAGTTGATCTGCTTAAGTTACAAATGATCAGAAAGCCAGAAGCCAAAAACGCTTTATCTCAGCGAAAGAAGTCAAAAATGGACTATCTGTGAATTTGCAGCTTTACATTCAATTTTCAGCCTTGTTAGTTGTTGGACAGCTCCGAAATGCTGAGCAGCACTAGATCTGGCTGTAATAAGCTGAAATTAGTTGATCTGCTTAAGTCACAAATGATCAGAAAGCCAGAAGCCAAAAACGCTTTATCTCAGCGAAAGAAGTCAAAAATGGACTATCTGTGAATTTGCAGCTTTACATTAAATTTTCAGCCTTGTTAGTTGTTGGACAGCTCCGAAATGCTGAGCAGCACTAGATCTGGCTGTAATAAGCTGAAATTACTTGATCTGCTTAAGTTACAAATGATCAGAAAGCCAGAAGCCAAAAACGCTTTATCTCAGCGAAAGAACTCAAAAATGGACTATCTGTGAATTTGCAGCTTTACATTCAATTTTCAGCCTTGTTAGTTGTTGGACAGCTCCGAAATGCTGAGCAGCACTAGATCTAGCTGTAATAAGCTGAAATTAGTTGATCTGCTTAAGTTACAAATGATCAGAAAGCCAGAAGCCAAAAACGCTTTATCTCAGCGAAAGAAGTCAAAAATGGACTATCTGTGAATTTGCAGCTTTACATTCAATTTTCAGCCTTGTTAGTTGTTGGACAGCTCCGAAATGCTGAGCAGCACTAGATCTGGCTGTAATAAGCTGAAATTAGTTGATCTGCTTAAGTTACAAATGATCAGAAAGCCAGAAGCCAAAAACGCTTTATCTCAGCGAAAGAAGTCAAAAATGGACTATCTGTGAATTTGCAGCTTTACATTCAATTTTCAGCCTTGTTAGTTGTTGGACAGCTCCGAAATGCTGAGCAGCACTAGATCTTGCTGTAATAAGCTGAAAATAGTTGATCTGCTTAAGTTACAAATGATCAGAAAGCCAGAAGCCAAAAACGCTTTATCTCAGCGAAAGAAGTCAAAAATGGACTATCTGTGAATTTGCAGCTTTACATTCAATTTTCAGCCTTGTTAGTTGTTGGACAGCTCCGAAATGCTGAGCAGCACTAGATCTAGCTGTAATAAGCTGAAATTAGTTGATCTGCTTAAGTTACAAATGATCAGAAAGCCAGAAGCCAAAAACGCTTTATCTCAGCGAAAGAAGTCAAAAATGGACTATCTGTGAATTTGCAGCTTTACATTCAATTTTCAGCCTTGTTAGTTGTTGGACAGCTCCGAAATGCTGAGCAGCACTAGATCTAGCTGTAATAAGCTGAAATTAGTTGATCTGCTTAAGTTACAAATGATCAGAAAGCCAGAAGCCAAAAACGCTTTATCTCAGCGAAAGAAGTCAAAAATGGACTATCTGTGAATTTGCAGCTTTACATTCAATTTTCAGCCTTGTTAGTTGTTGGACAGCTCCGAAATGCTGAGCAGCACTAGATCTAGCTGTAATAAGCTGAAATTAGTTGATCTGCATAAGTTACAAATGATCAGAAAGCCAGAAGCCAAAAACGCTTTATCTCAGCGAAAGAAGTCAAAAATGGACTATCTGTGAATTTGCTGCTTTACATTCAATTTTCAGCCTTGTTGTTGTTGGACAGCTCCGAAATGCTGAGCAGCACTAGATCTGGCTGTAATAACCTGAAATTAGTTGATCTGCTTAAGTTACAAATGATCAGAAAGCCAGAAGCCAAAAACGCTTTATCTCAGCGAAAGAAGTCAAAAATGGACTATCTGTGAATTTGCAGCTTTACATTCAATTTTCAGCCTTGTTAGTTGTTGGACAGCTCCGAAATGCTGAGCAGCACTAGATCTAGCTGTAATAAGCTGAAATTAGTTGATATGCTTAAGTTACAAATGATCAGAAAGCCAGAAGCCAAAAACGCTTTATCTCAGCGAAAGAAGTCAAAAATGGACTATCTGTGAATTTGCAGCTTTACATTCAATTTTCAGCCTTGTTAGTTGTTGGACAGCTCCGAAATGCTGAGCAGCACTAGATCTGGCTGTAATAAGCTGAAATTAGTTGATCTGCTTAAGTTACAAATGATCAGAAAGCCAGAAGCCAAAAACGCTTTATCTCAACGAAAGAAGTCAAAAATGGACTATCTGTGAATTTGCAGCTTTACATTCAATTTTCAGCCTTGTTAGTTGTTGGACAGCTCCGAAATGCTGAGCAGCACTAGATCTAGCTGTAATAAGCTGAAATTAGTTGATCTGCATAAGTTACAAATGATCAGAAAGCCAGAAGCCAAAAACGCTTTATCTCAGCGAAAGAAGTCAAAAATGGACTATCTGTGAATTTGCAGCTTTACATTCAATTTTCAGCCTTGTTAGTTGTTGGACAGCTCCGAAATGCTGAGCAGCACTAGATCTAGCTGTAATAAGCTGAAATTAGTTGATCTGCTTAAGTTACAAATGATCAGAAAGCCAGAAGCCAAAAACGCTTTATCTCAGCGAAAGAAGTCAAAAATGGACTATCTGTGAATTTGCTGCTTTACATTCAATTTTCAGCCTTGTTAGTTGTTGGACAGCTCCGAAATGCTGAGCAGCACTAGATCTGGTTGTAATAACCTGAAATTAGTTGATCTGCTTAAGTTACAAATGATCAGAAAGCCAGAAGCCAAAAACGCTTTATCTCAACGAAAGAAGTCAAAAATGGACTATCTGTGAATTTGCAGCTTTACATTCAATTTTCAGCCTTGTTAGTTGTTGGACAGCTCCGAAATGCTGAGCAGCACTAGATCTAGCTGTAATAAGCTGAAATTAGTTGATCTGCTTAAGTTACAAATGATCAGAAAGCCAGAAGCCAAAAACGCTTTATCTCAGCGAAAGAAGTCAAAAATGGACTATCTGTGAATTTGCAGCTTTACATTCAATTTTCAGCCTTGTTAGTTGTTGGACAGCTCCGAAATGCTGAGCAGCACTAGATCTAGCTGTAATAAGCTGAAATTAGTTGATCTGCATAAGTTACAAATGATCAGAAAGCCAGAAGCCAAAAACGCTTTATCTCAGCGAAAGAAGTCAAAAATGGACTATCTGTGAATTTGCTGCTTTACATTCAATTTTCAGCCTTGTTAGTTGTTGGACAGCTCCGAAATGCTGAGCAGCACTAGATCTGGCTGTAATAACCTGAAATTAGTTGATCTGCTTAAGTTACAAATGATCAGAAAGCCAGAAGCCAAAAACGCTTTATCTCAGCGAAAGAAGTCAAAAATGGACTATCTGTGAATTTGCAGCTTTACATTCAATTTTCAGCCTTGTTAGTTGTTGGACAGCTCCGAAATGCTGAGCAGCACTAGATCTAGCTGTAATAAGCTGAAATTAGTTGATCTGCATAAGTTACAAATGATCAGAAAGCCAGAAGCCAAAAACGCTTTATCTCAGCGAAAGAAGTCAAAAATGGACTATCTGTGAATTTGCTGCTTTACATTCAATTTTCAGCCTTGTTGTTGTTGGACAGCTCCGAAATGCTGAGCAGCACTAGATCTGGCTGTAATAACCTGAAATTAGTTGATCTGCTTAAGTTACAAATGATCAGAAAGCCAGAAGCCAAAAACGCTTTATCTCAGCGAAAGAAGTCAAAAATGGACTATCTGTGAATTTGCAGCTTTACATTCAATTTTCAGCCTTGTTAGTTGTTGGACAGCTCCGAAATGCTGAGCAGCACTAGATCTAGCTGTAATAAGCTGAAATTAGTTGATCTGCTTAAGTTACAAATGATCAGAAAGCCAGAAGCCAAAAACGCTTTATCTCAGCGAAAGAAGTCAAAAATGGACTATCTGTGAATTTGCAGCTTTACATTCAATTTTCAGCCTTGTTAGTTGTTGGACAGCTCCGAAATGCTGAGCAGCACTAGATCTAGCTGTAATAAGCTGAAATTAGTTGATCTGCTTAAGTTACAAATGATCAGAAAGCCAGAAGCCAAAAACGCTTTATCTCAACGAAAGAAGTCAAAAATGGACTATCTGTGAATTTGCAGCTTTACATTCAATTTTCAGCCTTGTTAGTTGTTGGACAGCTCCGAAATGCTGAGCAGCACTAGATCTAGCTGTAATAAGCTGAAATTAGTTGATCTGCTTAAGTTACAAATGATCAGAAAGCCAGAAGCCAAAAACGCTTTATCTCAGCGAAAGAAGTCAAAAATGGACTATCTGTGAATTTGCTGCTTTACATTCAATTTTCAGCCTTGTTAGTTGTTGGACAGCTCCGAAATGCTGAGCAGCACTAGATCTGGCTGTAATAACCTGAAATTAGTTGATCTGCTTAAGTTACAAATGATCAGAAAGCCAGAAGCCAAAAACGCTTTATCTCAACGAAAGAAGTCAAAAATGGACTATCTGTGAATTTGCAGCTTTACATTCAATTTTCAGCCTTGTTAGTTGTTGGACAGCTCCGAAATGCTGAGCAGCACTAGATCTAGCTGTAATAAGCTGAAATTAGTTGATCTGCTTAAGTTACAAATGATCAGAAAGCCAGAAGCCAAAAACGCTTTATCTCAGCGAAAGAAGTCAAAAATGGACTATCTGTGAATTTGCAGCTTTACATTCAATTTTCAGCCTTGTTAGTTGTTGGACAGCTCCGAAATGCTGAGCAGCACTAGATCTAGCTGTAATAAGCTGAAATTAGTTGATCTGCTTAAGTTACAAATGATCAGAAAGCCAGATGCCAAAAACGCTTTATCTCAACGAAAGAAGTCAAAAATGGACTATCTGTGAATTTGCAGCTTTACATTCAATTTTCAGCCTTGTTAGTTGTTGGACAGCTCCGAAATGCTGAGCAGCACTAGATCTAGCTGTAATAAGCTGAAATTAGTTGATCTGCTTAAGTTACAAATGATCAGAAAGCCAGAAGCCAAAAACGCTTTATCTCAGCGAAAGAAGTCAAAAATGGACTATCTGTGAATTTGCAGCTTTACATTCAATTTTCAGCCTTGTTAGTTGTTGGACAGCTCCGAAATGCTGAGCAGCACTAGATCTAGCTGTAATAAGCTGAAATTAGTTGATCTGCATAAGTTACAAATGATCAGAAAGCCAGAAGCCAAAAACGCTTTATCTCAGCGAAAGAAGTCAAAAATGGACTATCTGTGAATTTGCTGCTTTACATTCAATTTTCAGCCTTGTTGTTGTTGGACAGCTCCGAAATGCTGAGCAGCACTAGATCTGGCTGTAATAACCTGAAATTAGTTGATCTGCTTAAGTTACAAATGATCAGAAAGCCAGAAGCCAAAAACGCTTTATCTCAGCGAAAGAAGTCAAAAATGGACTATCTGTGAATTTGCAGCTTTACATTCAATTTTCAGCCTTGTTAGTTGTTGGACAGCTCCGAAATGCTGAGCAGCACTAGATCTAGCTGTAATAAGCTGAAATTAGTTGATCTGCTTAAGTTACAAATGATCAGAAAGCCAGAAGCCAAAAACGCTTTATCTCAGCGAAAGAAGTCAAAAATGGACTATCTGTGAATTTGCAGCTTTACATTCAATTTTCAGCCTTGTTAGTTGTTGGACAGCTCCGAAATGCTGAGCAGCACTAGATCTGGCTGTAATAAGCTGAAATTAGTTGATCTGCTTAAGTTACAAATGATCAGAAAGCCAGAAGCCAAAAACGCTTTATCTCAACGAAAGAAGTCAAAAATGGACTATCTGTGAATTTGCAGCTTTACATTCAATTTTCAGCCTTGTTAGTTGTTGGACAGCTCCGAAAAGCTGAGCAGCACTAGATCTAGCTGTAATAAGCTGAAATTAGTTGATCTGCTTAAGTTACAAATGATCAGAAAGCCAGAAGCCAAAAACGCTTTATCTCAGCGAAAGAAGTCAAAAATGGACTATCTGTGAATTTGCAGCTTTACATTCAATTTTCAGCCTTGTTAGTTGTTGGACAGCTCCGAAATGCTGAGCAGCACTAGATCTAGCTGTAATAAGCTGAAATTAGTTGATCTGCATAAGTTACAAATGATCAGAAAGCCAGAAGCCAAAAACGCTTTATCTCAGCGAAAGAAGTCAAAAATGGACTATCTGTGAATTTGCTGCTTTACATTCAATTTTCAGCCTTGTTGTTGTTGGACAGCTCCGAAATGCTGAGCAGCACTAGATCTGGCTGTAATAACCTGAAATTAGTTGATCTGCTTAAGTTACAAATGATCAGAAAGCCAGAAGCCAAAAACGCTTTATCTCAGCGAAAGAAGTCAAAAATGGACTATCTGTGAATTTGCAGCTTTACATTCAATTTTCAGCCTTGTTAGTTGTTGGACAGCTCCGAAATGCTGAGCAGCACTAGATCTAGCTGTAATAAGCTGAAATTAGTTGATCTGCTTAAGTTACAAATGATCAGAAAGCCAGAAGCCAAAAACGCTTTATCTCAGCGAAAGAAGTCAAAAATGGACTATCTGTGAATTTGCAGCTTTACATTCAATTTTCAGCCTTGTTAGTTGTTGGACAGCTCCGAAATGCTGAGCAGCACTAGATCTGGCTGTAATAAGCTGAAATTAGTTGATCTGCTTAAGTTACAAATGATCAGAAAGCCAGAAGCCAAAAACGCTTTATCTCAACGAAAGAAGTCAAAAATGGACTATCTGTGAATTTGCAGCTTTACATTCAATTTTCAGCCTTGTTAGTTGTTGGACAGCTCCGAAATGCTGAGCAGCACTAGATCTAGCTGTAATAAGCTGAAATTAGTTGATCTGCTTAAGTTACAAATGATCAGAAAGCCAGAAGCCAAAAACGCTTTATCTCAGCGAAAGAAGTCAAAAATGGACTATCTGTGAATTTGCAGCTTTACATTCAATTTTCAGCCTTGTTAGTTGTTGGACAGCTCCGAAATGCTGAGCAGCACTAGATCTGGCTGTAATAAGCTGAAATTAGTTGATCTGCTTAAGTTACAAATGATCAGAAAGCCAGAAGCCAAAAACGCTTTATCTCAGCGAAAGAAGTCAAAAATGGACTATCTGTGAATTTGCTGCTTTACATTCAATTTTCAGCCTTGTTGTTGTTGGACAGCTCCGAAATGCTGAGCAGCACTAGATCTGGCTGTAATAACCTGAAATTAGTTGATCTGCTTAAGTTACAAATGATCAGAAAGCCAGAAGCCAAAAACGCTTTATCTCAGCGAAAGAAGTCAAAAATGGACTATCTGTGAATTTGCAGCTTTACATTCAATTTTCAGCCTTGTTAGTTGTTGGACAGCTCCGAAATGCTGAGCAGCACTAGATCTAGCTGTAATAAGCTGAAATTAGTTGATCTGCTTAAGTTACAAATGATCAGAAAGCCAGATGCCAAAAACGCTTTATCTCAACGAAAGAAGTCAAAAATGGACTATCTGTGAATTTGCAGCTTTACATTCAATTTTCAGCCTTGTTAGTTGTTGGACAGCTCCGAAATGCTGAGCAGCACTAGATCTAGCTGTAATAAGCTGAAATTAGTTGATCTGCTTAAGTTACAAATGATCAGAAAGCCAGAAGCCAAAAACGCTTTATCTCAGCGAAAGAAGTCAAAAATGGACTATCTGTGAATTTGCAGCTTTACATTCAATTTTCAGCCTTGTTAGTTGTTGGACAGCTCCGAAATGCTGAGCAGCACTAGATCTAGCTGTAATAAGCTGAAATTAGTTGATCTGCATAAGTTACAAATGATCAGAAAGCCAGAAGCCAAAAACGCTTTATCTCAGCGAAAGAAGTCAAAAATGGACTATCTGTGAATTTGCTGCTTTACATTCAATTTTCAGCCTTGTTGTTGTTGGACAGCTCCGAAATGCTGAGCAGCACTAGATCTGGCTGTAATAACCTGAAATTAGTTGATCTGCTTAAGTTACAAATGATCAGAAAGCCAGAAGCCAAAAACGCTTTATCTCAGCGAAAGAAGTCAAAAATGGACTATCTGTGAATTTGCAGCTTTACATTCAATTTTCAGCCTTGTTAGTTGTTGGACAGCTCCGAAATGCTGAGCAGCACTAGATCTAGCTGTAATAAGCTGAAATTAGTTGATCTGCTTAAGTTACAAATGATCAGAAAGCCAGAAGCCAAAAACGCTTTATCTCAGCGAAAGAAGTCAAAAATGGACTATCTGTGAATTTGCAGCTTTACATTCAATTTTCAGCCTTGTTAGTTGTTGGACAGCTCCGAAATGCTGAGCAGCACTAGATCTGGCTGTAATAAGCTGAAATTAGTTGATCTGCTTAAGTTACAAATGATCAGAAAGCCAGAAGCCAAAAACGCTTTATCTCAACGAAAGAAGTCAAAAATGGACTATCTGTGAATTTGCAGCTTTACATTCAATTTTCAGCCTTGTTAGTTGTTGGACAGCTCCGAAATGCTGAGCAGCACTAGATCTAGCTGTAATAAGCTGAAATTAGTTGATCTGCTTAAGTTACAAATGATCAGAAAGCCAGAAGCCAAAAACGCTTTATCTCAGCGAAAGAAGTCAAAAATGGACTATCTGTGAATTTGCAGCTTTACATTCAATTTTCAGCCTTGTTAGTTGTTGGACAGCTCCGAAATGCTGAGCAGCACTAGATCTAGCTGTAATAAGCTGAAATTAGTTGATCTGCATAAGTTACAAATGATCAGAAAGCCAGAAGCCAAAAACGCTTTATCTCAGCGAAAGAAGTCAAAAATGGACTATCTGTGAATTTGCTGCTTTACATTCAATTTTCAGCCTTGTTGTTGTTGGACAGCTCCGAAATGCTGAGCAGCACTAGATCTGGCTGTAATAACCTGAAATTAGTTGATCTGCTTAAGTTACAAATGATCAGAAAGCCAGAAGCCAAAAACGCTTTATCTCAGCGAAAGAAGTCAAAAATGGACTATCTGTGAATTTGCAGCTTTACATTCAATTTTCAGCCTTGTTAGTTGTTGGACAGCTCCGAAATGCTGAGCAGCACTAGATCTAGCTGTAATAAGCTGAAATTAGTTGATCTGCTTAAGTTACAAATGGTCAGAAAGCCAGAAGCCAAAAACGCTTTATCTCAGCGAAAGAAGTCAAAAATGGACTATCTGTGAATTTGCAGCTTTACATTCAATTTTCAGCCTTGTTAGTTGTTGGACAGCTCCGAAATGCTGAGCAGCACTAGATCTGGCTGTAATAAGCTGAAATTAGTTGATCTGCTTAAGTTACAAATGATCAGAAAGCCAGAAGCCAAAAACGCTTTATCTCAACGAAAGAAGTCAAAAATGGACTATCTGTGAATTTGCAGCTTTACATTCAATTTTCAGCCTTGTTAGTTGTTGGACAGCTCCGAAATGCTGAGCAGCACTAGATCTAGCTGTAATAAGCTGAAATTAGTTGATCTGCTTAAGTTACAAATGATCAGAAAGCCAGAAGCCAAAAACGCTTTATCTCAGCGAAAGAAGTCAAAAATGGACTATCTGTGAATTTGCTGCTTTACATTCAATTTTCAGCCTTGTTAGTTGTTGGACAGCTCCGAAATGCTGAGCAGCACTAGATCTGGCTGTAATAACCTGAAATTAGTTGATCTGCTTAAGTTACAAATGATCAGAAAGCCAGAAGCCAAAAACGCTTTATCTCAACGAAAGAAGTCAAAAATGGACTATCTGTGAATTTGCAGCTTTACATTCAATTTTCAGCCTTGTTAGTTGTTGGACAGCTCCGAAATGCTGAGCAGCACTAGATCTAGCTGTAATAAGCTGAAATTAGTTGATCTGCTTAAGTTACAAATGATCAGAAAGCCAGAAGCCAAAAACGCTTTATCTCAGCGAAAGAAGTCAAAAATGGACTATCTGTGAATTTGCAGCTTTACATTCAATTTTCAGCCTTGTTAGTTGTTGGACAGCTCCGAAATGCTGAGCAGCACTAGATCTAGCTGTAATAAGCTGAAATTAGTTGATCTGCTTAAGTTACAAATGATCAGAAAGCCAGAAGCCAAAAACGCTTTATCTCAGCGAAAGAAGTCAAAAATGGACTATCTGTGAATTTGCAGCTTTACATTCAATTTTCAGCCTTGTTAGTTGTTGGACAGCTCCGAAATGCTGAGCAGCACTAGATCTAGCTGTAATAAGCTGAAATTAGTTGATCTGCATAAGTTACAAATGATCAGAAAGCCAGAAGCCAAAAACGCTTTATCTCAGCGAAAGAAGTCAAAAATGGACTATCTGTGAATTTGCTGCTTTACATTCAATTTTCAGCCTTGTTGTTGTTGGACAGCTCCGAAATGCTGAGCAGCACTAGATCTGGCTGTAATAACCTGAAATTAGTTGATCTGCTTAAGTTACAAATGATCAGAAAGCCAGAAGCCAAAAACGCTTTATCTCAACGAAAGAAGTCAAAAATGGACTATCTGTGAATTTGCAGCTTTACATTCAATTTTCAGCCTTGTTAGTTGTTGGACAGCTCCGAAATGCTGAGCAGCACTAGATCTAGCTGTAATAAGCTGAAATTAGTTGATCTGCTTAAGTTACAAATGATCAGAAAGCCAGAAGCCAAAAACGCTTTATCTCAGCGAAAGAAGTCAAAAATGGACTATCTGTGAATTTGCAGCTTTACATTCAATTTTCAGCCTTGTTAGTTGTTGGACAGCTCCGAAATGCTGAGCAGCACTAGATCTAGCTGTAATAAGCTGAAATTAGTTGATCTGCATAAGTTACAAATGATCAGAAAGCCAGAAGCCAAAAACGCTTTATCTCAGCGAAAGAAGTCAAAAATGGACTATCTGTGAATTTGCTGCTTTACATTCAATTTTCAGCCTTGTTGTTGTTGGACAGCTCCGAAATGCTGAGCAGCACTAGATCTGGCTGTAATAACCTGAAATTAGTTGATCTGCTTAAGTTACAAATGATCAGAAAGCCAGAAGCCAAAAACGCTTTATCTCAGCGAAAGAAGTCAAAAATGGACTATCTGTGAATTTGCAGCTTTACATTCAATTTTCAGCCTTGTTAGTTGTTGGACAGCTCCGAAATGCTGAGCAGCACTAGATCTAGCTGTAATAAGCTGAAATTAGTTGATCTGCTTAAGTTACAAATGATCAGAAAGCCAGAAGCCAAAAACGCTTTATCTCAGCGAAAGAAGTCAAAAATGGACTATCTGTGAATTTGCAGCTTTACATTCAATTTTCAGCCTTGTTAGTTGTTGGACAGCTCCGAAATGCTGAGCAGCACTAGATCTGGCTGTAATAAGCTGAAATTAGTTGATCTGCTTAAGTTACAAATGATCAGAAAGCCAGAAGCCAAAAACGCTTTATCTCAACGAAAGAAGTCAAAAATGGACTATCTGTGAATTTGCAGCTTTACATTCAATTTTCAGCCTTGTTAGTTGTTGGACAGCTCCGAAATGCTGAGCAGCACTAGATCTAGCTGTAATAAGCTGAAATTAGTTGATCTGCTTAAGTTACAAATGATCAGAAAGCCAGAAGCCAAAAACGCTTTATCTCAGCGAAAGAAGTCAAAAATGGACTATCTGTGAATTTGCAGCTTTACATTCAATTTTCAGCCTTGTTAGTTGTTGGACAGCTCCGAAATGCTGAGCAGCACTAGATCTAGCTGTAATAAGCTGAAATTAGTTGATCTGCATAAGTTACAAATGATCAGAAAGCCAGAAGCCAAAAACGCTTTATCTCAGCGAAAGAAGTCAAAAATGGACTATCTGTGAATTTGCTGCTTTACATTCAATTTTCAGCCTTGTTGTTGTTGGACAGCTCCGAAATGCTGAGCAGCACTAGATCTGGCTGTAATAACCTGAAATTAGTTGATCTGCTTAAGTTACAAATGATCAGAAAGCCAGAAGCCAAAAACGCTTTATCTCAGCGAAAGAAGTCAAAAATGCACTCTAAAAAGTGTATTTGGGCTGTAGTTAATGTTATGGCCTTTTTTACATTAACCTGACTTAATTGTTTGGCTTTAGTTATGTCAACTTACTTTCATGAGTTCAATTAACTTAAAAGACACACATTTCATCGAAAACAAACGGTTAACTTTGAGTTGAAGTGAACCAATTAAGTTGAATGCAGTTTTACGTCTGACGTCATTACGTAAGCTTTGCCCGAGACAGATCCACTTCTTGTACCGACCGCTTGTGCAGCCGCCATTTCTTCTGACCATCGACTGTCCACCGGATTGTAATAAAACAGTAAGTATTCTACACACCATGGCAAAATATTATTTAAACGGTGTAAAAATATTAATGACTTTTTCTACCTTTAATTTGAAACAGTTAACTGTTTTTAACGTTGAAGTATCATCAGTTATTTGCTTTGAACACATTTGCTAGTTGTAATTTGCCGCGCTATTCGGCATGTTTGAACTTAACTGCTCTGTTAGTTAGTGAACGTTTATTTTGAGTGTGTACTTTTTATTTGACCCTAAAGAACTTAAATAGCTGGAAGCCGGGTATGTAGTGAAAAACATGAAATGTGATTTAGACTGGAGACGTTCAGGGCTGGTGCTGGTGGACCGAGAACTGCTGGCGTGTTCCGGTCGGAAGCTAGACTGGGTCAAAGTGTGGGAGCAGCTAATGCACTGCAGTGGTGGCCAGACTTTATAACAAGAACTACTGGACAGGTTGTTTTTTTATGGGTAAGCTTAACGTACAGTTACGGAGGTGTTAGTGTTATACGCAAAACTAATTTAATGTGACGCAACTGCGCTCTGCTCGTCACTTGTCACCGTGAGCTGCAGTCAGGGAAGCCATTTGTTCCAATTGTCAGGCTGCTTACTGACGACATGATATAAAACGCATAATATCCTGACAGCGCTAATAATCCATAAGATGTCATTTCTCTTAAAAAAGAAAAAGCAAAAAATAAAATAAGCAATTCATGTTTGTAGGAACTTTGAGTTAATTTCTCTTTCCCACTCTCCAGGCCTGGAACCAAGCATCATCAGACCATAGAAGGTAAGCCATATTTGCTTCACTAAGCTTCTAATTTAGAAAAAAAAAAGTTAAGTTATTAGTTAATATGCTGTATTGTATTAATAATATGAAAAACATATACTCTAAACTAATTCAAAAATAGGTTCGATAAATAACATCATTTTAAAGTAAAAGGAATAATAGGTGGTCAAAGAACGAGATGAAATTAATTTCCTCCAAAGGATTGATGAGCTCTCCCTCAACATGGGGTCAGAAGCTCAGTCATCTCGGAGAGGCTGAGATTAGAGCTGTTGCTCCTCTACATCCAGTGGAGCCATTTGAGGCGGCTCACGCATCTGATTAAGATGCCTCCTGGAAGCCTCCCTGGTGATGTTTTCTGGGCACGGCCTGCCAGGAGGAGGCCATTGTAGTGGGACTATGTCACTCAGCTGGGCTGCGAAGTCTTTAGGATTCCAAAAGGTAGGGAGGTGGCTGGGGAGAGGGAAGCTGCCCTTGCAACCCCACTTTTGATTAAGCTGTTAAGAATTAATTATAGTTAAACAACTTTTTGTTTTCCCACCAATATCTAACATTATTTTAATTTCTAACACTAAAGAGTGGACAGACATAAAAATAGAAAGGCAATGTCATTTTTTGTCCCTCATAGGGAAAATTACATTGCAACAATTACATTGCAATGTTTGTGTAAACATACATTGGTATATGTATGTTTACACAAACATACATATACCAATGTGTGTTTTTAAATATGCACACACAGAGAATTAAGAGAAACATACTGTACAACCAGGGCAAAATTACAACCTAAAAATACTTTGGTAGACTTTAAAGTTTAATCCCATCCTAAGGAATATGCAATTGAGAAGGACAATTTAAGAGATGTGCAATTTTGCCTAAAATATTTGCAATACTAACAATATGACATTTATTAATATAGAGAATGTTTTTCTAGGGTATTAAAAACATACTGTAATAATTATGGTTAAAAATGCATTCAGAATCTATATTTTACCAAACAGATCTCAAGTATTGCATGGGGGTAAGATTGTAACAGTACTCAAAATTGACTCTGCATCCATATTTGTTTAATCTTCCTTGCCTTCAGATTTGGCAACATACATGTAACACAGTTCCTCTCTTATCCTTCTAGTGTTTCACTTCATGTGGAGATGCAAAGACTGCGAGAGCTTGTTTTCCAGAAGATCTGAATTGCTCAAGCACTACAAACTAAACCACAGGCATTATGGACGGGGCTATTCATATCCATGCACATATTTAAGTTGCGCATGTAGATTCAAGACCTGGAATGCTTTACTGAACCATTTATCAAGACATCATCCAGTCCACCAAACAGTTAACAATGACTTAACCACATTCAAATGCCCCATTTGTGATTCTAATCAACTTTCCACGGAGAGAGATTTTTTTCAGCATATATTTCAACATCTCAAGAATAAGGAAACAGTCACATGTGTGTTTCAGGACTGTGTTTATCAAACAAATAATTACGAGAACTACAAAAGTCATAAATACAGAAAACATTCTGATGCTAACAATACATTGAAGACTGGGATTACTGAAAAAAAACAATTAGACTGTGGTGAAGAATTGTGTGCTAGTTTTGGCACTGACATTTTTGATCAGGACAGTACTGTACAAGCTAATCCAAATCCCACATTTAACAGGAATGATTCTGAAAACTTAGAGAGAGATATTGAACTTAAACTTGCATCAGTTCTTCTAAAGTTAGAAAGCACTTATCTTGTTTCAAATGCAGCTATTGATGATCTATTGCAGGAGTTAAACTATTTAATTGGTTCTTTGTCCCTGCCTGTTACATGTAGAACTATAACCCAAATACTACACAATCATCTTTGCCAGTTTGACCCATCAGTTGTTGAAAACCTTGCCAAGGCCCTCTGTGAAACAAACCCTGTAAAAAAAGCAATAGGAGAGAAAGGCTCCCTTTCTAGTGCTTGGAGATGAAAAAAATTCTATAAAAGACATTTTAAAGTGGTAGAACCTGAAGAATATATTCTTGATAAAAAAAATAGAAAGTCATTCCAATATGTATCAATCCTAAAGTCTTTGCAGCAAGTTCTGGATTGTGAGGTTATCTTGGATCAGACTGATAACTTAAATAGTCTTAATAAAGTACCACAAAGGAGTGTTCATGCATATAGGTCTTTCTACGATGGGTCATTTTTCAGTGAAAATGAGCTTTTGAGTAAGGAGGAGAGCATTTCATTAGTATTATATATAGACGATTTCGAAATATGCAACCCTCTCGGGACATCTAAACGGAAACATAAAATTTGTGGTTTATACTAGATTCTTGGAAATTTACCACAGGGGTATAATTCCAACTTGTCTTCCATTTACCTGGCTGCTTTAATCAAAACAAATGATTTGAAGTGCTATGGTTACGAGAAAGTTTTAGAACCTTTACTTAATGAGCTTGTGATTTTGGAACAAAAAGGGGTCTTTGTCTCAAAGTTGGGGAGAGCTGTAAAAGGCACAGTTCAGTGCGTGGTTGCAGATAATCTTGCTGCCCACAGTATTGGTGGCTTTGTAGAAAACTTCACAGGGTCATACATATGTAGGTTTTGTCTTGCAGTTAAAACAGACATTCAAACTACAGAGGTTAAAACTGGTGCATTTACCTTGAGAACCAAAAGCATTCATGCAGATTGCTTAAAAAGTATCGAGGAACATGAATTGCCAAGTTATCGGGGTGTAAAATCAGCTTCCATTTTATCGCATTTGTTGTATTTTGACATTACCACAGGTCTTCCTCCAGACATTGTACATGACCTGTTTGAAGGAGTTGTTCCTTTTGAACTAGCTAAGTGTCTGGGTGTTTTGATTAAGAAAAAGTATTTCACTTTGGCATCACTGAATGACGCAATAGCGTCTTTCAACTTTAAGGGTACTGATAGAACTAATCGACCTCAACAAATTTCCCTCCATTTTGAAGCCAAAAAAAGTGTTGGGGGTAATGCACATGAGAATTGGAGTTTGCTCAGATTCTTACCTTTGTTGATTGGACACAGAGTGCAATATGAGGAGCCAGCTTGGCATATCTTAACAGACTTAAGGGACATTGTTGATCTTGTTGTCTGTCCCATGCACACAGAGGACTCTATTGCCTACCTTGACTTTAAGATCTCAGAACACAGAGCACAATTCCAGGAGGTTTTTCCTAATTGTGACCTTAAACCAAAACACCATTTCTTGGAACATTACCCACAGTTGATTCGCCAGTTTGGTCCTTTAGTAGCCTTATGGTCCATGCGCTTTGAAGCTAAGCATAGTTTTTTTAAAAGAGTTGCAAGAAATATCAAGTGCTTTAAAAATGTCCTCTGTACTCTTGCAGACAGACACCAGTATCAGATGGCACATCATTTGCATTTATGTGGTTTTACAAAACCTCATTTGGAAGTTACAAATGTTTTCACAGTAACAACTGATGTTCTTGATAAGGGAATCGTAAATGCTCTCAAACAGAAGTTTTCAAATCTGGCCACAGTATGCATGACTAAAAGTGCAACATTTAATGGACTGAAGTATAGATGCGGGATGATCTTGATCCATGGCTCATTGGGAGGATTACCAGAGTTCATTGAAATCATCCAAATGGTGATCCTGGCAAACCAGCTATTCTTTCTGGTCAGAAAACTTGAGGGGTGGTATCTTGAGCATTACAGATCTTACAATCTCAAAACATCGTTAGACAAAGAACTGAAACTCGTTGAGCTACAAGACCTAACGGATGTGTACCCGCTGGTAGACTACAAAATTCGAGGAATGCGTCTTGTGACAGTGAAAAGATATGTCCACGTTTTATGGTAATATAAGATTGTACAAAAAATGTAATGCATGTTAGATTTTATTTTTTCTTTATGGCTGAAACTACCTTTTATTTTGTCTTCCCTTCTATAAGCAAATGTCCTAACATTCAACTAATATATGTCATATATTGTGAAGAATTTAAATAGCGGCCTTCATCACTTAACTGTCTTTATGCCCTTTTTTCAGATTGCCATGGCAAGTTCAAAACCTGCAAGACTGAAGGTGATTCTAGGAGAGAGCAACACTGAAAAACTGACTCTTCCAAATGGCATACCAGATTCTCTGGATGATCTTCTCAGCAAGGTGAAGGATACCTTTGGTTTAAAGACCAACATCAGACTGCAATATATGGACAAAGACTTTGGTAATGACTTCTTCAACCTCAGCTCAACTTCTGACCTTGAGGACTTGGGAACAGTCAAGGTGATTCAAGAAGAAGCAGTTCAACCTTTTGTTGATGTCATTGAAACAGCTCCATCTTCTTCTGCAGTTCACTCAGATGACAGCAGTTCTTTAGCTTCAAATGACACTATACTCCTCTCCTCCCCTGAATCCTTCTCATCGCGAACCCAACAATGGCCAGCCATCTTTCCCATTCCCATGTTTTCGTATGACACTGAACGTCAGCTACAGAAGGGGAATTCTGAGTATCAGGCAAACAACAAAATATTGACAGTCACCCCACGAATGAAGACTGACATCCTAAATAGATTAGTAGAAGAGATCTACAGATACAGAGCCTATCCAGAGGACGCACAGTTCTGTGTAGTTGCAGAGGCCTTGATTAAAAAACATCCATGTTTAAAAGAGCCTGGTTCATTCAATGGTTGCTATGGTTGGAAACAAAGGCTGAAGTACAAAATGGGAAACTACAGGACTCTACTCAAGTTTCAGGGATGTCCAGAATTGTCTGTTAACGCGCTTAAATCCAAAGCCAGTACTTCAGTGTTTCCCGCTGCAAAAATAAAGAAGCCAAGACGAGCTGAAGCCAATTTCTATCCTTCCTTTCCAGTGGGAGAAACACAAGAAAGTATGGAAAAAGAGAGAATTGAACTCTTGACAGCAATCAAAAGGAGGAACAATGACAAGGTCATTGCGGACAAAATGGCTCATACCTTTGCCTACAGGCGTCAGGAGGTGGTGAATGAAGAACCTGGCATAGAGGATTTCAAGGACAGATGGCCTGCCCTGTTCCAACAGAAAGAGGTAGTAATGCAGATTGAGGATTTTTACTTAGATTTTGGAATGATTGGTCAGTATTTACTTTAAGTCATTTTGTAACATACAAAATAAGTTTTATTTTGTTTCTCAGATTAATGCGGAGTTCCTGAGACTCATGGCTCTTCCCCTTGAGCAGACTTTCTTTGCCCAGTTGGACAGGCTCTCAAGTCAGCTGATTAAAGTCATCAAAGCCAAGGGAGGAGCAACACGTGCAAAAATAGCTGGAATCATGAGAACCTATGATGAGGTATGGATATCACTGATAGGAACACTGGGGGACATTTACCATTTTTAATTTAAAACAAAGAGGTTAAAGTCTAGTTACTTTCAGACTTTTTGTTTTAATTATTAATACTTGATACACTTTGTGCAAAGGTGATATCACTCAAAGAAAAGCAAGTTTAACTGTCTTATGTATTTTTAGTGGATTTAGTTAGTCTGTATTGTGGTTCATTCATGAATTTCATAAAATACACCTTTCTGTCCAACTTGCCAGAAACTAGTGCTATTTGGTACATTTTTTTGAGCTTATTTTAAAATTAAAATTTTTTAAATGTTAGACTTGTATCAATTTTATGCTGCAAGATAAAATACAAACAACAAATGATATTCATTAGTCCTAGTAGATTGTGCTAAGAAAAAGCCTTAACCTCAACAATATAGTCTAGTTTCACAAATTGAGACTTGAAGCATAAATGTGGCAGAGGTGGAATTTGCGTAATTTTGAAGAGCACTATTAAAGCCCGGTTGACATGTGGGCTTCACATTATGGTATTTGTTAGTCCTTTGCTGTTGTGAGCAGCCCGAATATATTACTGTTACATCAGAAATCTTGTCAGAGATATGGAATATTGATAACAATAAATTTTCTCCAGGTGGAGGACATTGGGATTCGAAGGGAATGTGTTCTGAAAGGGCTCATCACCTTTCTTGGAGAGGATCCAGAAGACCTTATTAAGGAATACTGTGTAAGTTTCTTTTAAAGGTTTGAAGCCGCATCTTAACCCATTCAGGAAAATTAAAAGATTCAATGTCAGTTGCTTGTACCTTTTTAAATTATTTCTGGCCTGGCTTTTCTATATTTAAACATCTGTTTTAATACATCAGGCAGATTTGGTGTCAGAATTGTAAATTTAACATGGTTATGTCCTGCTTAAATCCAATAGTGGTGTGCTTTGCTATTCAGCAAAGACCATTATCTAACTTCACTATCAACTTCATTTCCTGTTCACCAATATAACAAACAAGTTAATAAGAATGTTTTAGTCATGCTATTTTCATACCAGCTCCAAAATATCTGATAAGCAACAGAAATATGCATTTTGTGTTGATTTCCAACCTAAGATGACCATTGGCTTGGATTACTATTCTGCTTTGATGTATAATCTATGAATTTGTTTAAGCTAAAGCCTGCAATATGACAAAACACATATAAAGTTACATCATTGTATTATCTTTTCTAAAACCTTAAAAATCACCCTTTGAGTTATTCAATTTTTAATGCAACTTTGAACTTGTAAAATTTATCAAGGATATTTCAGATGCCATAAACGATTCTCTTCAGTTCACAAGCTGTACACTTATACTTAATGCTTGCATTTATAAGGCTTTTATTTTTCAATTGACAGATTAGTTACAGTCTTCAAGTTTAACATATGGTTTATCTTACTACAGGGCAGCTGTGGAGATGATGCCCAGATGGAACTCAAACAACTCACCCTGGCAGTGTTTGTGATTCGGAAGGAGGGAGAGGGATTGAAAGAATCCCCAGAAGACATTGGCATTGTCATTGAGGGAGTGGAGGTGTTGCATGACCTGACTTCAGTTGCCTCAGCATGTGCTCTGCTTCTGGGTTTGATATATGCCCTCAACCTGGCTTATCCGAAGCCTCTGCGCTTCACATTTGAAGTGTTTCAAAAAATCTTCATGCAACTTGACCAACACAAAATGTCTCCTAAAGTTCAGAATTTGTTTGGAAGACTTCAGACCTCTCAGTAAAGACAATTGTATGTTGTGCAAAAGGACAGATTATTTTCTGTCTTTGTTTGAACATGAGGGGGCTGTGTTTTGGAAGCTTAACCTCAAGGGACTGAACTTTTTGAATTTCTTTTGGGACATTGTGCATATTAAAGCCACAGCATTAGTAGGCTGCTGTAGTATTGTTCACAGACACTTTCACAGTGTTTTTTCATATTTTTTTTTCAATTTGGATTAAGCAGTGCTTAATGTTTACTATTCTGTTCTGATGTCAGTTAACTTAAGTATCGGAGATGGTTTAAATGCTGCAAGCCATGACCCCACAACCTTGTTTGAAAGCATGTAGATGTTATTGCTTGTTTTCAGTTTGTTCTTGAAGATGCTAAAAAACAGTCACACGTTACATTTTATGTAAAAACAGTTTAGGGATTGAGAATGTTGATTTCCTTTATTTTAGGAGGACTTGTGGTAAATCTGAAAAACATTTTTTTCAGAGGAATACATCTGGATTCTACAAGCTCACACAGGGATGTCCAAGGTTTGTCCTGGAGAGCCATCAATGTGCAACTGTCAGATGGACTATTTCAATACCACCTTGCTGAATTTACACACCAGCAGACACTCAGCTGAGCAGAGGCATAGTAATGAGCACTTAATTTTATTTGGAGATTGGATTCATCTGAAAGTTGGAGGATGGTAGCTCTCCAGAACTCGACTTGGGGTACCCCATGTTCAGTTTACTAAAAAGCTAACCCAATTAAGCAGACAAGCAAAAGATATGTGTAGTATGTTCAGTGGAAAATGTGTTGTGAAAAATCTGTAAGTTTGTGATTTCACAATAAAATTTAACATTTTCTATTTGTGCAGTGTAGATTTGTTATAACCAAGTTGAATTTTTGGGTAGTGTAAAGGAATTTTACTGCTATTGTAAAAGCTAAAACATACTTTAAAAGTGATTTATATTTAAGCATTATTATAAGTACAAAATATGCATAAACGACTTTGGGGTAGTTTCATTTTTTAAGTTAGAACAACTTAAATTTTTGAGTTGACTTTCTATAAATTTAAGTAAGATGGATTAAAAATTTGTATATGAAATAAAGTAAATAAATTGAGTTAGACTGACCTAAATTTATCAAGTTAAACAAACTAAAAAAATTATGTTGATCCAACTTAATTGAATTACTTGTTACCTACAGAAGTAATTCAATTAAGTTGGATCAACTTTTTTCTTTTTAGAGTGTGGACTATCTGTGAATTTGCAGCTTTACATTCAATTTTCAGCCTTGTTAGTTGTTGGACAGCTCCGAAATGCTGAGCAGCACTAGATCTAGCTGTAATAAGCTGAAATTAGTTGATCTGCTTAAGTTACACACTCTAAAAAGTGTTTTTGGCTGTAGTTCATCTTATGGACTTATTTACATTAATTTAACTTAATTCTTTTGCTTTTGCTATGACAACTTACTTTTTTGTGTTCATTTAACTCAAAACTTACAAATCTTTAACCTGAAGGAACTTTTCACTTTGACTTTACTTAAAACAATTGAGTTCAACGCCAGTTTTGTATCCTAAGTCTGACCAACTCAATTTATTATGATCATCCAACTCAATTCACTAAGTTCTTCCAACTCAATTTGCTAAGTTTTTATAACTTAATTCATAAGGGGGTTTAACATGACAAATTTAAGTCATTCTTACTCAAATCATTTATTTTGTTCTAATAAACATTTAAAATCTCTTTGATTTAATTCTACAGAAAGTCAACTCAAACTTTTAAGAAGTTCCAAACTAAATTTAAATAATCTTTTTACAGTGTCATCTAAATACACAAATCTTTTCCTTAAATAACCTTTTTCACTTTGACTTTACTTGAAATAATTCAGTTTGTGTCCCATGTCTGACACAATGACTCTTACGCTTACAGGGACACATTCCCAGTAAGCGACTGTGGCTCTGTGGATAGAGTAGTCGCCTTGTAATCGGAAGGTTGACGGTTTAACTCCAGCTTCCTCCTGCCGTATGTTAATGTGTCCCCTGGGTACTTAATCTCAAGTTGCCAACCAATCTGAGCATTAAATAAATGTGTTAATATGTGCTTTCAGTGGTCAAAAGTGCTATTTAAGTTTATTTACCATTTTTGAAGTAAACTAAATGATTTGAGTAAGACTGACTTAACAAATTGAGTTGGGTGATTATAATATATTGAATTGGTTAAACTTTAATAAATTTAGTTGGATAAACTTAATTGAATTGCTTGTTACCTACAGAAGCAATTCAATTAAGTTGGTTCAACTTTTTTCTTTTTAGAGTGCAAATGATCAGAAAGCCAGAAGCCAAAAACGCTTTATCTCAGCGAAAGAAGTCAAAAATGGACTATCTGTGAATTTGCAGCTTTACATTCAATTTTCAGCCTTGTTAGTTGTTGGACAGCTCCGAAATGCTGAGCAGCACTAGATCTAGCTGTAATAAGCTGAAATTAGTTGATCTGCTTAAGTTACAAATGATCAGAAAGCCAGAAGCCAAAAACGCTTTATCTCAACGAAAGAAGTCAAAAATGGACTATCTGTGAATTTGCAGCTTTACATTCAATTTTCAGCCTTGTTAGTTGTTGGACAGCTCCGAAATGCTGAGCAGCACTAGATCTAGCTGTAATAAGCTGAAATTAGTTGATCTGCTTAAGTTACAAATGATCAGAAAGCCAGAAGCCAAAAACGCTTTATCTCAGCGAAAGAAGTCAAAAATGGACTATCTGTGAATTTGCAGCTTTACATTCAATTTTCAGCCTTGTTAGTTGTTGGACAGCTCCGAAATGCTGAGCAGCACTAGATCTAGCTGTAATAAGCTGAAATTAGTTGATCTGCTTAAGTTACAAATGATCAGAAAGCCAGAAGCCAAAAACGCTTTATCTCAGCGAAAGAAGTCAAAAATGGACTATCTGTGAATTTGCAGCTTTACATTCAATTTTCAGCCTTGTTAGTTGTTGGACAGCTCCGAAATGCTGAGCAGCACTAGATCTAGCTGTAATAAGCTGAAATTAGTTGATCTGCTTAAGTTACAAATGATCAGAAAGCCAGAAGCCAAAAACGCTTTATCTCAGCGAAAGAAGTCAAAAATGGACTATCTGTGAATTTGCAGCTTTACATTCAATTTTCAGCCTTGTTAGTTGTTGGACAGCTCCGAAATGCTGAGCAGCACTAGATCTAGCTGTAATAAGCTGAAATTAGTTGATCTGCTTAAGTTACAAATGATCAGAAAGCCAGAAGCCAAAAACGCTTTATCTCAGCGAAAGAAGTCAAAAATGGACTATCTGTGAATTTGCAGCTTTACATTCAATTTTCAGCCTTGTTAGTTGTTGGACAGCTCCGAAATGCTGAGCAGCACTAGATCTAGCTGTAATAAGCTGAAATTAGTTGATCTGCTTAAGTTACAAATGATCAGAAAGCCAGAAGCCAAAAACGCTTTATCTCAACGAAAGAAGTCAAAAATGGACTATCTGTGAATTTGCAGCTTTACATTCAATTTTCAGCCTTGTTAGTTGTTGGACAGCTCCGAAATGCTGAGCAGCACTAGATCTAGCTGTAATAAGCTGAAATTAGTTGATCTGCTTAAGTTACAAATGATCAGAAAGCCAGAAGCCAAAAACGCTTTATCTCAGCGAAAGAAGTCAAAAATGGACTATCTGTGAATTTGCAGCTTTACATTCAATTTTCAGCCTTGTTAGTTGTTGGACAGCTCCGAAATGCTGAGCAGCACTAGATCTAGCTGTAATAAGCTGAAATTAGTTGATCTGCTTAAGTTACAAATGATCAGAAAGCCAGAAGCCAAAAACGCTTTATCTCAGCGAAAGAAGTCAAAAATGGACTATCTGTGAATTTGCTGCTTTACATTCAATTTTCAGCCTTGTTGTTGTTGGACAGCTCCGAAATGCTGAGCAGCACTAGATCTGGCTGTAATAACCTGAAATTAGTTGATCTGCTTAAGTTACAAATGATCAGAAAGCCAGAAGCCAAAAACGCTTTATCTCAATGAAAGAAGTCAAAAATGGACTATCTGTGAATTTGCTGCTTTACATTCAATTTTCAGCCTTGTTAGTTGTTGGACAGCTCCGAAATGCTGAGCAGCACTAGATCTAGCTGTAATAAGCTGAAATTAGTTGATCTGCTTAAGTTACAAATGATCAGAAAGCCAGAAGCCAAAAACGCTTTATCTCAGCGAAAGAAGTCAAAAATGGACTATCTGTGAATTTGCAGCTTTACATTCAATTTTCAGCCTTGTTAGTTGTTGGACAGCTCCGAAATGCTGAGCAGCACTAGATCTAGCTGTAATAAGCTGAAATTAGTTGATCTGCATAAGTTACAAATGATCAGAAAGCCAGAAGCCAAAAACGCTTTATCTCAGCGAAAGAAGTCAAAAATGGACTATCTGTGAATTTGCTGCTTTACATTCAATTTTCAGCCTTGTTGTTGTTGGACAGCTCCGAAATGCTGAGCAGCACTAGATCTGGCTGTAATAACCTGAAATTAGTTGATCTGCTTAAGTTACAAATGATCAGAAAGCCAGAAGCCAAAAACGCTTTATCTCAGCGAAAGAAGTCAAAAATGGACTATCTGTGAATTTGCAGCTTTACATTCAATTTTCAGCCTTGTTAGTTGTTGGACAGCTCCGAAATGCTGAGCAGCACTAGATCTAGCTGTAATAAGCTGAAATTAGTTGATCTGCTTAAGTTACAAATGATCAGAAAGCCAGAAGCCAAAAACGCTTTATCTCAGCGAAAGAAGTCAAAAATGGACTATCTGTGAATTTGCAGCTTTACATTCAATTTTCAGCCTTGTTAGTTGTTGGACAGCTCCGAAATGCTGAGCAGCACTAGATCTGGCTGTAATAAGCTGAAATTAGTTGATCTGCTTAAGTTACAAATGATCAGACAGCCAGAAGCCAAAAACGCTTTATCTCAACGAAAGAAGTCAAAAATGGACTATCTGTGAATTTGCAGCTTTACATTCAATTTTCAGCCTTGTTAGTTGTTGGACAGCTCCGAAATGCTGAGCAGCACTAGATCTAGCTGTAATAAGCTGAAATTAGTTGATCTGCTTAAGTTACAAATGATCAGAAAGCCAGAAGCCAAAAACGCTTTATCTCAGCGAAAGAAGTCAAAAATGGACTATCTGTGAATTTGCAGCTTTACATTCAATTTTCAGCCTTGTTAGTTGTTGGACAGCTCCGAAATGCTGAGCAGCACTAGATCTAGCTGTAATAAGCTGAAATTAGTTGATCTGCATAAGTTACAAATGATCAGAAAGCCAGAAGCCAAAAACGCTTTATCTCAGCGAAAGAAGTCAAAAATGGACTATCTGTGAATTTGCTGCTTTACATTCAATTTTCAGCCTTGTTGTTGTTGGACAGCTCCGAAATGCTGAGCAGCACTAGATCTGGCTGTAATAACCTGAAATTAGTTGATCTGCTTAAGTTACAAATGATCAGAAAGCCAGAAGCCAAAAACGCTTTATCTCAGCGAAAGAAGTCAAAAATGGACTATCTGTGAATTTGCAGCTTTACATTCAATTTTCAGCCTTGTTAGTTGTTGGACAGCTCCGAAATGCTGAGCAGCACTAGATCTAGCTGTAATAAGCTGAAATTAGTTGATCTGCTTAAGTTACAAATGATCAGAAAGCCAGAAGCCAAAAACGCTTTATCTCAGCGAAAGAAGTCAAAAATGGACTATCTGTGAATTTGCAGCTTTACATTCAATTTTCAGCCTTGTTAGTTGTTGGACAGCTCCGAAATGCTGAGCAGCACTAGATCTGGCTGTAATAACCTGAAATTAGTTGATCTGCTTAAGTTACAAATGATCAGAAAGCCAGAAGCCAAAAACGCTTTATCTCAACGAAAGAAGTCAAAAATGGACTATCTGTGAATTTGCAGCTTTACATTCAATTTTCAGCCTTGTTAGTTGTTGGACAGCTCCGAAATGCTGAGCAGCACTAGATCTAGCTGTAATAAGCTGAAATTAGTTGATCTGCTTCAGTTACAAATGATCAGAAAGCCAGAAGCCAAAAACGCTTTATCTCAGCGAAAGAAGTCAAAAATGGACTATCTGTGAATTTGCAGCTTTACATTCAATTTTCAGCCTTGTTAGTTGTTGGACAGCTCCGAAATGCTGAGCAGCACTAGATCTAGCTGTAATAAGCTGAAATTAGTTGATCTGCTTAAGTTACAAATGATCAGAAAGCCAGAAGCCAAAAACGCTTTATCTCAACGAAAGAAGTCAAAAATGGACTATCTGTGAATTTGCAGCTTTACATTCAATTTTCAGCCTTGTTAGTTGTTGGACAGCTCCGAAATGCTGAGCAGCACTAGATCTAGCTGTAATAAGCTGAAATTAGTTGATCTGCTTAAGTTACAAATGATCAGAAAGCCAGAAGCCAAAAACGCTTTATCTCAGCGAAAGAAGTCAAAAATGGACTATCTGTGAATTTGCTGCTTTACATTCAATTTTCAGCCTTGTTAGTTGTTGGACAGCTCCGAAATGCTGAGCAGCACTAGATCTGGCTGTAATAACCTGAAATTAGTTGATCTGCTTAAGTTACAAATGATCAGAAAGCCAGAAGCCAAAAACGCTTTATCTCAACGAAAGAAGTCAAAAATGGACTATCTGTGAATTTGCAGCTTTACATTCAATTTTCAGCCTTGTTAGTTGTTGGACAGCTCCGAAATGCTGAGCAGCACTAGATCTAGCTGTAATAAGCTGAAATTAGTTGATCTGCTTAAGTTACAAATGATCAGAAAGCCAGAAGCCAAAAACGCTTTATCTCAGCGAAAGAAGTCAAAAATGGACTATCTGTGAATTTGCAGCTTTACATTCAATTTTCAGCCTTGTTAGTTGTTGGACAGCTCCGAAATGCTGAGCAGCACTAGATCTAGCTGTAATAAGCTGAAATTAGTTGATCTGCATAAGTTACAAATGATCAGAAAGCCAGAAGCCAAAAACGCTTTATCTCAGCGAAAGAAGTCAAAAATGGACTATCTGTGAATTTGCTGCTTTACATTCAATTTTCAGCCTTGTTGTTGTTGGACAGCTCCGAAATGCTGAGCAGCACTAGATCTGGCTGTAATAACCTGAAATTAGTTGATCTGCTTAAGTTACAAATGATCAGAAAGCAAGAAGCCAAAAACGCTTTATCTCAACGAAAGAAGTCAAAAATGGACTATCTGTGAATTTGCAGCTTTACATTCAATTTTCAGCCTTGTTAGTTGTTGGACAGCTCCGAAATGCTGAGCAGCACTAGATCTAGCTGTAATAAGCTGAAATTAGTTGATCTGCTTAAGTTACAAATGATCAGAAAGCCAGAAGCCAAAAACGCTTTATCTCAGCGAAAGAAGTCAAAAATGGACTATCTGTGAATTTGCAGCTTTACATTCAATTTTCAGCCTTGTTAGTTGTTGGACAGCTCCGAAATGCTGAGCAGCACTAGATCTAGCTGTAATAAGCTGAAATTAGTTGATCTGCTTAAGTTACAAATGATCAGAAAGCCAGAAGCCAAAAACGCTTTATCTCAGCGAAAGAAGTCAAAAATGGACTATCTGTGAATTTGCAGCTTTACATTCAATTTTCAGCCTTGTTAGTTGTTGGACAGCTCCGAAATGCTGAGCAGCACTAGATCTAGCTGTAATAAGCTGAAATTAGTTGATCTGCTTAAGTTACAAATGATCAGAAAGCCAGAAGCCAAAAACGCTTTATCTCAGCGAAAGAAGTCAAAAATGGACTATCTGTGAATTTGCTGCTTTACATTCAATTTTCAGCCTTGTTAGTTGTTGGACAGCTCCGAAATGCTGAGCAGCACTAGATCTGGCTGTAATAACCTGAAATTAGTTGATCTGCTTAAGTTACAAATGATCAGAAAGCCAGAAGCCAAAAACGCTTTATCTCAGCGAAAGAAGTCAAAAATGGACTATCTGTGAATTTGCAGCTTTACATTCAATTTTCAGCCTTGTTAGTTGTTGGACAGCTCCGAAATGCTGAGCAGCACTAGATCTAGCTGTAATAAGCTGAAATTAGTTGATCTGCTTAAGTTACAAATGATCAGAAAGCCAGAAGCCAAAAACGCTTTATCTCAGCGAAAGAAGTCAAAAATGGACTATCTGTGAATTTGCAGCTTTACATTCAATTTTCAGCCTTGTTAGTTGTTGGACAGCTCCGAAATGCTGAGCAGCACTAGATCTAGCTGTAATAAGCTGAAATTAGTTGATCTGCTTAAGTTACAAATGATCAGAAAGCCAGAAGCCAAAAACGCTTTATCTCAGCGAAAGAAGTCAAAAATGGACTATCTGTGAATTTGCTGCTTTACATTCAATTTTCAGCCTTGTTAGTTGTTGGACAGCTCCGAAATGCTGAGCAGCACTAGATCTGGTTGTAATAACCTGAAATTAGTTGATCTGCTTAAGTTACAAATGATCAGAAAGCCAGAAGCCAAAAACGCTTTATCTCAACGAAAGAAGTCAAAAATGGACTATCTGTGAATTTGCAGCTTTACATTCAATTTTCAGCCTTGTTAGTTGTTGGACAGCTCCGAAATGCTGAGCAGCACTAGATCTAGCTGTAATAAGCTGAAATTAGTTGATCTGCTTAAGTTACAAATGATCAGAAAGCCAGAAGCCAAAAACGCTTTATCTCAGCGAAAGAAGTCAAAAATGGACTATCTGTGAATTTGCTGCTTTACATTCAATTTTCAGCCTTGTTAGTTGTTGGACAGCTCCGAAATGCTGAGCAGCACTAGATCTGGCTGTAATAAGCTGAAATTAGTTGATCTGCTTAAGTTACAAATGATCAGAAAGCCAGAAGCCAAAAACGCTTTATCTCAGCGAAAGAAGTCAAAAATGGACTATCTGTGAATTTGCAGCTTTACATTCAATTTTCAGCCTTGTTAGTTGTTGGACAGCTCCGAAATGCTGAGCAGCACTAGATCTAGCTGTAATAAGCTGAAATTAGTTGATCTGCTTAAGTTACAAATGATCAGAAAGCCAGAAGCCAAAAACGCTTTATCTCAGCGAAAGAAGTCAAAAATGGACTATCTGTGAATTTGCTGCTTTACATTCAATTTTCAGCCTTGTTAGTTGTTGGACAGCTCCGAAATGCTGAGCAGCACTAGATCTGGCTGTAATAACCTGAAATTAGTTGATCTGCTTAAGTTACAAATGATCAGAAAGCCAGAAGCCAAAAACGCTTTATCTCAACGAAAGAAGTCAAAAATGGACTATCTGTGAATTTGCAGCTTTACATTCAATTTTCAGCCTTGTTAGTTGTTGGACAGCTCCGAAATGCTGAGCAGCACTAGATCTAGCTGTAATAAGCTGAAATTAGTTGATCTGCTTAAGTTACAAATGATCAGAAAGCCAGAAGCCAAAAACGCTTTATCTCAGCGAAAGAAGTCAAAAATGGACTATCTGTGAATTTGCAGCTTTACATTCAATTTTCAGCCTTGTTAGTTGTTGGACAGCTCCGAAATGCTGAGCAGCACTAGATCTAGCTGTAATAAGCTGAAATTAGTTGATCTGCATAAGTTACAAATGATCAGAAAGCCAGAAGCCAAAAACGCTTTATCTCAGCGAAAGAAGTCAAAAATGGACTATCTGTGAATTTGCTGCTTTACATTCAATTTTCAGCCTTGTTGTTGTTGGACAGCTCCGAAATGCTGAGCAGCACTAGATCTGGCTGTAATAACCTGAAATTAGTTGATCTGCTTAAGTTACAAATGATCAGAAAGCAAGAAGCCAAAAACGCTTTATCTCAACGAAAGAAGTCAAAAATGGACTATCTGTGAATTTGCAGCTTTACATTCAATTTTCAGCCTTGTTAGTTGTTGGACAGCTCCGAAATGCTGAGCAGCACTAGATCTAGCTGTAATAAGCTGAAATTAGTTGATCTGCTTAAGTTACAAATGATCAGAAAGCCAGAAGCCAAAAACGCTTTATCTCAGCGAAAGAAGTCAAAAATGGACTATCTGTGAATTTGCAGCTTTACATTCAATTTTCAGCCTTGTTAGTTGTTGGACAGCTCCGAAATGCTGAGCAGCACTAGATCTAGCTGTAATAAGCTGAAATTAGTTGATCTGCTTAAGTTACAAATGATCAGAAAGCCAGAAGCCAAAAACGCTTTATCTCAGCGAAAGAAGTCAAAAATGGACTATCTGTGAATTTGCAGCTTTACATTCAATTTTCAGCCTTGTTAGTTGTTGGACAGCTCCGAAATGCTGAGCAGCACTAGATCTAGCTGTAATAAGCTGAAATTAGTTGATCTGCTTAAGTTACAAATGATCAGAAAGCCAGAAGCCAAAAACGCTTTATCTCAGCGAAAGAAGTCAAAAATGGACTATCTGTGAATTTGCTGCTTTACATTCAATTTTCAGCCTTGTTAGTTGTTGGACAGCTCCGAAATGCTGAGCAGCACTAGATCTGGCTGTAATAACCTGAAATTAGTTGATCTGCTTAAGTTACAAATGATCAGAAAGCCAGAAGCCAAAAACGCTTTATCTCAGCGAAAGAAGTCAAAAATGGACTATCTGTGAATTTGCAGCTTTACATTCAATTTTCAGCCTTGTTAGTTGTTGGACAGCTCCGAAATGCTGAGCAGCACTAGATCTAGCTGTAATAAGCTGAAATTAGTTGATCTGCTTAAGTTACAAATGATCAGAAAGCCAGAAGCCAAAAACGCTTTATCTCAGCGAAAGAAGTCAAAAATGGACTATCTGTGAATTTGCAGCTTTACATTCAATTTTCAGCCTTGTTAGTTGTTGGACAGCTCCGAAATGCTGAGCAGCACTAGATCTAGCTGTAATAAGCTGAAATTAGTTGATCTGCTTAAGTTACAAATGATCAGAAAGCCAGAAGCCAAAAACGCTTTATCTCAGCGAAAGAAGTCAAAAATGGACTATCTGTGAATTTGCTGCTTTACATTCAATTTTCAGCCTTGTTAGTTGTTGGACAGCTCCGAAATGCTGAGCAGCACTAGATCTGGTTGTAATAACCTGAAATTAGTTGATCTGCTTAAGTTACAAATGATCAGAAAGCCAGAAGCCAAAAACGCTTTATCTCAACGAAAGAAGTCAAAAATGGACTATCTGTGAATTTGCAGCTTTACATTCAATTTTCAGCCTTGTTAGTTGTTGGACAGCTCCGAAATGCTGAGCAGCACTAGATCTAGCTGTAATAAGCTGAAATTAGTTGATCTGCTTAAGTTACAAATGATCAGAAAGCCAGAAGCCAAAAACGCTTTATCTCAGCGAAAGAAGTCAAAAATGGACTATCTGTGAATTTGCTGCTTTACATTCAATTTTCAGCCTTGTTAGTTGTTGGACAGCTCCGAAATGCTGAGCAGCACTAGATCTGGCTGTAATAACCTGAAATTAGTTGATCTGCTTAAGTTACAAATGATCAGAAAGCCAGAAGCCAAAAACGCTTTATCTCAGCGAAAGAAGTCAAAAATGGACTATCTGTGAATTTGCAGCTTTACATTCAATTTTCAGCCTTGTTAGTTGTTGGACAGCTCCGAAATGCTGAGCAGCACTAGATCTAGCTGTAATAAGCTGAAATTAGTTGATCTGCTTAAGTTACAAATGATCCAACACATTCTCACTCCCAACTCGTCACATATTGACGCTTGGGCAGGTACCCTCGGCGTCACATATTGACGCCGAGGGTACCCCCTTGGCGTCAATATGTGACGCGAAGGGTTCTCTCATTGAATGCTGTACCGTTCCCTAAGCGTCCGATACTGACGATTTAGGAACGAATAAGATGACGTGTCTATTCTATTTTTTTAAAAACCTTTATTTACAATTTATGTGCTAGTTTGTACAGGATATTAAGAATATTTACTGCAAATACATGTCAGACGTATCGGTCACAATACTTTAATTCGGTATTTAAAAATAACTCCGTAAAATATAAAACCGGAGGAGTTTTGTTGTGCTTGTTCTTAGCTTGATTTAAAAGCCTTAAAAAAAAAAAAAAAAAAAAAAAACTATTTTTGAGTATGATATCAATGATTTACACCAAATAAATTTAAGAAAAATTAAGATGTGTTTTCGTTTGTGATTGCATGCAAACTGTTCTGTAAACCTTTTAATATGTTTGATTGAAATAAAAATAAGGACGGATCCCACAAAAACCCAAGAAGAATAAGCTGACGTCATCATATGCGACACTTACACTCCGGTGAGTAGAAATCTGCATCTGTCAAAATGTTTTTGTACTCTAAAACCAAAAATAACTCCAAAGTGTGACGTTATAAAATTACTGATGGTAGTTTTAGGACTTAATGGCAGTAGGACTGTGATGCGAATGGTTGAAGACACGTTTGTAACATTTTTTTTTTGCCGGAAAATATACGGTGGAAGCTAGCTAAATTAGCCTCTTGGAGGCTAATTGTTCCTGTACACTGTACCTGTGCTTAATACGTTTAATTAGCCGCGATAAAGTCACATAATAATGTTTATAGTCATGCTTGTTGTTGCCACTTTGTAATATTGGAGGGTTGCTAAAAACATCAGTGTCCCTAGGCTGTGATGATCTTTAATGTTCTGATCCCTGTCTGAATACACTGATTGCAGCTATAGGTCATTTACTTGAATTAAAAATGATCTTGCGTCAGTACAGGCAAATTTCTTTCCTCCTGTCTGTTATTTATTGCTGTTGCAAGCCAGATGAAGATAAGTAAAGAGCTGAGAACCTGATCTTTGAACAGACAGAGAACATAGCTGAGGAGCAGCCTGGGATGCTTACTGAGGAGCATCCAATGATGACACCAGAGAACCAGGAAGAGACTGTGATAGTGCTTGATTTGCTTGATTTGGTTCCTGTTTCTCATCCTGTTGTCCCATCCTCTCAGTCTTTTCAGAAGAAGAAAAGACCCAGAAGCATCTCTCCAGCTGCCTCTCCTCCTACTCCGTCATCTCTCCGTGCCCCCCCCCCTGCCCGTAGATCAGCAACATCTGCATTCATGTCACCTGCTGACCATGCTGTCTCCTTAAGTCAGGGTAGACTATAAGAAGAGAAAGCGTAAGTTTTGTTTTCTTTACATTCATCCATTTTCTTACACCCTTGTCCCTATTGTGGTCGGGAGTGTTGCTAAGGTACACCCAGGACAGGTTGCCAGTCTGTTGCAGGGCAACACAGAAACAGACAGAACACACAACCATGCACACGCACACACACACACACACACACACACACACACACACACACACACACACACACACACACACACACACACACACACTCACACCTAGGGAGAATTTAGAGAAACCAATTAACCTGACAGTCATGTTTCTGGACTGTGGGAGGAAGCCGGAGAACCCGGAAAGAACCCACCATGCAGAGGGAGAACATGCAGAAAGACCTCAGGCCGAGAATCGAACCCAGAACAAAACTGAACTCGTGACTTAAGGAGTCCAGCCCTAAAATGTCAAAATTCTCACAGAAACAGAAAACCTATAGAGACCCTTTGTAAGCAAAGACAACTTGTTTTGGGCTTTGTTTCCATTTATGTGGCCAGTGTAAAGTGGTTAAAGTTAATGTTAAACTAATTTGAGAAAATGTGTAAATCCATGTAAAGAAGAGTAAAGTTTAGAAGGATTATAAAATATGACAGTCACCACACTAGTTTTCAGTTTTCAAGTGTACACGCTTTGACTTCATTTCTTCTTTTGTTTTTAAAATTGTTTTTTTCCTTTTCTTGTTATTTAGGTTGGTGGAAATGTAGTACCCAAAATCAATCCCTGGGCGTAGAACTAATGCGGTAAGTCTAAAAGTTTAACTGATCCACCCTGTGACAGTACATCCCCACCCCAGTCAAACATGCCAAGATACACTGAGAGACATTGCCACGTGTGGAGTAGATGGGGGGGGGAGGGGTGATAAGGGAGGCAGTGGTCTGCAAAAAATAACCACAGTTGTTTACTTATAAACTTTGTGGCTTTAATTACTGACCTACCAGACTCCTTTTCTGTCTTTATATTTGTCTTTATTTTTTTATGAGGACAAAAACGGGCATTACAACAGGAATCAGTAATACTTATACCACATAAGTCACAACATCTTTGGGTGAAACAAATTCATACAAAAAGTCAGCATTTGCACAGAAACAGAATTATAGAACTCCAAATATCGAAATTAGGCCGTTTATTAGCAAAGGAATGCTGATTTTGATGTTTGGACTTTTTAAAGGTGATTCATCACTTATTATTTAACACTGTGCCTTTTATAATTAATATAAGCCACACATTTAATCTGAAACTGTCACTTTTTTTCTGTTTTAATTTTTAGACTTTTCTAAGAAACTGAAGCACTATGAGAGATTTTCATTGTTTGTGTAGTGGTAGAAATGACTGCAGTCAGTTTATCATTTAACACTTAATAAGTCAAGATAATATTGTATATTTAGGACAAAACAGGATGTAAGTACTAGCTGGCATTTGGGTGGATGTAGGCATAGAAAATATTTTGGCTACATTACCTCCTCTTAAAGTCAGGTATACATCTTAGAAAGAAAGATTTGTGAACCTTACACCACAAAAAATCCACATCCTGATTTTATTGTTGTTCTTTTCTAGCGGAAAAATCTGGGATGACACCTGGGAACCTGCAAGTAAATCCTCATGTTGCTGTCCACCAAGTGCCATTTCCTTCAGACAGCGAACAAGTCCTTCCATGATGTTGCCTTTTCTTTTTTGCATTACAAAGTATTAATTTCTTTTCTTTTTTTTTACTGCAGTTTGACCATTTTACAAAGTTCTCTGTGTAATATTGTTTTCCGCCATTCACTGAAATGAATGTTATGGTTGTAATATATGTAAGCTTATGTTGGGCTGTTTACTTACACATTTTTGTCAAGTTCTGTTAAAGACTAAGTGAGGCTGATTGAGTCACTGCATCAGGCAGGTATTGTGCCTGTATTAAGTCTTGAAATTTAGAACAGAATTGTTTGTAGATTTTGTTCAGTAAATATGACCTAAAGTCTTAAAAACTTTAAACATGGTATTGTACACACTTCTTTTTGAGTGTTTTTAATGTTGATGTACAAAGTAAAGTCTATAAAAATACATAAGAAAATAAGCACAACTTGATTTTAATATAACTAATTAGAAGTGTTTTTTTTAACTCAAAAAGCTATTATTTTAATATTATCTTTTTTGTGTCATGGATTTTGTCAATCAAGACTGTATTTGCAAAATGTTATAATAAAATTGCTTTCAAATGCAGTACTTATTTTTAAACACAGCAACTTTAAGTGAAGTTATTGATGAAGAGCATGATAAAAATACATTGTAATGTCCAGATCAACTGACTGTATTAGAACAACACATTTTAATAAACCTATGTCACAAATGCCATACACAATTTTGAAGAACACACAAAATATAAATTTGCATTTATATATATATATATCTGTAGATATATATCAGGACAGGTATATCTATATATAGATATATCTATTTATATAGATATATCTATACATAGATATATCTGTAGATATATATCAGGACAGGTATATCTATATATAGATATATCTGTAGATATATATCAGGACAGGTATATCTATATATAGATAGATCTAGATATAGATATATCTATATAAATATATCTATATCTAGATATATCTATCTAGATATATAAATGCAAATGTATATTTTGTGTGTTTAAAATTGTGTATGGCATTTGTGACAGATAGATAGATAGACTTTTTATAAGCATCCCAGCTCTGCATAGTTAGTTCTAGAAATTATTGTACGGCTGATCGGCGGGAATCTGAAATGGAACGCAGCCATCGTACGGCAGACTGATTAAGAGAAGAAAGGAACACTATCAGCACGTTGTGGGAGGTGGGGGGTAATAAGGTTTTCAATAAGATGACAGCCGTATTTGTCTGTAGCCAAATAAGATCAAGGTCAACGATACACTCAGAAATGTTACTTCAAAATGTAGTGAAACTGTTCGTTTGATACAGAAAGAGTCATGATGGGATTTATAAAGACTTTTTCCCTGACAAGCTGGCCGTCATTGTAGGCTGGTCAAGTTTGCCCTGTGTGTTGTCTTTAAGGCATGACGCAAGGTGTAACAGATTCGTTTCCTACACACTTGTAGAACTGTGTGAAGCTATTATGTGTTTTATTCAGTGTGATCATTATTTACACATAAAAAAAGTTTTATGGAAAAGTATTTTGAATAGCATGTTTACCTGTCTAAGGTTAATTATTTAAGTTAAAGTTTGCAGCTTATTTTGTGTATGAAGGAAACCCAGATTGAAACCCAGAAACATTACAGTTTAGTAAATTAATATTGAATCAGTTTGAGTCTACTGTAATTTAAACTACATTAGTATAGTAATCTAAATTATGTTTGATTGACATAGTGCTTTTCTCCTAGAGAAACACTATGTTAAACTGTATAAAAACAATCTAGGGTTAGATTGGGGTTAGGGTTAACCCTAACTCCATCACTAATCTCAAATTGAGTGGTAGAGATGGCTTAATCTTCAAATGCTTTATCAAAGTAATGGTTCAAAGATGCATTTTCTCTAGAATTGAGCTCTGTAGCCCGACTCTAAATCTGTTCTAGTGGAAAAAGAATGATCTGCCTCTGTGGTTCATTTCATCATTTCATAAGCTTGCAGAGAAAAGGCATAAAGAGAATGTAAGTTAAGTTGTGTCCATCTAATTATTGTAGTTGAAATAGAGGTCTACCCCTTTTGGTTTGTAAATGCATCCAAATACCAAGTTAATGTTAAGATTATTTCACTAAGTTGGGACGCTCTGTTTTAAAAAAGAAGTTAGGTCCAAATCTGAAGCATTTCAACTAAATGACACCGACAGCAAGTTCTACCAAACCTTAGTCGGCTTCCTTTTTCACCTGTCAACTGCTGAACCTAGACATGCATGAATAACACTAGGTCTACAGGTCCTTCTCAAAAAATTAGCATATTGTGAAAAAGTTCATAATTTTCCATAATGTAATGATAAAAATTAAACTGTCATATATTTTAGATTCATTGCACACCAACTGAAATATTTCAGTTCTTTTATTGTTTTAATACTGATGATTTTGGCATACAGCTCATGAAAACCCAAAATCCCTGTCTCAAAAAATTTGCATATTTCATCCGACCAATAAAAGAAATGTGTTTTAATACCAAAGAAGTCAACCTTCAAATAATCGTGTTCAGTTATGCACTCAGTACTTGGTCAGGAATCCTTTTGCAGCCTTCAATGCAGCGTGGAGGCAATCAGCCTGTGGCTCTGCTGAGGTGTCATGGAGGCCCAGGATGCTTCGATAGCAACTCATCCAGAGTTTTGGGTCTTGCGTCTCTCAACTTTCTCTTCACAATATCCCACAGATTCTCTCTGGGGTTCAGGTCAGGAGAGTTGGCAGTTGACAAGTACTGAAATTTTATTTAACTTATTTCTTTTTAATAAAGACACTGACAGACAAACTGAACAGCATTCAATTGACCAAGGATAAGAAATTGTTCCACCAGTACACACTTTGTGTATTCTTTGGATTAAGAAATAAGTCAGAGCTGCACATATTAATAAAAAAAGAAAAGAAAAGTAGAAGATCCAAAAATATGTCTTCGTTATGTTAGATACTACAGAATCACTGGGACTGCTTAACGTAGCATTGTAGCCATTTAACTGCTCAACATAAGCACAAGTGTTATTACTCCACTTGAAGTAAAAATAGCAAAACTATTAAATTAACTACAATTTCTCTTATTACCTAGAAAATACACTAGATGTGCAGAAACATAAGTGAAAAAGAAACACACTCAATGACATGCATGTGGAAGTAATTACAGCTCTAGTAAGCCCTTTTAGAAAGTACAAAGGCACAAACAAATTAACTATTTAAAAAAAAGAATCAACAAAATAAAACACTGCCCATTTGGAAACATGAAAGCACAAGAACAAATTGTAAGGTGTCTCTTTGTGACTTATGAGCAAACTATATATATATGACTATTATCAGTCACTACTGCAGTCGTCGTCAAAGGTAACGCTCTCTGCTCCTGACAAAGTCTGTAGATCGGGGTGTCCAAAGTTGGTCCTAGTGGCCCGGCATCCTGCATGTTTTATTCTCTCCCTGGTGGTAGAAACAACCTTTTCAGCTTGTCAATGTTCTTAGGCCTTCTAACGAGCCATCATTTGATGCAGGTGTGTTAAACCAGGGAGAGAACTAAAACATGCAGGATGCCGGGCCTCCAGGACCCACTTTGGGCTCCCCAGCTGTAGATAATACTCTGTTGCCTGCAGCTTCATCTGTTGGTGCTGCAGCTCTCTGAGGATGGTGCTCTGGAGACCTCTTGGACCTTCGTCAGTTAGGTCACAGGACAAACCTTTAAAGTTGAACATAAATAAAAATCCAAAATTTAGATGCTTTTACTTTCGGTATGATTATGCGTTACTTAAAAACATACTTTTTAATTTACCTCCCGATAACAGGTGGGAAACTCCTTTAGAGTGTCTTCATAGGATGACAGAGATTTCCAACGATGGTCCATCAACAAGGATCCTCTTTTCCTCTTCCAGTCTCTTTACCATCATGATGTCATCGATTGCCCTTGTTCTTGTGTGAAGACTGAGAGTCTGAAATGCATTTATGAAAAGGACAAATCAACTCATTAAAAGTTTAAATTTGTAAGTTGAGGTCAACACCTGGAGTATCTAGTAACATTATCTGTCAGGTATGATGACAGTATAAAACATATTAGTGTATGTTTACTTACCCCTGTGTGATTGTTGCCATGGCAATGTTGTGTCACCGGACAGGATCTCTTCCAAAGACATAACTTCTGTGTCTGTATCAGTCTTCAAGTGACCAACATCTTCTAAAACCAATGCTAAGATGTTTTCTCCTTTCTGATCTAACGATGAGCCTTGGCACAAGCTTTGTCCATCTGTGTCTGAACAAACAACATCAACTGTGTCAAAGATGTTTATGCAGTATGTACCAGCAAGGTTATACAATGCCTGGTCAGTGTTCCTTACTGAACATGGCTTTGCCATGGAAAATTGAGAGAAATGGCTTCATTTTAAGCAGGTGTTGGAGCTCAGGACAGCTTTTTGTTAGTTTTCAAGATATGGCCAGTACTTACATGTTACATCCATGGAAAAAAGTGATTGTCTGTTGGCCAGCCTTTGATGAAAGAACAAAGCTTATGCAAATATCTCATACTATCTCGAAGAGCACTAAGCAGCACTCCATGTCTACACACCGCTAGCTCCAAGCCTCCTCACCCAGTTTGCTGCTGGATCTGTGAGAGATCTCCCTGGCTGCCCACCACAAAATCTAGAATGCATACAATTCAGTCAGGCAAGCTGTTATTACAGGCTAAAAGGTTACTGTTATTATACATTTACAATCTGCAGTCTTACATTTTTGGTTGATTTGTGATACAGTCCACAAATGTTCCTATGTTTTCATCCTTGGCAATGAAAAGGTCCTGAAATATAGCCTGTTCCTCCAATCTGAAAACAAAGCAATAAAATACACTTCATGAGGTGTTATAGTCCAAAGGTAGTGAACATCACTAACATATACAAAGAATTGTTATATTTCACACATTTTACAATACCTTGCTGCATTCTTTAAATGGTAATACTTGCAATTTCCATCCACTGAAACTGAAAGCACATCTGGGGTACAAGCTTGACACTTGAAGGGATCCTTCCTTAACATTTTATCCAACTCATATATTATGGCTTCCCGCTCAAAAATCATTTCAGGAAGCTGTCAGCCAAGATCTTAACTGTGATTTAAAATGAGAGATAAAAAAAGAAAACATAAAATAGGACATAGGTGTCCAAATACAAGGCATCAAGAATAGGTTAGGTGTCTTTCAAGTTTTAGGTGTTTCTCTGGGACAAAACATCTCACTCAATTAATGTTGATGTTACCAGGACTTCATATGATCTGAATGCAGAATGAATGAGGTGGCACCTCAGCCATTTGATTCAAGTGTGTTTAACCAGTTCCACCAAAATGTTGAATAACATAACCACTCAAGAATAGAGTCAGACGGCCCTTCTGGGATATGTACGTCAAAGTACTCACACAGCCAAAGTTGACAGTTATTTAAATTTTGATAATATCGTTTTTTTATATTATGGTTTTGAGTCATTCAAAGAATTGTTATTCATACCATTGAGCATGACCACAGTGACTGCCTGTCCTGGTTTGATCCTCAAACATTCTGATGGACAATCAAATTCTAACTGGGATCTTCACAGGTACGAATCGTGCTAAAGAGGTTGACATGTTGGATGCATGAATTTAAAGAAAACAAAACTTACGCTTTCTCTTCTTATAGTCTACCCTGACTTAAGGAGACAGCATGGTCAGCAGGTGACATGAATGCAGATGTTGCTGATCTACGGGCAGGGGGGGGGCACGGAGAGATGACGGAGTGGGAGGAGAGGCAGCTGGAGAGATGCTTCTGGGTCTTTTCTTCTTCTGAAAAGACTGAGAGGATGGGACAACAGGATGAGAAACAGGAACCAAATCAAGCAAATCAAGCACTATCACAGTCTCTTCCTGGTTCTCTGGTGTCATCATTGGATGCTCCTCAGTAAGCATCCCAGGCTGCTCCTCAGCTATGTTCTCTGTCTGTTCAAAGATCAGGTTCTCAGCTCTTTACTTCTCTTCATCTGGCTTGCAACAGCAATAAATAACAGACAGGAGGAAAGAAATTTGCCTGTACTGACGCAAGATCATTTTTAATTCAAGTAAATGACCTATAGCTGCAATCAGTGTATTCAGACAGGGATCAGAACATTAAAGATCATCACAGCCTAGGGACACTGATGTTTTTAGCAACCCTCCAATATTACAAAGTGGCAACAACAAGCATGACTATAAACATTATTATGTGACTTTATCGCGGCTAATTAAACGTATTAAGCACAGGTACAGTGTACAGGAACAATTAGCCTCCAAGAGGCTAATTTAGCTAGCTTCCACCGTATATTTTCCGGCAAAAAAAAATGTTACAAACGTGTCTTCAACCATTCGCATCACAGTCCTACTGCCATTAAGTCCTAAACCTACCATCAGTAATTTTATAACGTCACACTTTGGAGTTATTTTTGGTTTTAGAGTACAAAAACATTTTGACAGATGCAGATTTCTACTCACCGGAGTGTAAGTGTCGCATATGATGACGTCAGCTTATTCTTCTTCTTGGGTTTTTGTGGGATCCGTCCTTATTTTTATTTCAATCAAACATATTAAAAGGTTTACAGAACAGTTTGCATGCAATCACAAACGAAAACACATCTTAATTTTTCTTAAATTTATTTGGTGTAAATCATTGATATCATACTCAAAAATAGTTTTTTTTTTTTTTTTTTTTTTTTTTTTTTTTTAAGGCTTTTAAATCAAGCTAAGAACAAGCACAACAAAACTCCTCCGGTTTTATATTTTACGGAGTTATTTTTAAATACCGAATTAAAGTATTGTGACCGATACGTCTGACATGTATTTGCAGTAAATATTCTTAATATCCTGTACAAACTAGCACATAAATTGTAAATAAAGGTTTTTAAAAAAATAGAATAGACACGTCATCTTATTCGTTCCTAAGTCGTCAGTATCGGACGCTTAGGGAACGGTACAGCATTCAATGAGAGAACCCTTCGCGTCACATATTGACGCCAAGGGTATCCCTTGGCACATATTGACGCCATATTGACGCCATATTGACGCCAATATGTGCCAAGGATACCCTTGGCACATATTGACGCCAAGGGTATCCCCTTGGCGTCAATATGTGATGCGAAGGGTTCTCTCATTGAATGCTGTACCGTTCCCTAAGCGTCCGATACTGACGACTTAGGAACGAATAAGATGACGTGTCTATTCTATTTTTTTTAAAACCTTTATTTACAATTTATGTGCTAGTTTGAACAGGATATTAAGAATATTTACTACAAATTCGGTATTTAAAAATAACTCCGTAAAATATAAAACCGGAGGAGTTTTGTTGTGCTTGTTGTTAGCTTGATTTAAAAGCCTTAAAAAAATAATAAAAATAAAAAAAACTATTTTTGAGTATGATATCAATGATTTACACCAAATAAATTTAAGAAAAATTAAGATGTGTTTTCGTTTGTGATTGCATGCAAACTGTTCTGTAAACCTTTTAATATGTTCGATTGAAATAAAAATAAGGACGGATCCCACAAAAACCCAAGAAGAAGAATAAGCTGACGTCATCATATGCGACTCTTACACTCCGGTGAGTAGAAATCTGCATCTGTCAAAATGTTTTTGTACTCTAAAACCAAAAATAACTCCAAAGTGTTACGTTATTAAATTACTGATGGTTTTTGTAGGACTTAATGGCAGTAGGACTGTGATGCGAATGGTTGAAGACACGTTTGTAACATTTTTTTTGCCGGAAAATATACGGTGGAAGCTAGCTAAATTAGCCTGTTGGAGGCTAATTGTTCCTGTACACTGTACCTGTGCTTAATACGTTTAATTAGCCGTGATAAAGTCACATAATAATGTTTATAGTCATGCTTGTTGTTGCCACTTTGTAATATTGGAGGGTTGCTCAAAACATCAGTGCCCCTAGGCTGTGATGATCTTTAAAGTTCTGAACCCTGTCTGAATACACTGATTGCAGCTAGGTCATTTACTTGAATTAAAAATGAACTTGCGTCAGTACAGGCACATTTCTTTTCTCCTGTCTGTTGTTTATTGCTGTTGCAAGCCAGATGAAGAGAAGTAAAGAGCTGAGAACCTGATCTTTGAACAGACAGAGACCATAGCTGAGGAGCATCCAATGATGATACCAGAAAACCAGGAAGAGACTGTGATAGTGCTTGATTTGGTTCCTGTTTCTCATCCTGTTGTCCCATCCTCTCAGTCTTTTCAGAAGAAGAAAAGACCCAGAAGCATCTCTCCAACTGCCTCCTCCCACTCCCTCATCTCTCCGTCCCCCCTCCCTCATCTCTCCGTCCCGGTAGTTTATCATGCAAGTACTGGCCATATTTTGAAAACTAACAAAAAGCTCTCATAAGCTCCAACACCTGCTTAAAATGAAGCCATTTCTCTCAATTTTCCATGGCAAAGCCCATGAATGTAAGGTAAGGAACACTGACCAGGCATTGTATAACCTTGCTGGTACATACTGCATAAACATCTTTGACACAGTTGATGTTGTTTGTGTATGTTTGTGCAGATACAGATGGACAAAGCTTGTGCCAAGGCTCATCGTTAGATCAGAAAGGAGAAAACATCTTAGCTTTAGAAGATGTTGGTCACTTGAAGACTGATACAGACACAGAAGTTCTGTCTTTGGAAGAGATCCTGTCCGGTGACACAACATTGCCATGGCAACAATCACACAGTGGTAAGTAAACATCCACTAATATGTTTTATACTGTCATCATACCTGACAGATAATATGACTAGATACTCCAGGTGTTGACCTCAACTTACAAATTTAAACTTTTAATGAGTTGATTTGTCCTTTTCATAAATGCATTTCAGACTCTCAGTCTTCACACAAGAACAAGGGCAATCGATGACATCATGATGGTAAAGAGACTGGAAGAGGAAAAGAGGATCTTTGTTGATGGACCATCGTTGGAAATCTCTGTCATCTTATGAAGACACTCTAAAGGAGTTTCCCACCTGTTATCGGGAGGTAAATTTAAAAGTATGTTTTTAAGTAACGCATAATCATACCGAAAGTAAAAGCATCTAAATTTTGGATTTTTATTTATGTTCAACTTTAAAGGTTTGTCCTGTGACCTAACTGACGAAGGTCCAAGAGGTCTCCAGAGCATCATCCTCAGAGAGCTGCAGCACCAACAGATGAAGCTGCAGGCAACAGAGTATTATCTACAGCTGGGGAGCCCAAAGTGGGTCCTGGAGGGCCGGCATCCTGCATGTTTTAGTTCTCTCCCTGGTTTAACACACCTGCATCAAATGATGGCTCGTTAGATGGCCTAAGAAGAACATTGACAAGCCGAAAAGGTTGTTTCTACCACCAGGGAGAGAATAAGACATGCAGGATGCCGGGCCACTAGGACTGACTTTGGACACCCCGATCTACAGACTTTGTCAGGAGCAGAGAGCGTTACCTTTGACGACGACTTCAGTAGTGACTGATAATAGTCATATATATATAGTTTGCTCATAAGTCACAAAGAGACACCTTACAATTTGTTCTTGTGCTTTCATGTTTCCAAATGGGCAGTGTTTTATCTTGTTGATTCTTTTTTTAAAATAGTTAATTTGTTTGTGCCTTTGTATTTTCTAAAAGGGCTTACTAGAGCTGTAATTACTTCCACAGTGTGTTTCTTTTTCACTTATGTTTCTGCACATCTAGTGTATTTTCTAGGTAATAAGAGAAATTGTAGTTAATTTAATAGTTTTACTATTTTTACTTCAAGTGGAATAATAACACTTGTGCTTATGTTGAGCAGTTAAATGGCTACAATGCTACGTTAAGCAGTCCCAGTGATTCTGCACTATCTAACATAACCAAGACATCTTTTTGGATCTTCTACTTTTCTTTTCTTTTTTTATTAATATGTGCAGCTCTGACTTATTTTTTAATCCAAAGAATACACAAAGTTTGTACTGGTGGAACAGTTTCTTATCCATGGTCAATTGAATGCGGTTCAGTTTGTCTGTCAATGTCTTTATTAAAAAGAAATAAGTTAAATAAAATTTCAGTACTTGTCAACTGCCAACTCTCCTGACCTGAACCCCAGAGAGAATCTGTGGGATATTGTGAAGAGAAAGTTGAGAGACGCAAGACCCAAAACTCTGGATGAGCTTAAAGCCGCTATCGGAGCATCCTGGGCTCCATAACACCTCAGCAGTCCCACAGGTTGATTGCCTCCATGCCACACTGCATTGAAGGCTGCAAAAGGATTCCTGACCAAGTATTGAGTGCATAACTGAACACGATTATTTGAAGGTTGACTTTTTTGGTATTAAAACACATTTCTTTTATTGGTTGGATGAAATATGCAAATTTTTTGAGACAGGGATTTTCATGAGCTGTATGCCAAAATTATCAGTATTAAAACAATAAAAGACCTGAAATATTTCAGTTGGTGTGCAATGAATCTAAAATATATGACAGTTTAATTTTTATCATTACATTATGGAAAATTATGAACTTTATCACAATATGCAAATTTTTTGAGAAGGACCTGTAGACCTAGTGTTATTTATGCGTGTCTAGGTTCAACAGTTGACAGGTGAAAAAGGAAGCCGACTAAGGTTTGGTAGAATTTGCTGTCGGTGTCATTTAGTTGAAATGCTTCAGATTTGGACCTAACTTCTTTTTTAAAACAGAGCGTCCCAACTTAGTGAAATAATCTTAACATTAACTTGGTATTTGGATGCATTTACAAACCAAAAGGGGTAGACCTCTATTTCAACTACAATAATTAGATGGACACAACTTAACTTACATTCTCTTTATGCCTTTTCTCTGCAAGCTTATGAAATGATGAAATGAACCACAGAGGCCTGAGGCCTCAGGCAGATCATTCTTTTTCCACTAGAACAGATTTAGAGTCGGGCTACAGAGCTCAATTCTAGAGAAAATGCATCTTTGAACCATTACTTTCATAAAGCATTGGAAGATTAAGCCATCTCTACCACTCAATTTGAGATTAGTGATGGAGTTAGGGTTAACCCTAACCCCAATCTAACCTTAGATTGTTTTTATACAGTTTAACATAGTGTTTCTCTAGGAGAAAAGCACTATGTCAATCAAACATAATTTAGATTACTATACTAATGTAGTTTAAATTACAGTAGAGTCAAACTGATTCAATATTAATTTACTAAACTGTAATGTTTCTGGGTTTCAATCTGGGTTTCCTTTCATACACAAAATAAGCTGCAAACTTTAACTTAAATAATTAACCTTAGACAGGTAAAAATGCTATTCAAAATACTTCTCCATAAAACATTTTTATGTGTAAATACTGATCACGCTGAATAAAACACATAACAAATAGCTTCACACAATTCTACAAGTGTGTAGGAAACGAATCTGTTACACAGTTTAACCTTGCGTCATGCCTTACAGACAACACACAGGGCAAACTTGACCAGCCTACAATGACGACCAGCTTGTCAGGCAAAAAGTCTTTATAAATCCCATCATGACTCTTTCTGTAATCAAACGAACAGTTTCACTACATTTTGAAGTAACATTTCTGAGTGTATCGTTGACCTTGATCTTATTTGGCTACAGACAAATACGGTTGTCATCTTATTGAAAACCTTATTACCCCCCACCTCCCACAACGTGCTGATAGTGTTCCTTTCTTCTCTTAATCAGTCTGCCGTACGATGGCTGCGTTCCATTTCAGATTCCCGCCGATCAGCCGTACAAGAATTTCTAGAACCAACTATGCGGAGCTGGGATGCTTATAAAAAGTCTATCTATCTGTCACAAATGCCATACACAATTTTAAACACACAAAATATACATTTGCATTTATATATCTATATAGATATATCTATACATAGATATATCTATATATAGATATACCTGTCCTGATATATATCTAGATATATCTATATATAGATATATCTATATAAATAGATATATCTATATATAGATATACCTGTCCTGATATATATCTACAGATATATCTATATATAGATATATCTATATAAATAGATATATCTATATATAGATATACCTGTCCTGATATATATCTACAGATATATCTATATAAATAGATATATCTATATATAGATATACCTGTCCTGATATATATCTACAGATATATATATAAATGCAAATGTATATTTTGTGTGTTCTTCAAAATTGTGTATGGCATTTGTGACATAGGTTTATTAAAATATATTGTTCTAATACAGTCAGTTGATCTGGACATTGCAATGTATTTTTATCATGCTCTTCATCAATAACTTCACTTAAAGTTGCTGTGTTTAAAAATAAGTACTGCATTTGAAAGCAATTTTATTATAACATTTTACAAATACAGTCTTGATTCACAAAATCCATGACACAAAAAAGATATTAAAATAATAGCTTTTTGAGTTAAAAAAAACACTTCCAATTAGTTATATTGACATCAAGTTGTGCTTATTTTGTTATGTATTTTTATAGACTTTACTTTGTACATCCACATCAACATTATAAACACTCAAAAAGAAGTGTGTACAATACCATGTTTAAAGTTTTTAAGACTTTAGTCATATTTACTGAACAAAATCTACAAACAATTCTGTTCTAAATTTCAAGACTTAATACAGGCACAATACCTGCCTGATGCAGTGACTCAATCAGCCTCACTTAGTCTTTAACAGAACTTGACAAAAATGTGTCAGTAAACAGCCCAACATAAGCTTACATATATTACAACCATAACATTCATTTCAGTGAATGGCCGAAAACAATATTACACAGAGAACTTCGTAAAATGGTCAAACTGCAGTAAAAACAAAGAAAATAAATTAATACTTTGTAATACAAAAAAGAAAAAGTAACATCATGGAAGGACTTGTTCGCTGTCTGAAGGAAGTGGCACTTGGTGGACAGCAACATGAGAGGATTTACTTGCAGGTTCCCAGGTATCATCCCAGATTTTTCCGCTAGAAAAGAACAACAACAAAATAAGGATGTGGATTTTTTGTGCTATAAGGTTCACAAATCTCTCTTTCTAAGATGTATACCTGACTTTAAGAGGGGGTGATGTAGCCAAAATATTTTCTATGCCGACATCCACCCAAATGCCAGCTAGTACTTACATCCTGTTTTGTCCTAAATATACAATATTATCTTGACTTATTAAGTGTTAAATGATAAACTGACTGCAGTCATTTTTACCACTACACAAACAATGAAAATCTCTCATAGTGCTTCAGTTTCTTAGAAAAGTCTAAAAATCAAAACAGAAAAAAAGTGACAGTTTCAGATTAAATGTGTGGCTTATATTAATTATAAAAGGCACAGTGTTAAATAATAAGTGTTGAATCACCTTTAAAAAGTCCAAACATCAAAATCAGCATTCCTTTGCTGATAAGCGGCCTAATTTCGGTATTTGGAGTTCTATCTCTATATTTCTATGTTTCTGTGCAAATGCTGACTTTTTGTATGAATTTGTTTCACCCAAAGATGTTGTGACTTATGTGCTATAAGTGTTACTGATTCCTGTTGTAATGCCCGTTTTTGTCCTCATAAAAAAATAAAGACAAATATAAAGACAGAAAAGGAGTCTGGTAGGTCAGTAATTAAAGCCACAAAGTTTATAAGTAAACAACTGTGCTTATTTTTTGCAGACCACTGCCTCCCTTATCACCCCTCCCCCCATCTACTCATCTCCACACGTGGCAATGTCTCTCAGTGTATCTTGGCATGTTTGACTGGGGTGGGGATGTACTGTCACAGGGTGGATTAGTTAAACTTTTAGACTTACCGCATTAGTTCTACGCCCAGGGATTGATTTTGGGTACTACATTTCCACCAACCTAAATAACAAGAAAAGGAAAAAAACAATTTTAAAAACAAAAGAAGAAATGAAGTCAAAGCGTGTACACTTGAAAACTGAAAACTAGTGTGGTGACTGTCATATTTTATAATCCTTCTAAACTTTACTCTTCTTTACATGGATTTACACATTTTCTCAAATTAGTTTAACATTAACTTTAACCACTTTACACTGGCCACATAAATGGAAACTAGGCCCAAAACAAGTTGTCTTTGCTTATAAACAGTCTATATAGTTTTTCTGTTTCTGTGAGAATTTTGACATTTTAGGGCTGGACTCCTTAAGTCGCGAGTTCAGTTTTCTTCTGGGTTCGATTCTCGGCCTGAGGTCTTTCTGCATGGAGTTTGCATGTTCTCCCTCTGCATGGTGGGTTCTTTCCGGGTTCTCCGGCTTCCTCCCACAGTCCAGAAACATGACTGTCAGGTTAATTGGTTTCTCTAAATTCTCCCTAGGTGTGAGTGTGTGTGTGTGCATGGTTGTGTGTTCTGTCTGTTTCTGTGTTGCCCTGCGACAGACTGGCAACCTGTCCTGGGTGTACCCTAGCAACACTCCCGACCACAATAGGGACAAGGGTGTAAGAAAATGGATGAATGTAAAGAAAACAGAACTTACGCCACCCTGACTTAAGGAGACGGCATGGTCAGCAGGTGACATGAATGCAGATGTGGCTGATCTACGGGCGGGGGTGGGGGAAGGAGAGATGACGGAGCGGGAGGAGAGGCAGTTGGAGAGATGCTTCTGGGTCTTTTCTTCTTCTGAAAAGACTGAGAGGATGGGACAACAGGATGAGAAACAGGAACCAAATCAAGCACTATCACAGTCTCTTCCTGGTTCTCTGGTATCATCATTGGATGCTCCTCAGCTATGGTCTCTGTCTGTTCAAGATCAGGTTCTCAGCTCTTTACTTCTCTTCATCTGGCTTGCAACAGCAATAAATAACAGACAGGAGAAAAGAAATGTGCCTGTACTGACGCAAGTTCATTTTTAATTCAAGTAAATGACCTAGCTGCAATCAGTGTATTCAGACAGGGTTCAAAACTTTAAAGATCATCACAGCCTAGGACCGCGGTAAAGCTAGCCGGCTCTGACTCCAGCCGGCCCAGCACACAATATACAAGTGCGCGGTCGCTCAAGACATTATGGTACACCCATTTACGTGCTGCTTTCACAATAAAAGCGCACATCCGGTCCATGTTTGAGCTACTCAAATCCAGCCGCATCATTTGCAAAGAGAAAATAATATATGCTGAGAGACTAATACAAAACTAATACTATATATATATATATATATATAGAGTCATTTTTATCTTTTTCCCCTAAGTTGCCGTGCCCATTGCTGAGAAACTCTCTGTTTCCAAAGACTGCTACCACTTCTGGGTGACAGAGGGACAGCTCTAGAACAGAACCAGAAAGTTGCAACCAGATCTGATGTGTAATTTCAAAATAAAAGCCTATCAAAAAAGTCATTTTTTTATCTTTTCCCCCTAAGTTGCCGTGCAGATTGCTGAGAAGCTCTCTGTTTCCAAACACTGCTACCACTTCTGGGTGACAGAGGGACACCTCTAGAACAGAACCAGAAAGTTGCAACTAGATCTGATGTGTAATTTCAAAATAAAAGACCATTAAAGTAGTAGTTTAGATCTATTCCACCTAAGTTTCCGTGCCCATTGCTGAGAAACTCTCTGTTTCCAAAGACTGCTACCACTTCTGGATGACAGAGGGACAACTCTAGAACAGAACCAGAAAGTGGCAACCAGATCTGATGTGTAATTTCAAAATAAAAGCCTATCAAAAAAGTTATTTTTTATCTTTTCCACCTAAGTTGCCGTGCACATTGCTGAGAAACTCTCTGTTTCCAAAGACTGCTACCACTTCTGGGTGACAGAGGGACAACTCTAGAACAGAACCAGAAAGTTGCAACTAGATCTGATGTGTAATTTCAAAATAAAAGACCATTAAAGTAGTAGTTTAGATCTATTCCACCTAAGTTGCCATGCCCATTGCTTAGAAACTCTCTGTTTCCAAAGACTGCTACCACTTCTGGATGGCAGAGGGACACCTCTAGGACAGAACCAGAAAGTTGCAACAATATCTGATGTATAATTTCAAAATAAAAGCCTATCAAAAAAGTCATTTTTTATCTTTTCCACCTAAGTTGCCGTGCACGTTGCTGAGAAACTCTCTGTTACCAAAGACTCCTACCACTTCTGGATGACAGAGGGTCACCTCTAGAACAGAACCAGAAAGTGGCAACCAGATCTGATGTGTAATTTCAAAATAAAAGCCTATCAAAAAAGTCATTTTTTATCTTTTCCCCCTAAGTTGCCGTGCACATTGCTGAGAAGCTCTCTGTTTCCAAACACTGCTACCACTTCTGGGTGACAGAGGGACACCTCTAGAACAGAACCAGAAAGTTGCAACTAGATCTGATGTGTAATTTCAAAATAAAAGCCTATCAAAAAAGTCAACGTCTTACGTCTGAGTGTTTTAAGAAGAAGGGGAGATGCCACAGAGTGGTCAAAATGGCCGTGTTCCAACTTTTTTGGGATTTATAGACATTGTGAAATTTTGACTCAACATATATCTCCTGTAAAATGTTACATTTACTCAGATTAAACTTTTGATCTGCCATCTATGTTCTATTACAAATAAAATATTATATGTTGCCACCTCCACATCATTGCATTCAGTTTTTATTCACAAATTGTTTAGTGTCACACCTGTTTTGAAATCTGGTTTGTATATAAGTAGTACATGTATAGGAGATTATAGAAAAATCTGTATATAAAAAAGATGATTGAGTGAGGCAGCTCTTTACATTTTCTACTTATTTGTGTATATAAAAATAAAAACGTATTATTTTAAAGGGATTTAATTTTGAAATTATAGATCATATGTGTTTGATATTTTCTGGTTGTCTTGTAGAGGTGTCCATCTGTCACCCAGAAGTGAGAGAAGTCACTGGAAACACAAAGTTTTTCAGCAATGTGCAAGGCAAATTGGTGGGAAAAAGATAAAAAATGACTTTTTTGATAGGCTTTTATTTTGAAATTATACATCAGATCTAGTTGCAACTTTCTGGTTCTCTTCTAGGGTTGTCCCTCTGTCACCCAGAAGTGGTAGCAGTCTTTGGAAACAGAGAGTTTTTCAGCAATGGGCACGGCAACTTAGGGGAAAAAGATAGAAATGACTTTTTTGATAGGCTTTTATTTTGAAAATATACATCAGATCTTGTTGCAACTTTCTGGTTTTGTTCTAGAGGTGTCCCTCTGTCATCCAGAAGTGGTAGCAGTCTTTGGAAACAGAGAGTTTCTCAGCAATGGGCACGGCAACTTAGATGGAAAAGATAAAAAATGACTTTTTTGATAGGCTTTTATTTTGAAATTACACATCAGATCTGGTTGCCACTTTCTGGTTCTGTTCTAGAGGTGTCCCTCTGTCATCCAGAAGTGGTAGCAGTCTTTGGAAACAGAGAGTTTCTCAGCAATGGGCACGGCAACTTAGGTGGAATAGATCTAAACTACTACTTTAATGGTCTTTTATTTTGAAATTACACATCAGATCTAGTTGCAACTTTCTGGTTCTGTTCTAGAGGTGTCCCTCTGTCATCCAGAAGTGGTAGGAGTCTTTGGAAACAGAGAGTTTCTCAGCAATGGGCACGGCAACTTAGGGGAAAAAGATAAAAATGACTCTATATATATATATATATTGTATTAGTTTTGTATTAGTCTCTCAGCATATATTATTTTCTCTTTGCAAATGCTGCGGCCGGATTTGAGTAGCTCAAACATGGACCGGATGTGCGCTTTTATTGTGAAAGCAGCACGTAAATGGGTGTACCATAATGTCTTGAGCGACCGCGCACTTGTATATTGTGTGCTGGGCCGGCTGGAGTCAGAGCCGGCTAGCTTTACCGCGGTAGCCTACCGGCACTGATGTTTTGAGCAACCCTCCAATATTACAAAGTGGCAACAACAAGCATGACTATAAACATTATTATGTGACTTTATCACGGCTAATTAAACGTATTAAGCACAGGTACAGTGTACAGGAACAATTAGCCTCCAACAGGCTAATTTAGCTAGCGTCCACCGTATATTTTCCGGCAAAAAAAATGTTACAAACGTGTCTTCAACCATTCGCATCACAGTCCTACTGCCATTAAGTCCTAAAAAAACCATCAGTAATTTTATAACGTAACACTTTGGAGTTATTTTTGGTTTTAGAGTACAAAAACATTTTGACAGATGCAGATTTCTACTCACCGGAGTGTAAGAGTCGCATATGATGACGTCAGCTTATTCTTCTTCTTGGGTTTTTGTGGGATCCGTCCTTATTTTTATTTCAATCGAACATATTAAAAGGTTTACAGAACAGTTTGCATGCAATCACAAACGAAAACACATCTTAATTTTTCTTAAATTTATTTGGTGTAAATCATTGATATCATACTCAAAAATAGTTTTTTTATTTTTTTATTTTTTTATTTTTTTTAAGGCTTTTAAATCAAGCTAACAACAAGCACAACAAAACTCCTCCGGTTTTATATTTTACGGAGTTATTTTTAAGTACCGAATTTGTAGTAAATATTCTTAATATCCTGTTCAAACTAGCACATAAATTGTAAATAAAGGTTTTAAAAAAAATAGAATAGACACGTCATCTTACTCGTTCCTAAGTCGTCAGTATCGGACGCTTAGGGAACGGTACAGCATTCAATGAGAGAACCCTTCGCGTCACATATTGACGCCAAGGGGGTACCCTTGGCGTCAATATGTGACGCCGAGGGTACCTGCCCAAGCGTCAATATGTGACGAGTTGGGAGTGAGAATGTGTTGAATTTTCAGCCTTCTTAGTTGTTGGACAGCTCCGAAATGCTGAGCAGCAGTAGATCTGGCTGAACTGGAATTAGGTCTAATTCCAGTTTCCAGAAGCTGATCAAGCTTCTGGCTTGATCAGCAAGCCAGAAGCCAAAAACGCTTTATCTCAGCGAAAGAAGTCAAAAATGGACTATTTGTGAATTTGCAGCACTACATTCAATTGTCAGCCTTCTTAGTTGTTGGACAGCTCCGAAATGCTGAGCAGCAGTAGATCTGGCTGTATTAAACTGGAATTAGGTCTAATGCTTAAGTTCCAAGTGATCAGCAAGCCAGAAGCCAAAAACGCTTTATCTCAGCGAAAGAAGTCAAAAATGGACTATTTGTGAATTTGCAGCACTACATTCAATTTTCAGCCTTCTTAGTTGTTGGACAGCTCCGAAATGCTGAGCAGCAGTAGATCTGGCTGTATTAAACTGGAATTAGGTCTAATGCTTAAGTTCCAAGTGATCAGCAAGCCAGAAGCCAAAAACGCTTTATCTCAGCGAAAGAAGTCAAAAATGGACTATTTGTGAATTTGCAGCACTACATTCAATTTTCAGCCTTCTTAGTTGTTGGACAGCTCCGAAATGCTGAGCAGCAGTAGATCTGGCTGTATTAAACTGGAATTAGGTCTAATGCTTAAGTTCCAAGTGATCAGCAAGCCAGAAGCCAAAAACGCTTTATCTCAGCGAAAGAAGTCAAAAATGGACTATTTGTGAATTAGCAGCACTATATTCAATTTTCAGCCTTCTTAGTTGTTGGACAGCTCCGAAATGCTGAGCAGCAGTAGATCTGGCTGTATTAAACTGGAATTAGGTCTAATGCTTAAGTTCCAAGTGATCAGCAAGCCAGAAGCCAAAAACGCTTTATCTCAGCGAAAGAAGTCAAAAATGGACTATTTGTGAATTTGCAGCACTACATTCAATTTTCAGCCTTCTTAGTTGTTGGACAGCTCCGAAATGCTGAGCAGCAGTAGATCTGGCTGTATTAAACTGGAATTAGGTCTAATGCTTAAGTTCCAAGTGATCAGCAAGCCAGAAGCCAAAAACGCTTTATCTCAGCGAAAGAAGTCAAAAATGGACTATTTGTGAATTAGCAGCACTACATTCAATTTTCTGCCTTCTTAGTTGTTGGACAGCTCCGAAATGCTGAGCAGCAGTAGATCTGGCTGTATTAAACTGGAATTAGGTCTAATGCTTAAGTTCCAAGTGATCAGCAAGCCAGATAGTCCATGGGCCAGAGGCCAAAATTTGACATTTTTGTCCATTTCAGGGTGGCAAAGTCTATCAATACTTTTTGAAAAGATACATGTCTCTAGTTAATATTTTGGTATGATAGCCCTTCCAAAATGGTAGCTGAGTCATCGTTATCATCTCATGAAGTAAACAACCCCTTTGGAAAAATTCTGTTTTTTGAGACTGCTGTATCTCTGGTTTAGGGTCATGGTATGGGCATTTGTCAAAGGTCTATAATGCAATATTTGGTATCATCTTAAAGGGGACACTCTTGGCTTTCATTTAAGCCATGTTTTGAGTTTCTCTGACCAACACAGAGGTCATTAGAGGTCGTTAAACCAAAATTATTACACATTTTTCCACATCTTTTGACCAAACTAGATACACTTCTTTCATCCCAGCGGTTTCCAGGGACATCAGGGACACAAGAGTTAATGACTAAAATACTCAACAGACTCTAAGGAATTAGAAAATGTATGATATGCCTACACTGTCTGTCTATGGGAGGCGAATATGAGCTGTAATTTGAAGTTACAGATTTGGGCTATAACCTTAACTGGTGTATATGTTGGGGGTTTAATGGGGGTTGTTTAGCGTGTCACTCATGTCTAGTTTGTTAGTTATAAAAAAGTTAATAATAGTAGAAATGTGCACTTACATAGACTTTAGGATGCTGTATTGGCCTATTTATCAGATTTTGTGAGTTTTTCCATCCTGGGCTACACAATAGTAGCCCAGGATGGCCACATAGAGACATAGCAGAATGAGAGAGGAGACCACCCTCATTAAATGACAAATTCTGAGGTAAAATAAAAAAAATGATTATTTTTAGATGATTAGCCAACTATTGACAGCATAATTCAGATTATTATATTACATTTCTGCCAACAGATGATAACCTTAGGCATATCGGTACCATCTACATTATGCTTGCTGAGGATGTTGATTTCAATCAGGCCCACAAATGAGTTTGTTAAAAAATAAAATCAGTAAGATGTAACCATTTAGATTCAGCATGTAACTTTTATTTAAAAATCTATGTATTTATTAAAACTATTACTATGTTGTCCTGAGACCCTCCTCCTGGCTCTGCTTGGTTGTTTCAATTTAGCACTGCGAGAAGGCAGACAGGCTTGATTTTTCTTCACAGATTATTTGTCTCAGCATACTGTGACAATATGGTGACAGTTTCAACAAATATATAACATACGTATTTTTTCCCCTAAAATGTACATACTGCAGCATTGAACTGCCTTTAGATGCTGTTCCTACCCTCTGATAGCTACACAATTTAGCTGAATAGTCTTACTCTGTACTTTCAATTTCTACTTATCTGGAGCAAAGTTTAGTGCTGGTTTACAGTTACAGACCTGGAAATATTATTGACTTTTTGTATTTATTTTTTCAGATGACACATAGCTATTAACAGTAAATTAGAATGTTCACCATCTGAGTATCTTCAATCCATTTGGAAATAATCCAGTGTGTGTGTGTGAATAAGGATACTAAGACACCTGCAGGAACCAAAGGTTTCATTTTAAAAGCCAGAGCCGCTACCAGATACTATCTCACCTCAGAAAACAGACTTCAGTATCTAAGGTAACTTAAAGTGCTTTTCTACTGGCAAGCCACGCACTAACCAGTTAGTGCGTAGTTCGGTTTTACCCCTGGTAGTGAGTTTTTCCATTACCCTCTCTATTCCTCACTATTGTGGGAGGGCCTTTAGCGCAGCAATTGGTCAATTCTCCGCAGAGGTTTGAAGTGACACTCAGCCATGGAGAACCTCAAGATTATGGTTCAGATGGACTCAAAGATATTTCATTTTGTTTTATAGAAATTCATTGCTGGCCCAAAGATAATGATAAAGGCTTCGATCAGCTGATTATTTTGTGATATATGAAATCGCTTTGGTCCCTACCCTGATTGGTCAGGCTAGTACTACACTTGAAGTAGATATGGAAATCTGAGAACAGCCAGCCAGAGCCGCGCTGGATCTGCTAAAGGAAAATGAATCTGGCCGAGGTGGACTGAGGCCAAACCAGTTAGAGGCAGGCTGGTAGAACAGCACCTTTAGGAACATGACAGACAACGAGCCCACAGAAAGTGAGAGACATTATGGCCTACAGAAGCCTGGGATAGAGATGGACAGATATTCCTTTGTAGAACTTATAGAGAAAAGCTGGGTAAACGCTCTAAGTCAGCCTCAGTCAGACACAGTCAGTCTTTTCACCAGATTCATTGTATCACTAAACATAGTCAGTGATTTGCTGTAAGCTCATCATGCTGGAGAGGAAGCTTATATAAAGTTCAGAACAGGTCATTTAGAAAAATACTTACCAAAAACCACATTCGTTGACACAATAAAAATATTCCTAAGCTTCAAAAATACTGGGCTCACTCTTTTACACCACTGTTTTTGCTATCTAACAAAAGGAAAGAAAACAGATTGAAATATTTTTGAGTGTATCATAATAGTTTAACAAAGAAGAGACCTTCAGATTTAAAAAGTCTTTGGTCATCCGCTAGATCAATGGCCTTTTCTCATGTTCATAATAACTCTAGCAAGTTTCCTCTTGCAAGAGAGTTGGAAGAATCAGTTGATGTTGAATAATAGTCTTGATGGATCATTGGTGGAATGAAAGTTGTTCAAAAACTAAAAGGTGATGGCAAGACTTATTATAATAAGCATACTGATATTACTTTATACCTACGTAAGGATGCTGGATGTGGATTACAGCTCAGCTTTTAACTCCAACTCCTGACAAGTTGGTGGAGAGGCTAGAGTCCCTGATACTAGGAGCAGGACTGTTCTGGTGGATCAGGGATTTTTAAACCAACAGACCCCAGCATGTCCAAATCAACTCCCTTACCTTCTCCGCGGTCACACTCAGCACAGGTATGCCCCAAGGCTGTGTCCTCAGCCCCATCCTTTACTTCCAATTTACCCACGACTGCAATGCCACCCAGAATAATATCGTCTTGTTCAAAAATGCGGATGACATACAGAAGATGTTCAAAGGCTAATAACATGGTAAACCAATGGTGAAGCGAGAATTCCCTTACCTTGAATACCAAGAAGACAAAGGAAATAATCCTCAACTTCAGGACAAAGAGGACAATCCATCCAGGGCTGAGCATAGATGGTGAGCAAGTAGAAAGGGTCAGTAGTTTCAAATTTCTGGGAGTCTACATCTCAAAGGATTTCAACTGGACCTTTAAAACCAAATACCTCTTTAAAAAAAGCCCAGAAGAGCTTCATTTTTTCTGAGAACCCTCAGGCGGTGTCGTCTGTCCAAGAAGCTGATGACCAGATTCTGTCACTGACTTACTGCTGTACAGTGAAGGTATTCCAACTGTACAGCAGCAGACAAAGGCACCGCTCTACTCCAGTTTTCCTGGGACATTAAGTTGCTTCTCCACCATTTGCATATTTAGAAGCATGAGCATTAGGTTGATTGACAGCGCTATAAGAACAACCAGTCAAAAACACCCAGTCAGGAGGAGGGTCTTAGCACTGTCAATCAACCTCATGTTTATGCTTCTAAATATGCTAATGGTGGAGAAGCAATTTAATGTTCCAGGAAAACCAGGGTAGAGCAGCACCTATATGAGGATGACTGACAGCGCTAAGACCCTCTTCCCGCTCTGATTGGTTGTGTCTGACAGAGCAGAATATTTGTTCAGATGACAGCAGGTCCAGAGGGAGAAGGCAGAGGAGCTAATTCTTTACACAGATTATCCATCTTATATTCTCAGGACATAGTGATAATTTCAGTTAAGTAAAAAATATATTTTTTTTTAATAAACGTTACATACTGCAGCTTTATGTAGAGAGCAGGAGACAGTCATGCTGAAGATCCTAAGGGAGTTTTTATATATTAAAAACTGAACTGACTGGACATACAAATTAATTGACTTAAAGTTATACATTTACATATTTTTCCTTTTAAATATTTATTTTTATTTGACTATAAACTTTTATACTTTGAGCAATTTTTCACTTTTTTATTGGCAATTCTATTACTCAAGGCAATCAATTTTAATGTCAGCATATGATGACAATAAAGTTCTTTGTCTTTCTGTCTGACTATGGTCTGCCTATCTATTTAGCCATCTAGTTGGTACAGGTTTATGTCCTCACATCTAATAGTCTAATAGCCTACTATCTTGCTATGTATGTGAGGACCCCCAGCATCAGGAACAGTTGGGTAGCATGCAAGCTACCTGATGTGCAAACAGGCTGAAGAGCTCAGAAATGTGCAAGCTCTAATGTTGCACCAAGACTGCTTTGAAATATAAGACTGCATGCTGGTAAGGTAGTTCAGCCAATGAATTTAGGTGTGTATAACAAGGGACACATCTAAAAGTTGCAGGACTCTGGCCCTTGAGGAATGCAGTTTGAGACCACTGCCTTAGTCTGTTGAGTATTACAGTTGTTAACTTCCTCTCAGGTACAGCTGGGTTAAAAGAAATGTGGTAGTAAATGAATAGCAGACAAACAAAGGCTGTTCAATGCTGCTGGTCACCTGAAGCTTTCTTAGCTTTCGGTGTACTTCCAAATCTGCTCCTTAGTACATCTTTTTGGGGTTGGTACTGCCTCTAGTGGTGTGGGGGTGGTAACACAACTAATATAATTACATTACTAAATCAGAATACCGCAAAGTCTTTATTTATTATTAATTTTTCATTCTCTTAAGAATGTAGAGCTAATTAAATGATCTAAACGAGACCTTAAAGTGGTTCCAGTTTCTCTCGATGGCCAACCTGTTGAAACTGTGGCACATTTTAAATTCCTTGGGTCGTTCCTGGACAGTCGGCTCAACTTTGGTGAAAACACTGACTATATTTTGAAGAACTGTTGTCAGAGACTCTACCTTTCAAGAAGACTTGGTGATCTTGGAGTGAATTTGGAAAAAATCATTTTATTTGTCACAAAAGAAGGGTTCGGTGAATGCGCATATGAATCTGATGGGTTTGGTACCTCAAAAAATGTTAAGAACCACTGGCCTAAGGTTATCATCTGTTGGCAGAAATGTAATACAATAATCTGAATAATGCTGTCAATAGTAGCCTAAGCATCTAAAAATAATCATTTTTTTTATTTTACCTCAGAATTTGTCATTTAATGAGGGTGGTATCCTCTCTCATTCTACTATGTCTCTATGTGGCCATCCTGGGCTACTATTGTGTAGCCCAGGATGGAAAAACTCACAAAATCTGATAAATAGGCCAATACAGCATCCTAAAGTCTATGTAAGTGTACATTTCTATTATTATTGATTAACTTTTTTATAACTAACAAACTAGACATGAGTGACACGCTAAACAAACCCCCACTAAACCCTCAACATATACACCAGTTAAGGTTATAGCCCAAATCTGTAACTTCAAATTACAGCTCATATTCGCCTCCCATAGACAGACAGTGTAGGCATATCATACATTTTCTGATTCCTTAGAGTCTGTTGAGTATTTTAGTCATTAACTCTTGTGTCCCTGATGTCCCTGGATACCGCTGGGATGAAAGAAGTGTATCTAGTTTGGTCAAAAGATGTGGAAAAATGTGTAATAATTTTGGTTTAACGACCTCTAATGACCTCTGTGTTGGTCAGAGAAACTCAAAACATGGCTTAAATGAAAGCCAAGAGTGTCCCCTTTAAGATGATACCAAATATTGCATTATAGACCTTTGACAAATGCCCATACCATGACCCTAAACCAGAGATACAGCAGTCTCAAAAAACAGAATTTTTCCAAAGGGTTTATTTACTTCATGAGATGATAACGATGACTCAGCTACCATTTTGGAAGGGCTATCATACCAAAATATTAACTAGAGACATGTATCTTTTCAAAAAGTATTGATAGACTTTGCCACCCTGAAATGGACAAAAAAATGGTCTGGCCCATGGACTAAGAAGCCAAAAACGCTTTATCTCAGCGAAAGAAGTCAAAAATGGACTATTTGTGAATTTGCAGCACTACATTCAATTTTCAGCCTTCTTAGTTGTTGGACAGCTCCGAAATGCTGAGCAGCAGTAGATCTGGCTGTATTAAACTGGAATTAGGTCTAATGCTTAAGTTCCAAGTGATCAGCAAGCCAGAAGCCAAAAACGCTTTATCTCAGCGAAAGAAGTCAAAAATGGACTATTTGTGAATTAGCAGCACTACATTCAATTTTCAGCCTTCTTAGTTGTTGGACAGCTCCGAAATGCTGAGCAGCAGTAGATCTGGCTGTATTAAACTGGAATTAGGTCTAATGCTTAAGTTCCAAGTGATCAGCAAGCCAGAAGCCAAAAACGCTTTATCTCAGCGAAAGAAGTCAAAAATGGACTATTTGTGAATTAGCAGCACTACATTCAATTTTCAGCCTTCTTAGTTGTTGGACAGCTCCGAAATGCTGAGCAGCAGTAGATCTGGCTGTATTAAACTGGAATTAGGTCTAATGCTTAAGTTCCAAGTGATCAGCAAGCCAGAAGCCAAAAACGCTTTATCTCAGCGAAAGAAGTCAAAAATGGACTATTTGTGAATTTGCAGCACTACATTCAATTTTCAGCCTTCTTAGTTGTTGGACAGCTCCGAAATGCTGAGCAGCAGTAGATCTGGCTGTATTAAACTGGAATTAGGTCTAATGCTTAAGTTCCAAGTGATCAGCAAGCCAGAAGCCAAAAACGCTTTATCTCAGCGAAAGAAGTCAAAAATGGACTATTTGTGAATTTGCAGCACTACATTCAATTTTCAGCCTTCTTAGTTGTTGGACAGCTCCGAAATGCTGAGCAGCAGTAGATCTGGCTAAACTGGAATTAGCTCTAATTCCAGTTTCCAGAAGCTGATCAAGCTTATGGCTTGATCAGCAAGCCAGAAGCCAAAAACGCTTTATCTCAGCGAAAGAAGTCAAAAATGGACTATTTGTGAATTTGCAGCACTACATTCAATTTTCAGCCTTCTTAGTTGTTGGACAGCTCCGAAATGCTGAGCAGCAGTAGATCTGGCTGTATTAAACTGGAATTAGGTCTAATGCTTAAGTTCCAAGTGATCAGCAAGCCAGAAGCCAAACACGCTTTATCTCAGCGAAAGAAGTCAAAAATGGACTATTTGTGAATTAGCAGCACTACATTCAATTTTCAGCCTTCTTAGTTGTTGGACAGCTCCGAAATGCTGAGCAGCAGTAGATCTGGCTGTATTAAACTGGAATTAGGTCTAATGCTTAAGTTCCAAGTGATCAGCAAGCCAGAAGCCAAAAACGCTTTATCTCAGCGAAAGAAGTCAAAAATGGACTATTTGTGAATTTGCAGCACTACATTCAATTTTCAGCCTTCTTAGTTGTTGGACAGCTCCGAAATGCTGAGCAGCAGTAGATCTGGCTGTATTAAACTGGAATTAGGTCTAATGCTTAAGTTCCAAGTGATCAGCAAGCCAGAAGCCAAAAACGCTTTATCTCAGCGAAAGAAGTCAAAAATGGACTATTTGTGAATTTGCAGCACTACATTCAATTTTCAGCCTTCTTAGTTGTTGGACAGCTCCGAAATGCTGAGCAGCAGTAGATCTGGCTGTATTAAACTGGAATTAGGTCTAATGCTTAAGTTCCAAGTGATCAGCAAGCCAGAAGCCAAAAACGCTTTATCTCAGCGAAAGAAGTCAAATATGGACTATTTGTGAATTTGCAGCACTACATTCAATTTTCAGCCTTCTTAGTTGTTGGACAGCTCCGAAATGCTGAGCAGCAGTAGATCTGGCTGTATTAAACTGGAATTAGGTCTAATGCTTAAGTTCCAAGTGATCAGCAAGCCAGAAGCCAAAAACGCTTTATCTCAGCGAAAGAAGTCAAAAATGGACTATTTGTGAATTTGCAGCACTACATTCAATTTTCAGCCTTCTTAGTTGTTGGACAGCTCCGAAATGCTGAGCAGCAGTAGATCTGGCTAAACTGGAATTAGCTCTAATTCCAGTTTCCAGAAGCTGATCAAGCTTCTGGCTTGATCAGCAAGCCAGAAGCCAAAAACGCTTTATCTCAGCGAAAGAAGTCAAAAATGGACTATTTGTGAATTTGCAGCACTACATTCAATTTTCAGCCTTCTTAGTTGTTGGACAGCTCCGAAATGCTGAGCAGCAGTAGATCTGGCTGTATTAAACTGGAATTAGGTCTAATGCTTAAGTTCCAAGTGATCAGCAAGCCAGAAGCCAAAAACGCTTTATCTCAGCGAAAGAAGTCAAATATGGACTATTTGTGAATTTGCAGCACTACATTCAATTTTCAGCCTTCTTAGTTGTTGGACAGCTCCGAAATGCTGAGCAGCAGTAGATCTGGCTGTATTAAACTGGAATTAGGTCTAATGCTTAAGTTCCAAGTGATCAGCAAGCCAGAAGCCAAAAACGCTTTATCTCAGCGAAAGAAGTCAAAAATGGACTATTTGTGAATTTGCAGAACTACATTCAATTTTCAGCCTTCTTAGTTGTTGGACAGCTCCAAAATGCTGAGCAGCAGTAGATCTGGCTAAACTGGAATTAGGTCTAATTCCAGTTTCCAGAAGCTGATCAAGCTTCTGGCTTGATCAGCAAGCCAGAAGCCAAAAACGCTTTATCTCAGCGAAAGAAGTCAAAAATGGACTATTTGTGAATTTGCAGCACTACATTCAATTTTCAGCCTTCTTAGTTGTTGGACAGCTCCGAAATGCTGAGCAGCAGTAGATCTGGCTGTATTAAACTGGAATTAGGTCTAATGCTTAAGTTCCAAGTGATCAGCAAGCCAGAAGCCAAAAACGCTTTATCTCAGCGAAAGAAGTCAAAAATGGACTATTTGTGAATTTGCAGCACTACATTCAATTTTCAGCCTTCTTAGTTGTTGGACAGCTCCGAAATGCTGAGCAGCAGTAGATCTGGCTAAACTGGAATTAGCTCTAATTCCAGTTTCCAGAAGCTGATCAAGCTTCTGGCTTGATCAGCAAGCCAGAAGCCAAAAACGCTTTATCTCAGCGAAAGAAGTCAAAAATGGACTATTTGTGAATTTGCAGCACTACATTCAATTTTCAGCCTTCTTAGTTGTTGGACAGCTCCGAAATGCTGAGCAGCAGTAGATCTGGCTGTATTAAACTGGAATTAGGTCTAATGCTTAAGTTCCAAGTGATCAGCAAGCCAGAAGCCAAAAACGCTTTATCTCAGCGAAAGAAGTCAAAAATGGACTATTTGTGAATTTGCAGCACTACATTCAATTTTCAGCCTTCTTAGTTGTTGGACAGCTCCGAAATGCTGAGCAGCAGTAGATCTGGCTGTATTAAACTGGAATTAGGTCTAATGCTTAAGTTCCAAGTGATCAGCAAGCCAGAAGCCAAAAACGCTTTATCTCAGCGAAAGAAGTCAAAAATGGACTATTTGTGAATTTGCAGCACTACATTCAATTTTCAGCCTTCTTAGTTGTTGGACAGCTCCGAAATGCTGAGCAGCAGTAGATCTGGCTGTATTAAACTGGAATTAGGTCTAATGCTTAAGTTCCAAGTGATCAGCAAGCCAGAAGCCAAAAACGCTTTATCTCAGCGAAAGAAGTCAAAAATGGACTATTTGTGAATTTGCAGCACTACATTCAATTTTCAGCCTTCTTAGTTGTTGGACAGCTCCGAAATGCTGAGCAGCAGTAGATCTGGCTGTATTAAACTGGAATTAGGTCTAATGCTTAAGTTCCAAGTGATCAGCAAGCCAGAAGCCAAAAACGCTTTATCTCAGCGAAAGAAGTCAAAAATGGACTATTTGTGAATTTGCAGCACTACATTCAATTTTCAGCCTTCTTAGTTGTTGGACAGCTCCGAAATGCTGAGCAGCAGTAGATCTGGCTGTATTAAACTGGAATTAGGTCTAATGCTTAAGTTCCAAGTGATCAGCAAGCCAGAAGCCAAAAACGCTTTATCTCAGCGAAAGAAGTCAAAAATGGACTATTTGTGAATTTGCAGCACTACATTCAATTTTCAGCCTTCTTAGTTGTTGGACAGCTCCGAAATGCTGAGCAGCAGTAGATCTGGCTGTATTAAACTGGAATTAGGTCTAATTCCAGTTTCCAGAAGCTGATCAAGCTTCTGGCTTGATCAGCAAGCCAGAAGCCAAAAACGCTTTATCTCAGCGAAAGAAGTCAATAATGGACTATTTGTGAATTTGCAGCATTACATTCAATTTTCAGCCTTCTTAGTTGTTGGACAGCTCCGAAATGCTGAGCAGCAGTAGATCTGGCTGTATTAACCTGGAATAAGGTCTAATGCTTGTCGTGAAAACTGGCATGAGGTGGTGAGATCTGTCCAGGTACACGCAGAAAATGGAGTAAAAGCCTGGGAAATAACAATCTTGCATGTTGATTTAATGATGATTAAAGAAGAGAAATACAAAATACATACAGTTGGAATGATTGAAATATATTTTCTGTATTTTTGATTTGTAATGTCTGTAATTTATAAGAATGTTTTGTATTCTTGATTTGTAGTAACAATAACAACTTGATTGTTGTATGTTGATTATTGATGATTAGAAATGGTAACGGCTTGAGTTACAGACTAGATAAGTGATGAAGAATCAAACTGAGAGTATAAGTTGATAAAATGACAGGTTGATTATGTTTTTTGATAAATTACATGAATGAAATGACTAAAGATTTGAGTTCGTGAGAAAGAAAGCAGACTGTGTCGCAATCAGTACACTGGGCTAGGCGGGGGTGCTGCAACAACTCAAGAAAGTTACAAGAAATGGCCAGATGGCCAGTAGAAAAGGGAAGTACCGAAGAGAGTTGCTGCAATGAGTCAGGGAGGAGATGGTTTGGGAAAGGTTGGGACTTTCCACACACTCATGCGGACGAGTCAGAAGTCACGTAGACCTCTCCCATACACAACCATGGGCTGAGAAGGTTTAAAAACCAGCAGACAAGGGAGGAAACTGTTCTTTGTCCGCGGCGCTGAAGAAGAGACAACAAGAGGATGCAGACGGAAGATCAGTAGAGGACCACACCCTGGGACCAAGGGGATGTTGAGACTTCACGCCGCCAAGAAGGGACAAGATCTATCTGCCCCCAGCCCTGGTTCCTGATTCGACCAACTCCTCTGCCTCAACCCAACGATCCCTATTCTACTGCAGCAGACTTGGGGGAAAAGACAAAGGTCACCGATTGATGAAGATTCTGTGCGTTTGAAGGACAACGGACAGTTCTGCTTTGCTTCTATTCTGAAAAGAGGACTTTGCTCCGCCAGGACAGAGACTCTGACCAAGGACATCCGAAGGATTCAGTTGCCGAGATCAATTGCCACCGGGTGTGAGTTGAACTGCCCCCCCCCCCCCCCCAGAAGCCTCGCTTAGTTAAACTAGTGACACAGGATAGGGATAGAAATGAAAATAGGTCATGATTTGATTTCAATTTGAATTTATTGTATTATTACAAGTTTGTAATCTCTGAAAGTAAATCTGCTTGTCATTTACCCCTGCTAAAGCTTGCTTAATAAATTACATACTAAAAATACCAATAGAACTTGTGGACATTGAGATTAATTGAGTCGTTTGATCATTGTAGTTTCTCCTGATTATAGTAAAATTAGCATACATGATTCTAGAGATGTGGTGGCTTTCTACTTTCCTTTGGTGAGTGTAAAAATAATGACCCTGGGACTTTAATCTAAGTCAGTAAATCTAATCTAGCTGTTAACAAGTGCCGTTATTCTTAGGAAAAGTGCTACCGTTAACAGGAGTGGTTGTTGAAGCTATGCAGCTGTGAGGGCTACTCAGCTGACTGTTTCAACTGAAAAGGGTCATAACTTCTGGATTTGTAGGTAGTTAGAGCTAGACGAGACTTTTCCGCCGCCAGTTTGAATAGAATATCTCCTATAAACCTATTCTAGGGTAAGACCCGGGTTTCAGGGATTTTCCGGACCTGTTAGACAGAGAACTGGTCAGTAGTCAGTAAGAGCTGAGATAAGGGCGGGGCTGACTATTGCGTAATAACAGACATGCTTAAGTTTCAAGTGATCAGCAAGCCAGCAACCAAAAACGCTTTATCTCAGCGAAAGAAGTCAAAAATGGACTATCTGTGAATTCGCAGCTCTACATTCAATTTTCAGTCATATTAGATGTTGGATAGCTCCAAAATGTTGTGAAGCAGCAGATCTGGTTGTTTTTAACTGGAACCAGTTCTAAATCTTATGTTTCATTAGAGCAGCATGTGAGAGGCCACACAGAAAAAAAAAAATGACAGCCTGTGAATTCGCAGCTTTGCATTCAATTTTCAGCCTTATTAGATGTTGGACAGCTCCAAAATACTGAGAAGTAGGAGATCTGGCTGTTTGAATCTGGAAACTGGTCTAAATTTTTGTTTCATGAGAGCTGAAGCTGAGATGTCAAAAAAAAAATTCTCAGCGAAAGAAGTGAAAATGGACAAACTGTAGATTCACATCTCTACATCCTATGTTCAACTCTTCGTGATGCAAGAAAATAACTTCTGTATCAATGGGAAGAAGATCCTCTGCAGCCCCTGTACATTAGGGGAGCGTCTGTTCAGGTGGTCTCCAGCTACAGGAGCTCCACATAAGGGTGTGCATATATCCAGTAGTCTCATCTGGAGTTCCAACATCTCATGTCTTGTTAGGAAGGCCCACCAGTGTCTGTACTTCCTAAGGAAGCTGCAGAAAGCTGAACTTGGAATCTCAGTCCTGAGGAGCTTCTATCGCTGTGTGGTGGAGACCTTTCTCTGCACCTGCACCACCACATGGCACAGCATCTGCACTGCTGCCAAGAGGATGGTTCTGCAGAAGGTGGTTAAAAGGCTTGCACAAAGGACTGTGGGGAGCAGCCTTCCCACCACCCAGCTTCCTCCTCCATGATGTAGGAGGAGGAATCTGCAATTAATTCAGCTTCGCCTCATGTTTTAAATTATTTGCACACACACACACACACACACACACACACACACACACACACACACACACACACACACACACACACACACACACACACACACACATATATATATATATATATATATATATATATATATATATAAAATATATCACTTTATTTATTAGATTTCTTAATCTAGGACCTGAGTCCAAATTTTGTACCACAAACAAGCAAAGTTGGTATGGCAGTAAATCTTTGAATCCTTGAAAGAGCCAGATGGATCCACCTGAGCCACTGCAGATGAGTTCCAGAACTGTTAGAGGATCTCCATCCAGATGACGTCAACCGCAAAGAGAGTGGGTAATAAAAACGTCACTCCAACTTTGTGTTTAACTGAATCTGAAAAAACAAGACATATGGAGACAATCCTGCCAACCACCTTTGATGCCTGCAAAAAGCTCAAGATGAATTGTCAGCAGAAGCTCATGTGCAAGACTTGCATGTGCTTCATCAGTATCAGACCAAAAAAGACCTTGCCTATTTGTATTTTCTTTATTCTGTGCTGTTGAAGGCCACCTTACCAGGGCAAAATAATGTTGAGAGAGAATAAAATCTAGTCCTAACGCCCATATTTTTAAAGACAATTTGTGATTACAATTTGTTTTATTATACAAACATTGCCTAACTAGAACCACGTCATTAATGTTCTGATATTTATTTTGAAGCATAGGTAACAAAACTCACAGTGATAGATCAGCATCATCTGAGCTCTCCAGACTCAGACTCAGGTCTGTGGACCTGCAGAAACGAACCTCCGCGCTAAAACTTCATCTGCCTCAGACACTGTGGCCCCCTGGCAAATGAGAAACATTTTTCTTAATCTCTCATATCATCCCTCTGTGATACTGAATGGGTTCCTACAGCTATTCCAATCCTTTAATATAAAAGATTTGATTTTTAGATATAATACAAAAGAAGAAGCCAACAGAACACAAGCAGATCTTTAAGACTGAACTGACTGCTTCTTGACTTCAAATAACAACTGAGATCATATATCACTACTTACATAGGCAAGTCGCTGTACAGCTTTTGGTGTTGTTAGAAGACCTTGAACGCGCTCATGGAGTTCTTCCCATGAGCTGTGAGAACTGAATGCAGACAGGCAATAAATTCAACGGTGGTTATATAATCCCACATAGTTTAAAGTGTAAGTAACTCCCAAAACTTTTTTTGCATAGGTATTTAGGGTTCAATTTGTATTTTTATGTGTAAATTTGACATTTTTGTGTAAGTTCTTTTTTTTTTTTTAAATTGTACAGCTTTTCGTCACTCAGCCCCACATGGAGGTGAGTCAGGAGTTGAAATAGCAACCCAGATGTGTCTGCTACAAGCATTGACAATATTCAGCTTTATAAATGTGTGATTTATTTGCATTGTGGACACAAAGTGCAGTGGCGCAAAAAGTGGGTATGAAGCGCATGCAGCGCATAGGGGCGCTGCACCAGAGGGGGCGTCAAAACCCGGTCTGGAGAGGGCGGCGCCCCGATGATGCCTCCACTTCACCGCGCCCTTACGCTCCTTCACCTCGTGCACATGTAAAATGTAAATGTAGCGAGTTTTACCTTTCACGGGGGGGGGGACGCCGATTTATGTTTTCGCATCCACCTGCATAATATGTAATTGCGTCCCTGACAAAGTGAAATTGATCTCCTCTTCTCTGACTATTGGCGATGGCATACTGCAGATGGACGATTATCACGCTCACTGCAGTGCTTATGAAGCAAGAGGTGCTCACCACGGCTCTCACTGCTCGTTGGGAAACAGCAGAGAGATGTCACTACAAAAGTCTTTCACAACACAGAAAAAAGTCACTAGATTTGCAACTTGCCACTTGGCTCTGCTCACTTTGCTGACATTTTTCAAAATTTGCTTGGGGTGATTTCACAGGGAGTTCGTTACACTTTAAGAACCAGACTATACACACAGCTCAGAAAATCCGAATATTTTGAAAAGCAAAACTGAAACTCTATACTAATCACTAATCTTCCAATTGTCCATTGATGCTGCTGTAACTGTTAGAATTTCTTTTAAATATTTGTTAAAACTGCCGCTATGTCCTGGCAGCATAATATGAGACAAATTGTGAAAAATAAAAAATGCTGCTCCCCAGGATCCAGTGGTTCTATTGTCATCTGCAGAGATTCTCCTCTTCCAACCAATCAGAGCCAGGAGGAGTGTCTTAGCACTGTCAATCAATCTCATGTACATGTTCATTTATTTGTTGATTTCATGTAATATTCTAGTTTTGTGTGACAATGAATTTTGGGTTATCATTTTTAAGCTATAAAAATGGCAAACACAAGGCTTGAAATATTACACTGTATGAGTCTACATAATACAAGTTTTACTTTTTAAAACAAGTGACAAAAAATACTAAGCTTTTTCCCAATATTCAAATTTTTGAGCTGTAATTGTAACTGAAAGACAAACCTGCTGTGGTGGGGCAGTTCTCTGTAGGACAGATGCAGTGGTAAGGGCACAGGGTCAAAGGACTCATGTGCTCCTAAATACCTGGAATCAAACTCAGATGTTCCTCTGACCTGCTGAAGCAAGAACAAAAAATTACAGCATGAAAAAAAATCATTTTAACTGAAAAATAAAGTATCAATAAAGATAGCTGTCAAAATGAGGACACTTAACCAGTCTGCAACAAGTCCAAGTTTAATTCCATGGCAGTGGAAATCAATAAAACCTCTGCTTTCCCAGCAGATTCAGGATATTTTGTCAGCAAGAAAGATGGCTCACAAAGGCACTGAAGTGTGGATACTGTCATGAGGTCATCAGCTGTTTAGGCAGCATCTTTTCCTTTCTCCCTCATGTAATTACAGAACAGGTGTCTGTTCTGCTGGAGATGTATTAAGCAAAAGCTCAGTCTAATTTTCCACCACCTAAAAAACTAAATAGCAACTTCTTTCCAGATCTTCCGAGTTCCACAATTACTTAAAAAGATAATTTAAGCTGCTACTAAGAGGCCAGCACTACTACAGCCCCTAATTCTGCAGGCGTGGCTTTAATGGGTTCTTCCCTGGTTGACCCCAGCCAGATTTGTTTCCATTTGCAGATTCTGTGCGGTTCCTCCCCGTTTTACAAGAAATTGCAGATAGATTTACATCACTGTATGAACAAAGGCCTTGGACAATCCTCAAACAGCATCTCTGTCATGACTGGTGGTGGCTGGTTCAGGACCCAAATACAGAATGGCAGAGAAGTGGAATTGATAAAGAAAAAGTATTTAATGAAAATATGATGAACAACAACTTGCAAAAATCCCACAGAAAGTCAGAGTCCAATGCAAAATGCAATCTAATGGAACACAAACCGGAAACCACAATGAGACACAAGGGGGAGCAGAACGGGGTAACAATGGAAGGACCCAGCAAGGAGCTTAAGTACTCGGAGGCTGAATGCTGAAACAAAGGACCAAGCAGACTGGCAAACTGATTGCAGTAGGGTGAGAGAAGAAATGACTGAGGAGAGACAGAGAGAAAGAGAGTGAGACACAAGAAGCGAGGGAAGGTACACAGGAGACTAGAAAATAAATCTAACATTTAGGAATAATAGACACAAGGAATAATTAAACGAGAGTAACTAGAAAAAACATAACTAGAAACACCAAGAAGGGCTGAACCGAAACAAGACTAATCTAATCGAAAATAACAAATAACACAGAACAATGATGAAACTAAAATAACTAAGGAAGAACTGAACCAAAGTAAAACAAAAACATAGCTTGGTCTAAATAAAAGATAACCTAAGAAACACAGAAACAAAACCAAAACCTAACTAAACAACCCAAGATTATGACAATCATCTACTCCAGTGGACCAGCGAACATCACAGAGCTGCACTCACAGAGCTGCTAAGTGTGAAGAAACATAAGCAGCTCCAGCAAGACATATTTCAACTTTTGGAGCATAATGACCATGATTCCATAGCCCTGCAAGCACCAAATCTCTCTGAAGAATGGGTGGCAATAAAAAAGCAAGAAACAGTGGATCTATGGTCAAAGTTCTGTTGGAGCTAGTTACAGAAACACAGGAACTACATAGCATTAGTTTGGTATGATGTGCATTTTATTTTGTTTTTGTTTGGGGGGGTTGTCCAAGTAAGTTCATGCATGGATATAGGAATAAATTTTTTTGACTACATTACCTAAATCCGAAAGGTTGCACGTTATAAAAAAGATAATAATAATGTGCTGCAGTATTGGCACATTAGTTTAACTCGTCAGTTAAACATATTTTAACATCTTGGTTCATTTGAATAAGTCATGGTTCCATCTGGACGATATCTCCCATATAGAGGATGAACAAAACAAAAACGAGATGAACAGGTCCAGTCATAAAAAAAACTATAAAACACACCATAAACTGGAAGGGCAAGAGTGCAAGAAATAGAAGCGTAATGTTCTCATGACTGTGTGCTGATCCCTCATCAGAGTCACATTGTAAGTTTTTATTATACAACACTCCCATAATTCATGTTCACCAGCACTGACAAGAGAAAATGTTAGTTCTCACCAAGCTCCTGGACATAAATCTTCTGGAAGCAGAGGAATGGCTCACTGCAAAAGTCAAATAAAAAACAGAAAATAATCTTTAGCTGGAGAACTGGGTTACAGAACACTGATTGCATCAAACAAGGAGAGGCTTTTTGATAACTGAGTTAGGTCAGTTATCAAAAGAAACTGACCAAACTCAGTTATAGAATAACTATAACTGGAGGTGGAGAGGTTAGTTATCTAGTTGTAAAAAGTGATTAACATCAGCAACAACAGGTTTACACAAGAGTTTCTACCTGTGGACAAAGACCTGGTCAAAGGTGAAGAAGAGCGGCTGGTAAACATTGTAGGGCATTTGGGTGAGGCAGGCACACTAGCCCCTAGCCAAGAGGACATCATCTGGGACAGACAGGACACTCAGTCAATGACAACGTGTAATCCACATAAACAGCTGATGCATTCAGATGCTTATCAATTGCCCGCACTAATGTTTCATAAATCGACCAGTCTCTTAAGAAACAAGTGCCACAACAAAACACAAAGAATGGATGAAGAGGTTTGACATTTGATGTTAAATATATATTTACTTACTTACTATGAACAAAAGCATATGATGTATGCAGCAAAGGTTGTTTAATTTGCAATGAACACTGGACACTGCAAAAACAAAATCTTCCCAAGTACTTTTGGTCTAGTTTCTAGTGGAAATAGTAAACTTGAAATAAGACAAAACTAGCTTATAAGTGACTCTTCAACAAGAAATAGGATCTTGTTTTAGGTACATAATGGATTTTTAAAAAGTATGAATTACACTGGCAGATTTTTTTCACTTAAAACAAAACATTTCCCCATGTTATAAGTGAAACAAACTACCAGTATAACTTGTTCTTTTTCATCAATAAAATTGTTGACTTGAAACAGGTTGATATTTCTTGCTGAAAAGTTTACCTTAAGTTAGTTTTGTCCTATTTCAAGTGTACTAAGATATTTGCATTAGAAACTAGACAAAAATACTTGGGAAGATATTGTATTTTTGTAGTGGAAAAACCATGAGCATCTATTATTTCTTTGCAGAAAAAAGGTAAGTGCAGGAAGGTAATGCTAAAAATATTGTTGCTGAAAGAATTGTCCGCCAAGGACGGGACAGACTTGTCCTGAGGAGTGAGCCACTAGTATAAATCTAGGAACATTGTCTAATGTTCCTAGTGGTGGTTGTGAGTGCATCTGAAAGCAAAGAGTGGTGAAGACTTTCAAACAAGACCAGCAAAGAATCCACCCAAAATATCAACGTGGACATTTTGGGATAATGTGCAGTACACTTTGGACAGATCAGCAGGTAACACAGAGTAAAACAACCACAGACACACTGACTCCTAACATGGATGTTTTCATACTTCAGTCATTTGAGATTATGTCACATTAGAAAGCTAAATTATTAAGATTTTGCCTAAATGAGACAGGGTTGATAGGAACTACTGTTTCTTCCATCTGGTAAGTGTGTAATGAGTAGGGACATAACACCTAAATGCAGCATAACATAATATATTATTACAGATTATATTGTCAATACATATATTATCATGTCTATGAATCACTCACTCAGATATACAAAATGGCAAATTGTAAAAGTCACACATGGAGCTATTTCAGCTTTAATTTTATAGTAATTCATAATAATTAAACAAGGATTTATTTCTGTAGTTATTACTTTACAAACATTTTTCTTAGTTTTCAACACCATTTTAACATATTTTGTATGACTGCTGTTAGAATGACCTGGCTATAGCAAGTGAGGCTGCTACCTCAATGTACTTGAGTTAAAACTGAATACAAGTGATGACACAAGTGATATTTTGTGTTCTTAATGAAGCCAAGATTGTAATTACACCACTATTTTTAAATCTACCAGGCACATTAGGTGTTTTTGAACAAAGTATTGTGTCAGATCAATATTGCCAACACCAGCTTAAGTTTTACTCAGCATTGGATCAGTAAGAAAACTGCTGGTATTATACATCACTAACAATCTTCGTTAAGTGTGTTGAGGATTTTTTTTATTTAAACCGCTTTCTAATGTATGCTTTGCCTTTCATTCCAATGTCTGAAACAGATTAGTATAATGTTAATCTGTTGTGATGGGACAAATCCAGAAAGTATTCTACTATCTGTGCCTTCGATAGGCTCAGGAAGTGCCTATCGAAAGAAGAATGTCCATAGTATATCTAGACTGAACAGGCAACAAGAGAAAAATGCTTGTGAGTGAAGGAGAATGATATGCTGCATGGAGATGCCCTACACAGCTCTTCTCTGCCCCCTTCTGCCTGAAAATGATGGTTAATTCATGATTTTGCTTTTCTCAACAGTCAGCTATAGCTGTTATGTGTGCTTACAGGCTGAGAGCTGGTGGACTCCCAGTCAGTGGGGTTGCAAGGCGCAGAGCCCATACTGAGTCGGGCCAAACTGGGGATGTACCCATCTCTCAGCGGAGACAGGGACTGGGATCTGGGAATGTACGACAGAGGTGAGGCCATCCTGACACTTCTCTCTCCCTCAGCGGTCCAATGAGGTGTAGACTGAGGTATGTTGGCGCGCCTCTTGTTTCTTCTTTTCCCTGGCCACTGGAAACAAATGAGGGAATGCCTCACAACTATGTAAGTAATACACATACAACTCAACCAAGACCAAAACTGTACTTTTTGCTAAGAGTGCAAAATACGCTCTGTGGCAGAAAATCAACACTACACAACACTGTCAACACACCATTATTACATGGTAGTGGCAATGGCATGATGTGAGGATAGTTTAAATTATATATTCATGTGTTAGAATAGCCAAGTCAAAGCCCTGACTTGGCCATATGTGTCTTGCCACATATTTTCAGTAGGAAAATATGTGGCAAGACTTATAAACTGATTATATATGAAGCTATTATTCATATATAATGAACTGGCAAAAATGCAAAGCTGATAGAGACATACCCAAACTGAAGCTATGAACTTTGGTTTATTATGTTAAGTATTCACATAGATGGGTCGATGTCACAGCTGCTGCTAGCTGTGACCACTCACACCTGATGATCATCACCCTGATCCCCAGCTGCTGCTGCTATATAAGGACGGATCTTCCCCCTGCACGGCGTCAGATTATTGTGAAACCCTCAGCGTTGCCTCTCCTGTCCCCGATCCTGACCCCCACCACTGGCTTTGGACCTTCTGGTTTCGACCCCCTGTCTGTCTGACCCTGAGATCTGGAACCTGTTTTGACCTGGATTTGGACCCGCTGGCTCTGACCCCCTGTCTGTCTGACTCCGAGATCTGGAATTGCCCGACCCTGATTTGGATTCCCTGGTTCTGACCCTGGCCTGCCTGACCAAGAAACAGTGCTTCCTATTAAACACCAGTTTTTGTATTTACTGTTCAGTCCCTGCGTCCATCAGTTCCTGAACGTGACAGTCGATAACAAATTATATGCAACACTTTATGTTAAAAAAAAGTTTAAAAAAAGGCATTTTCTCTCTTATGAACTACTTTGTATGGTGCTTGGTACCATGCATGGTAGTTCATTGTTATGAACTAATTTGCAAAACCCAAAGAAAGAGAGGAAGTTTGTGTTTAACAAAGTATGAAAACATTAAAGGGGTATGAACACTTTTACAGGGCTCCATATGACAGAGCTCTTGAAGATGATTTTAGGGCAAGTCTTAGGATGATCTACAAAAGACCCAGAAGTATCAAAGAGGAATGTCATGTACTGATCTGTTTGGTTCTCTGTGTCTCACAGACTTTTAAACATTTGTTTTGAACTTCCTAGTGATTTGATCTTCTCCATGCGTTTAAATTTTACAGTATCTCTTCTTACCAGTGGAGTGTTACAGTAAGTGGTGACCTTTGTATCAGGTGGGCACTCAGAAATTGTAGTTTTGGTAGAAAACTCTAACCGAGGAGCAATACTCTGGAGAAAAGATAGTAGTACAAATTTACTTTCACCAAATCAGATATGTAACAATTGTTGTACAGCTTCAAAAAAGATTAACTGGGTTGCTTACAAAGAAGTGAGCGGCTCTCGTCATCAGTACTTCTCGGTCCACTCCAGAGAAGGACGGAACTAGCTTGGGCTCTGGAAACAAGAAACTACGAGCATCTTCTTCAAAAAACGCCAGAGTGTCTCCAGCTACAAAATTAACATGATCTGAAAATGACTAACGTCAACCTTGCGTCATCATGCTTTGAGTTAAGTAAAGACTTCTTTTTCTCTGAAAAAGATGGACAAAGTTTATTACCGTCAACCTGTAAAGACAGGTTACTGCAAAGTAAAATTATCATTTTATGTTACAACCTGGTACTGCGCATCTTTCTTTGAAAAGGTCAATGAAAAACAGTAGTGTCTTTACACAAAAGAAAATCAAAAAGGTAGAAGGCTTTACAGGAAATGGAAGGAAAAACAAAAATAAAGCAACAAAGCATAAAAGTATAGCATAATACAAATTTTTATATGAAGTAAAACTTTAGATTGAAGTTTCATTTGTAATTTCTATAAAATTGAAATGTCTATGAAATTTCTTAGGTTTTCATAGTCAGGAAGGTTTTTCATAGTCATAATTGCACAATTTTCTCAAATTCTCGCTTCCAGTTCCGTCTGGTCTTTCTCCCCTTCACCCAGATTGTCTCCAGTAGATTTTCAACAAGGCCAATCAGAAGAGAACATTTGAACAATGACGTTGAGTTTTCTGCTGTGTTTTAGAATTGTAGTCTGGCAGTGGTTTTAGCAATGGCAGTGAAGGAAGCCATACAGTTCATGTTTGTCACGCTTCCAAATATGCAGCATAGAAAAATATGCCTCAGCTGCCTCATTCCAATCAGCTCTTCTCTCTTCACAGTGGAGGACAGTAGTTTACAGCACAGACAATTTCTGAGAAGCTAAATGGTGTAAAATTAGCAATTGGGTAAAATTTAAAAACTCAACACAATCCATGCCTCCAGGAAGCAATCGTTTCTCAACAGCTGAGACCCCAGGATCTCTGGATGAAGGAAATTGCATAAAACAAGGAGCTGTTTTTTACCAGGCTAGGTTTTCAGGGAGTTCCAGATCCACAGAAACTAAATGCTGCCTCCCTTGTTTAGTTCTGGTCCTTTGAACACTGAGTCAGCAGGTCTCTGACGAACTGAAGGGTCTGCATGGTTCATACTCAAGGAGCCACTCAGCTATGTATTTAAGCCCAAGATAATTAATGCGTGTGCTATACCAGAATACAGGTGTCTTCCATATATGTCATATATATGTTAGCTGCTACCTACCTGGAGGAATCAGTTGCACCAGTTCTATTCTGACAGTTTCATCTGTGAAGCAGTGCAGAGATTACCATTGTTAACTATAAATGCACAATTAGCCAACCTTCGTGGACATTTATTTATTCTCCAGTTTGTATTAATTCAATCTGCAAAACGGAATACTTAAGGCTATGTTCTTCATTCCCTCAGTTATTTTTATGTTTTTTGTTTATCTCAGTTTCACCATCAGCAGGTAAGCCTTGTTAGGCATCTTAACTGTGGAGTAAATCTAAATACAACAAAATTAGCTATTTATACAATTCATTACACAGAAACTAGAACAATAGGAGTCACCTACACTCAAGCAGTACAGCTATTTCTCCAGGATCAACTGCATGCCTAAAAATCTGTGGGGAAAACAATGATAGAAGTTTCTGAACATACTAGTTATCTAGAAGATAACTGGTGTGTTGTAGGAAATTTAAGTTACATATGAAAGTTTCTCATCATGATCTGTGTAATAAATGAGATCTGTGATCATGTCTAATCTCAGGTATGTTTCTATCCTTAAATGAATAAGAAATGTATATATTTGCCTTTTCAAATGTAATCTCCTCGTGGAACAACAAAGGAAAGACTGCAGGGACACACAGAGACTGACGGAACTGATCCATAAAGAACATGTTGAGATAAACGTCATCTTTGACTGACAGATGAACTCCAGGACAGGAAACCTGAAAACATTAGAGAAACAAAAACAGCATCAGAAGTATTCAAGTGAAACAGGTTATCATAGCCAATTCCTGTCCTGCTGGCTACCAGTAGAGGCTGTTAACAGTATATTAATTAAAATGAGAAGACACTTTCTTGTCATAAAATGTCATCTCATTACAATGACATTTGTGTGTTAGAGGACAGACCAAAATGCAGACAAGAGCTGGGAGCCAGGATAATATTTCAATATCAATAAAAAATGATCAGCCAAGACACACAAAAATCACTGGAGTTGGGGCAAAATACAAATAAACCCAAAGGGAGACATAATGAAACATAAGGAGAACACAAGAACACATGGAAGCACGGGGAAGCACAGGGATGTGACAGGAGTAGACAAAAGGATCCGGTGGGAGTGAGTGAAAATCAGAGGCTTAAATACTGGGGATGTTGACCGTTGAACAAAAGACCGGGCTGAACTAACTGATAGCAGGTGTGAGCGGAGGGGGAGAAGGCAGATGAAGAAGGAGAGAGAATGTGAGATAGAGACACAGGGGTGAAGGGAAAGTGCACAGGAGACTAGAAAATAAATCTAACACTAAATAATAATAGACACAAAAATTATTAAACTAGAGTAACTAAGAATAACTAGAGGAAAATAAACATAACTAGAAACACCTAAAAGTAAAACCAAAACAGCTGATCTAAATAAAAGAGGAACTAAGAAACACAGAAACAAATAAAATCCAAAACCCAAGATATGACAGATTTTACTTTAGTTGACTGAAGCGAGTCTGGGAATTAGCCTAGCTTAAACTCATTTGTAATTAATGCTCTTTAAATTAATTATCTTTTCCTGCTAGGTCTAAATGTAGCAAAAAATATGTCAGTACACTCTGAAACTTTGGCATCTCCTACCAGATGATTCTCATTAGCTTTTTCTGGAACTCTCCTTGCTCTAAAGGGTAAAGAAAGACATAGGAGGTTCTATTCTTCCTAATGGTTATCTAGGTAAACTTGACACCGCTCTGGGGCAACCTCTGTGTGCTTATAGTGCTGAGACAGGGCAAAGACAAGCCCAAAACGATGGACTGCTGGCCACAATGGACTGAACGGGGTGGTACAGAAAACCAAGAAGCTGTGCCTAAATATATCAACAGACAAGTTACATCATCTATGTAAAATTGAACTGCCTGGTTTTTAATTCACCATATTAATTCAGCATTAAAACAAAGTTTTTGATTCAGTTTGAAATTCCAACAAGAGAAACTGCTGAATATCCAACACTGACAAGAAGAAAACAGACAGAGAAATGGCCTTTTTGTTGGGTTGAAAAAACATTCCACAGAAATTGTCTGGATCAGCTCAGGGACAGAACGTACCTGTAGGTATAATAATAATAATCTGGTTACACAACAAAGCTTATTATCTTTGCTTATGCAAGGTCAAATGGCCTAGGCAGAGTGGGACAGACTTTCCTCTTCCCTTTCAGCTCCTTTCAGTCTTGTTGGACTTTTGGGTCCAACAAGACCCAACCTCTGTAAGTGTCTGTAAGGTGTCTTATCAATTCATCTCAATCTGATGGACATTAGAGACCACCTTCTGTTCTGCAGGAGGGCTTATTTGGCAGCCACAAGACCAGGGCACTTTTTAGCTATTGAGTCAAGACAAATATAATATATATATATATATATATATATAGTCAAGACCACATAGATCAGAAAAGTAAAGCCTGGATGATTACAGGAGATCCTTCCAGTCCACAGTGATCAGCAACTGAAGAAAGTAGGATAATAGAAGAACAACATCTGTAGCGTCCCGGTTGAAAAGATGGTCTCTCTAACTGATGGTTCACATTTCTTTATTCAACAGCCTTTGTACATGAACACACCGTAAGAGCTACAAACATACAAATAAAATACCATTAGTAACTCTTAGTGGCTCTAACCTTTTACCTTAACCTATAAACCTTACTTTATGTAATATTAAATTTACAATACATGTATTTAATTAACTAATAATAATAATAATAATAATAATAATAATAATAATAATAATAATAATAATAATAATAAATTTAATTTATAAGCCACTTTTCATGAATAAAAATCTCAAAGTGCTACATGGTTCATCTAAAAACATAAAATCAACAATCGAAAACAATTTAAAAAAGACTGTCAAATAAAAGTGGAGAAGGCTTGTCTAAAGAGGGAAGTTTTCAAGCCAGTTTTAAAATCGGACAATGATTGCGGGGCTCTCAAATAGTCCGGGAGAGAGTTCCAAAGACGAGGAGTAGCCACAGCAAATGCTCGATCACCCATAGTCTTTAGTCTTGATCGAGGAAGGTGGAGAAGATTGCTGGATTGGGATCGTAGGAGTCTAGAAGTTGAATGTGAAGTAAGGAGGTCCTTCAGATAATCTGGTGAGGTTCCAAGTAGACAGTGATGGGTGATAAGTGCAATTTTATACTGAATCCTATAAGTTACAGGAAGCCAGTGAAGCTCGTAAAGAGTTGGTGTGATGTGATCAAATTTACGAGCTCTCACTAGGATCCTGGCAGCACTGTTTTGAATGTACTGAAGCCTCTGAAGGTGTTTTTGGTGGACTCCGATGAACAGGGAGTTACAGTAGTCGAGCCTGGAGGAGACAAAGGCGTGGATGAGGGTCTCAGCATCAGAACGGGAGAGAGATGAACGAATTTTGGAAATATTGCGAAGATGAAAAAACCAGGTTTTAAACAGGTTTTTAATGTGATTTTCAAATGTGAGAATCACATTCTCATTAGCTTTTTCTGGAACTCTCCTTGTTCTAAAGGGTTACAAACCTTCGGACGCCAAAGTTTGTAACAATGGAGGAAATGGGAATGTCTTGTCTAGAGAATGAAATACTCGTCAGAGTTGAGGCTTGAACCTGATGAGGTGTTCCGATCAGTATGGCCTCGGTTTTGGAACAGTTCAACTGAAGAAAGTTATGGGTCATCCAAGACTTAATCTCCTCCAGGCAGGATGTTAGCGCAATAAGTGGAAGGTGATCCCGTTCTAATGTAAAGTTGCAAATCGTCTGCATTATAGTGAAATGAAATGTTATGCCGAGTAATGATTTTACCTAAAGGCAGCAAGTAAAGAGAGAAAAGCATAGGCCCTAGAACTGACCCCTGCGGGACACCACAGGACACGCTAACGGCCTGGGACTTGGAGTTGCCAAGGCAGACACATTCCAGCCTATTGGAAAGAAAAGATTGAAACCAATCCAGGACAGATTCACCGAGACCGACTTCCACATGCAGACGATGTAGGAGAATGTTATGGTCCACAGTGTCAAATGCAGCAGTGAGATCAAGGAGGACAAGAATGGAGGTGCAGCCAGTATCAGCAGCCATGAGAACATCATTTGTAACTCTTAGCAGGGCGGTCTCAGTACTATGAGCAGGACGGAACCCAGATTGAAATTTGTCATAAAGAGAATGTCTTTGAAGGTGGCGCTGGAGTTGGGCAGCCACTGCCTTTTCCAGCACTTTAGAAAGAAAAGGAAGATGTGAAATAGGACGGTAATTGGAAAAGGAATCAGGATCCAAAGTGGGTTTTTTTTTAGAAAGGGTTTGATGATGGCAGTTTTAAGAGACAGAGGGACATGGGACTATAATATTTCTATATTACAAATGAACTAAAACGTATTCCAACTGTTTCAACTGTTCGAAAGTTAATCAAATATTAACACCATTTCATGTCAAAACATAAACATCACGCTCAATAAACACAATTCACTCATCAAAACACCCACCTTGTTCCCTCATCAACCTAGCGCTAACTAATTGATTGTCTGGACCTTAATTGGACTATTCCTTAGTTATCTCCTCTCAACCGTGACTCGTATGCTCACTCACTCTGCACTATGTCCAAAACAGCCAACCGTCAGTTACCGTCGGAAGTTTGTGTAGATCACCTAGCAACCTATCAATAAAGTCATTTACAACATCATTTAATGTTCCTTTGGGATAATACTGAACAATGCCTTTACATATAAAACAGCAGTTGTAAATAATGAAAACTTGATGTTTCACAAAGGACTTACGCATTTTGGTTTCTTCGTTGAGTTATAAAAGATGATAGAGTGCAATCTGCAGTGTTTGTACTTGAAAATATATCTGAATAATTTAAGAACCGTCAAAGACAAAATCTTTTTAGTTATGCCCTCTTTCATATTACCATATAACAGAAGGGGCGTAAAAAGTAAATGAATGAAGGTGGAGGAATTTATCTAGCAAAAACAACGTTTAAAAGCGTCACAATAAGGTCCAGTAGAACTGCCAGCGAACGTCCTGTTTGTTCCCATAGAAACACAATGTGAAAGATAGATTCTTTCTTACCGCTCTGAGCTTTATTTCAGCTAACACTTTAAGTGCCTTCCGGGACATTCAGACTTCTTTTAAAGAACTTAAAGGAGCTTTTATGAGCGTGTTGTATCCCTGTTTAGCGTGGCTTGGTTACCATGGCTCCCAGTACGTCCGGTGTGTTGTAGCTAATCATGGGCCAGTCCCAATTCTCAGTGCGCACCCTATAGGCCCCTCTGTGAAGTGTGGATTCTGTTGAAGAGCACATAAGGGTTCAAGTGCGCAAGTTACAAGCGTGCAAAAATGGGAGAATTGGGACAGTATGCCCCTGTGTCGACATCCAAAATGGCGGGACTGGTCACTGTTTAGGCATTTGTGCTGCCAAAAAACACAACTACAACAACAATAAAATATTTTAAATGTACAGTTAAGGTATTTTTGCTTTCCAAAGTCATCACTTTAGATATTTGGCTGTTCAAATGTGTTTTGTTATGACTTGTTGAATACAGGAAAATTCTAGGTAATTACACATGTTCAGTAGAGTGAAACTAAAAATATTTCAATACTTTACTTTTGAAAAGTGATTTTATTCTCTTCTTTTTTGCAACAGACAGCTTGCTTAATGAACTTTGCCATATTTCCAAGATGGCATAGAATACACATTAAAATGTACCAATAATCAATTTAACAGTCTGTGATTAGAGACATGATTTTTGATGCATCTAAAAGTTAGTTTAGTAAAAAGTGGAGGTAATGTGCTAACAAAGATCAAGTGGACAAACATACGGCATATATAAAAAAATAGGGAAAAAGGTATGATGCTACATTGTAGAAAGACAAAAGAACTAATGGAACTTAAATGTCCTTTTTAAAAGAAACTAAGAATGTTGTGACTTTATAGACCAAAAATGTTAAAAGACATTCATCAGGAACTCTGACATCAATTTTCGTCCCCTCTATAAGAAGAAAACATTTGTTTAAAAATCATCATAATATCTCTAAAGAAAATAAGAGCTAAATAGCTTTCTACTCCATTCCTACAAAAAACTTCATAATTATATGAAATTTTCCCTGTAATGACTTTCTACATAAGAAATTCAAAATAAATAAAATATCAATTCCTGTGTATTTTGTGACAGCAATTTTAAGACAATACACATTTATTCTGTTGCAACTTCATTAATGGTTTTCGAAGGATTTTCAAAAGTGGATATTACACACAAAAAAAATCTATTCCATCTTTATGTCTTATAATAAAATGTGGTATTCTGGCAGGGGATTAAGATTTAAATTGTGATATTAACAATTTAATTCTCTGGCTAAATTTTATTCACAACTGCTTTCCATAAATCACCCCTATTATTAAAGTGAAATAATTTTATTTAAGATTTTATTTAAGAGAGTGATTAAATAAAATCACAAAAGCCCAATCTTTATACCAATATGTTAATAGCTTAATTTAAGATTTGAAATTTGTCTTGTAATTGTAACATTTTGTTACAATTACAAAATGTTACAAAATATTAAGAACCGTCAAAGACAAAGTCATAAACTAACTTTCCTCAGTTAGTTTGTGACTGTTTTTTATTTCTTCTGTTTTTCTGCTCAGTTCATCATATCAAACGTTTTTGTTACTAATGTGTTCCTTGTCATACTATTTTCTTTGCATTTTCTATAAAGACGAAAACAAAACATAAAACACTGCCATAAATCCGCCTTCTAACTGAAAACGTCACATGCAGCAATGAATACACTTCACCAAAGTCCGCCTGGATGCAAGTACACTTCGTTGCAGCAAACAGAAAGTGACGCGGACGGACCACTGTCAGTCTCATACCTTATATGGAAATGGGACCACTGCACTCCGGAAGTGAAGTGTTATCCGCGGCTTTCCGTTTTTAATTTCTTTTGAAATCTGTGATATATCTTCATTTTTAAGAAGGATTTTCACTCTCAGCATGTATTTGAACTTCTCTCTTTTATTTACTTCAGCGCAGCTCACAGTTTTTAACAAATTCTGTAGTTTTCGGCGTTTTCTGTAGTTTAAAAAAAGAAAACCGGCTCCTTAGTCGCATCTTTTCGGGGTCTACTGCTGCCTCTAGTGACGTGGGGTTGGTAACACAACTAATCTAATTACATTACTAAATCAGAATACCACCAAGTCTTTATTATTTATTATTAATTCTCGCATTACTGGAACAGTAAAAGATAAATTCCCTCACAAAAGAACATACCTTTTCATTTTCTTAAGGAAGTAGATGTGATAAACAAGAACTGAAAGTGATTCCGGTTTTACTTGATGACCAACCTGTTGAAACTATGGCAAATTTTAAATAACTGAGGTAATTTCAGGATAGTCAGATCAACTTTGCTAAAAACGCTGAGAATTGTTCTCAGAGACTCTATCTTTTAAGAAGACCCAGTGATTTTGGGGTTACCCAACTAGAGGTTGTTGAGTTAAAATGTTAAAACTTAACATTCTAACTTGAGTTCCAACTCAACTCAAGTCAAAACAACATCTTAACTCGAGTTTTAACTTTTCATCTCCTCGGCTGGTTCGGTGAGCTGCAGACTAACAGACAATCTTTTAAGAATACTGTGAATGGCAGGTAACAGCAGGTAAATAGTAGTGAAACCAAAAACAATTCTATCTCAACTGTTTGCTGAAAGAACATGAAAGACGGCAAGAAATATTTTAGCAGAGAGCATCCATCCTCGTTTTTTGTCTATTTGAACCTCTGAGCTCATGAAGGCATTACTGTGTTCCTCTGGCAGCTAAAAAAAATCCATTAGAAGTTATTTATTGACAGTGCAATAATTATTCTTAACCAAACTAAATGATAACATTTACCTATAGCGTGCTAAGTATTTTTTTGCTTTATTCTCAAATCGTTGACTCTACCAACAAAAAGTCTCTCAGAATAACATACATGGCATTGTAAAAACAAAACTATGAATTTTTGCTTGTATCTGTTTAACAACCCTGGTTATTATTCTGTACCTATTTCATTTGTTTGTTGTTGACTTTTGCTCAATCTTATGTATACATCGCAAATGGTATTTCTATTATAGTTCATCATGTTGTGTTAAGGTCTCCTTATTTCCTTGGTTCCTCCTATAATTGATGGAGATATATAGATATTATTTATAATATATAAAAGTATTGTTTGTCATTTAATTAGCTCTACATTCTTAAGAAAATGAAAAAATATGTTGCTTTATAAGATAATTTATATTTTATCTTTTACTGGCAAAAGATAAATGATCTTTTATCTTTTGCCAGTAATGCCGAAAATAAGAGTAAATAATAAAGAGGTTGTGGTATTCTGATTTAGTAATGTAACTATATTAGTTGTGTTACCACCCCCACGCCAAGAGAGGCAGTAGCAAGCCCGAAAAGATGCGACTAAGAAGCAGATTTAGAAGTACACCGAAAGCTACAGAATTTGTTAAAAACTGTGAGCTGTGCTGAAATAAATAAAAGAGAGAAGTTCAAATACATTCTGAGAGTGAAACTCCTTCCTAAAGGTGAAAATATGTCACAGATTTAAAAAGAAAATAAAAACGAAATGCCGCGGATAATATAGGAAATAGCGCCCCCTTCATTTCCGGAGTGTAATGGTCCCATTTCCAAATAAGGTATGAGACTGACAGTGGTCCGTCCCCACCCCTTTCTGTTTGCTGCAGCGAAGTCCTTCTCCCTGGATGCGGCGGACTCAGCGTAAGGGCGGAAATAGAACCGAAAATGGGCGGGACGAACGGCGGATGTGGAGAATGTGGGACACACTTCGCACTCAAACCCTTCAAACATGAATGCGCATTTGAAGGACACAACGGCGGAATGAGGGCGGGAGTATTGGGAGAGGGCCATGCTGTTGCACCCCGCATCATTTCTGTTTGCTCTACATCAGCTTTTTACGCAGTACTATATAGAAACTTTAATTCTTGTTTATGTGTTTTGTAATTTAACAGACAAGTATATTTCTATTATTTTAGAAATTCAAATTGATAACTTCATTCAATATAAAAACATTCATCAATACCTGGATTATATTTTCCGTCATTCTTGGGAACACCTTGGGTCCCCAAATATTAGCTGGAGGGCATTGCCAGGAAAATGACAGGGTTTCCCACCTGGACCTGGTTCCCCGTGGGGGAAATGCGGGCATTATTATATCTACATTTATTTTTCATTATGCATTTTATACATTTCACACACATCTTAATAATTGTAGGTGCAAAAATGTATTCCCAGTTATACTTGAATTATGAAATATATATATTATTAAGTATCGCTAAAGTATGGTTTGAACTTGTGACCCTCGACTAAACAAACAGTGGACAATAAACCTATCTAGATGTGTTAAATTTTCTTGGTTTCTTTTATTAAAACTATTTTAAAAAGCAAGCATTTGATCTCATGAAAGGAACATCTTATGTACCTAAATTAAAACCACATACATTGACATGAGTATTTTGTGAGGTTATGTGTTTGTAATAGTTTTCATCCATCCATCCATCCATTTTCTCCTACTTATCCGGGATCGGGTCACGGGGGCAGCAGCCTAAGAAGGGAATCCCAGACTTCCCTCTCCCTGGCCACTTGTTCCAGTAATTTAATAATTAATAATTTAATAATTAATAATTTATAATAATTAATAATTTAAGAATTTTCAAACTATATATTTATGTAATTTACCAAACAATCTCAAATCTCAGGATACCTGCTGCTCAAAAATACTCCTGAAACCAGGGGGAAAAAATCAATAAAGAAATGGCTTAGTGGGATGCCACTAGCATTGAAAGACTGGTCACCCACTAAATCTGTGAAATGGAAATGTCTACCTTCTCCCTACAAGGCCCAAAAATTTGGGTCAAAATGGCTAACATATATGAACTCAAAAGTAAGGTGACAATTGTTTTATTCTTGCTATTTTTTTAAGCCGAATTGCAAGAGTCTCTGTTGCTCTGAGCGTTTCACTGGCGGAGCAGATTTATTCCTAAAAGATAGGTTTATAGAAGATAAGTTTATAATTGATGCATTTAACGCCTCTGAGCGTTGCCTCTCGCGCTGCAGCAGCTGGATTAAGTTAACCTCAGTGCGGGTCGCGCTCGCCTCCTTTCACTCAAACTGGACACAGCCCGACAGGGCTGTGCCAAAAAAAAAAGGGCACATCTAACCGCATTCTAGGACAGAATATTTACAAAGCCACACAGCTTTCAGAGTTTAATAAACAATGATAAATTACAAAATTGTGAGATATACAATCAAAGCTAAGGAAAATCTCTATATAGAGCATACAACTATGTATAAGATATTTTATTAGTAATTTCTTTCTGAAGATCTATTTTGTTATTGCAATATTCAAACCCGCAATTTAGCAAGATATGTAAATCAGAGCGAGACCACCAGACATGTTGTCTTTACAGAATTACACTATTAAAAATATAAACAACAACAATGCAACCTTTTAGTGGACTGTAAACTATAAAAAGAGCTGCCTGTTTGCTACACTTGCAGTGGAGATGAAGATGGTCCATTCAGGAAAGCACAGAAAGCACAAAGTTTAATGTGGAACTGCAGAAAAAAGAAAAACAAAAGCAAAAATTTAATTGTTAATGCATGCCACCATGAGAAAAGCCTACTGAGTTTAGCTTAAAAAACTTGTTTTAAAATTAAAATCACACATTTTTGTCTCATGAAGTGAAAAAATTATTTGCATAACAAACTTATTTGCGCATGTCAGAAATCTTTTCTTGCTATTCTAAGTTTTGTTTGTGACTCAAAGTTTTGCTTGTGATTCTCACATGATGTCGTGGGCAGGGACCAAAATTGCAACAAAAGATTTCTGATGTGCGCAAATAAAAGTTTGTTTGGCAAATAACTTTTTTAGTTCATGAGACAAAAATTAGTTATTTAATTTTTTTTTAAAAAGTTTTTTAAACAAAATGTTTTGTTTTTAAAAAAGAAATCATTACAATTGCAAAAGTTTTGATTACAATTTTATTTTACTTAACTGAGGGGGGTGGGGGGGATTAACTTCATACTCTGTGAACCAGACCCTAAACTTACTTAAAGTCTGGATTGAGTTTTTTCCCCTTCATTATTTTATTACACACTTTTATTACATACTATTATATCTATCATGGTAATTCAGGGTGAGTTATTTTTAATTCTAAATGAGTATCCTTGTTGGTCTTTTATTTAAGTGCTATTCTCCTTCAAGATACATTTACCTAACGCTAGAATAAATGCAATGTACATTATGCAGCAAAGGAAATTAGAAGGCATATGTCCATTATGGAGATGATTGGTTTTGGACGGGCGATGTGCCCCTATTGCATAAGCGATACTGAAGAATGACTGATATCATTAACTATTCAGGGAAGAAGCTTTTCAGTTATCTTGCTATGATAGCAAAGTCGTTAGCTAGCAGTTAGCTAATAGCACAACAACAGCCTAATGTCTGTATGATAAAAATACTGTATCGATAGATAAGAACAGATTTTCTTCACCTGGCTGTCTCCTCCCGCTCAGTAGTTCTTCAGAGAAAGTCAGACGCAGAGTATTTCATTACTTCTCTGCTTAAACCGCTACTCTGTGCTGAAGCAGAAACGATACTTTAACGTTTTCCGTCATCTGACAAGTTGCAAGTCTACTCCACCATACTTTATTCACCAAAAACGTTTTTTTTTAATTCACCAAAAAATGTTCTGTAATCTGGAACGTTCGCTATGTTGAGCTCCAGTTAGCAGCCTTGTGCGTCATGCGTCACGGGCAAAAGGTCAAAGGTAACAAGGTGACCGGAGGGCTTATTATGTTGTACAAAAAACCCAAACAAAAAAAAAAAACATTTTTTAGTACGCTATTATGTGTCAGAAGAGGGCTTAGGAAATAATAATACAAAAAGAAGAAGAAGAAAAAAAAAAGTAATTTGACCTAAAGGGGCAGATGCTCAAGCACCCCCAAGCATCCCCCTCTGCACGTGCATGCAGGCTGCCCTGTATGAATATTTACATCAACCCCCTGCAAGGAATTATGTTTCTTTTCAGAGTTTTTGATCAAGGTAGGAGTTTAAACCTCTGGTTAGCTCTGGTTGCGCGTGAACCTCAAGAATAACTTGTTAGTCGCGCTTTCAGAGGTGTGTTGAGGGGCGGTGAGAATGATTTATACTTGTGGACCAAGGATTTTGTGCGAATTTCCCATCTCGACACGCTGCCCAGCGCCCGGCTCTGTCTGCGCTGATAAAGTTAATAGGTGCTCCCGGTTGGACGGTGCGTTAGTGGTTAATGAACCAGCGCAAACCTCATCATGCAGGTTCAGCCCGGTGAGGAGCTTTCGCGCACTCCTCGCAGTCACGCATCACGCTGATTTTATATTATTATTATTTTTAGTATTATTTTTTCGGTTATATGATGCATCAAACCATATCAAATGCTTTGTCGACTTAGTCAGCCAGGGTTAATCCGCGTGGCGGCGCGAAGATCCGAGAAACACGTCCCATAAACACGACCAACCAAAATAGTTTCTGTGTCCCCTTGTTAAAAACTCAACAGACACGAAATGGAAGAGCTACTAAAGCCACATTAGCAGCATTTAATGAAATCTCCCATTTGTTGCGCATCTCTGTGCAGTGCAGCGGGTTTAACTCATCATGCAGGGTCGGTCCAAGGCTGTATGAGGCCTTGAGCAGAATTTGACTTAGAGGCCCCTTTCGTCACTAAAAACATCAGCACCATTAACTGCTTCTGTGTTAGATTTAATCTGGGAGAAGGGAATAGTTTAATTGGCCAACCTAAAAAGCAAAAAGTTATAATCGCATTTTACTAGTTTGTATTTGTAAACAAACAGAGCTCAAACTCAAAGATTTAACTCACAGCATCAGAGTGTAGTTATGGTAACAAAACAATCTAACTGTCTCACTGTCTCCATCCCTCGATGACCTATCTATTTCATGTGCTGTTTGATGTCCAGGTTAAGTTGTTCTTTGTAAGATTATAAACAATTCAATAAAAATAAAGTAAAAAAAAAATACTTAAATGTGCCTTAAGTCTGAGAAGAAACTGAAGTGATCAACGAACCTCTTAGGAGCCAGAACATAAACTTCAGTTAGGATGGAAGCTCCTTTTTACCAAAATGGATGAATAAAATGCCAACAAAGAGTTATGTTTTGCTGTTATGCTTTAACAAAGGTTTTCATCTTTTTTAATTATTCAATTTGGCACAGGTCTGACATTTCTGCTTGTAGGTCCAAACAACAGAAGTCTAAAAGAAAGAAAATGACATGCCAGAAAACTGTTGAGAAACATAATACATAATTTCTACAAATACCTAAAGCAAAGGTATTTGCTTTAGGTAAATATATAAGTGGCTGAACATGAAAAACACAGAAAAAAATTACATTTTCAGTTCCTCAGATGTTGGTACTAAGCAAGGATGTGTCCATTAGTCAGTTTTGGTCTCTAATAACCGTTTTCTCTGCTGCGTCCAGGTTCGAGTCAGAATCGAGACCTTCGTCATCATCCTGGTTCTCCTGGCGGTTTGTTCCATCCTGGCTGATGGCTATGGCTCCCTTTCTCTGAGGCAGAACGGTGAAGAAAGCCTCCTGCCAGCTGCCCTTCTCCAGATAAGCCAGGATGATCTCAAAAACTGGAGGATAAATGAGAACTCAACACTAAATACTGGGGAAGAAATAACTATTCCAATAATATGCTCATATTTAATTTCTGAGTCAGATTCACTTAAATATGCCAATTTCTTTCTACATGTATTTCCAATAGTACTTATAGAAAACCCATGGAGTGTTGTTGTCCATGCCATGCTGCACTGATGCAGTAATTCATGCAGAGTTCCAATCTACTATTGAGTGCATATAAATAAGCAAACTTTTTATAAGCCTGATATTTCTATTTAAAATCTATTTTTTTATCTTATGTAATATATTAATCTTCTGAGACATAATTTTGGGGTTTCATTATGTATAAACCATAATCTTCAAAATTACAAGAAATAAAGGCTGTGATTAATCTAAATGACAGAGTTTCACTTCCTGAAATAAGGGAGAAAAAGTATTGGACTTTACCACAATATTTAAAGTAAATCAAAAATAGTTTCTTCTTTTACTTTAGCAGCATTATCACACCTTGAAAATGAAGACAACTACAACTTTTCCTTTATTCAGTGAGAAAAGCTCCTATATTAGGAAATATTTGTTTCAGTAAGTTGATCTAAAGATGGGACCAAATCCAGTCAAAAATGGCTAAACAGCAGCAACAAAAAACAACATCCTCCACCCTATATCTTTATCATATGGATTTGTTTGCCATCAATTAATGTCACTACTTACCATGATTAACCGCCAGAACCTTCCGACTGTTCATTTTAACAAAACTGCTCAGAGGAAGCTGTGCATGGCCGATCCCCAGCTCCTTCGCCCGCTCATAACTAATGCCCTGCAACACAGATCCCTGCAGGTCAACCTAATCCCAGGAGTGCTATACTCCTGGGATTAGGTTGCAGGTCCGCAGCTGCTGTACCTCCAGCAGCTGCAGACCAGGACAAACCTTATGATGGTTGTGGTCCACCAGGCCTCCGATCACATAGGCCTTCTTCTGGTCCAGCTCCTCCACCACATTGGGGGACTCCGAGGTCAGGTACACCAGCTCATCCTTAGCCACCACTTCACTGTAGTGTTCTGCTTTAATGGTGATGTCCTGAACACAATTTCAGCACGCAGACACTGCAGTTACACACACCAAAAACGTGAATTCATTAGAAACTGTGTCAGATGGCTCCACTCTGGGTAGGAGCCTATTTGCTATGAAAACAGTCAATTTTATATTGATATAAAGGGAAACGCTAAAGTAATTACTACGATTCTGCCACTAGTTTCTGTCTGAAAGACAACAGAAACTAGTGGGGGAGGGGTCAGCTACTCTATGTTTTAGAGAAAAAGACCTGAGCTGTCTCATTAAAAGAACAAATTCATTATGTCAATAATGACCATGCTGAGTAGTGGAGAAACTCTCCATCTCCACTGTGGGTCGATGTTAAACAGCCCATTCTCATACATACATCAAGCACATTCTCTGAAAAAAAGATTAGCTAAAAATGAGCAACAAAGTAACAAGAATAAAGACTGAAGACTTTCACACCACACTTCCAAGTCCAATTTAAATCTAATCTCTGATTAAAACTAGAGGAGCAGCAATAAATCAGCTGATTGGGTACATCAACCCCCTGTGAGGAATTATGATTAGTTATGAGGACTTATTGATTAAGGAAAGAGTTTGAGCCCACTGCGTTACCTCTGGTTGCGCAGCTCTACGTGAACCGCAGGAATAACTTGAAGTCGCGCTTTCAGAGGAGCTTTGAGGAGCGGTGAGAATGATGTATATTTATGAACAAAACATTATGCGGCGTTTACTTCTCAACATCCTGCCCAGCGTTTGACCCTGTCTTCCCTGTAAAGTTTAGGTCTGTGTTCCCGGTTGGCCAGTGCGTTAGTGGTTAACGATCCAGCGCTAATCACTCATCGTGCAGGTTTAACCCTGTGAGGAGCTTTCGCGCTCTCCTCGCAGTCACGCATCACGCTGATTTTATATTAACCGTATCAAATGTTTTGTCCACTTAGGGTGCGTTCACACTGCAGCCTGAAGTGACTCAATTCCGATTTTTTGGCAATTCTGATTTTTTTGCCGGGGCCGTTCACACTGCCAGTAAATGCGACCTGTATGCGTTCTGCAGTCTGAACGGGCAAACGACCTGAAAGTGTCCCGCATGCGCAGTAGAGGGCACAATAGAGTCAGCGTTCTCAGTGTTCTGCCAACTGCCATAAGAAGAAGAAGTGCTCAGTGTTTGCGGAAGTAAACATGGAGGCTAACGGTGGAGCATAGCTTATATATTTGAAGTTGTTGTCCGGCAGGAGCAGCATATTAACAACTTAATCCTCATATAATCCATCATGGTTGTTGTTTTTCTTCCCACTTGCGCTTATCAGGACGCAGAATAGTGAGATTTGTTGAAAAACAGTGACGTTCAGTTTGGATGAATGCGACCTGGACGTTAGGTCGCATTTGAATCGGATACGTATCGGATATGGGTCACATTCGAAAAAGAATCCGACCTGTGCTGTTCACACTGCCATGAAAAGATCGGATACAGGTCGCATTACGTCAAAAAAATCGGAATTGAGTCACTTCAGGCTGCAGTGTGAACGCACCCTTAGTCAGACAGAGTTAATGCGCGCGGCCACCGGAGATCTGAAAAATTCGTCCAACCATAATAGTTTCTGTAAATGCCCGTTCCATGTTTTATATGCTGATTCTAAGTTGTTACCCATAGTACCCAGTAGGGGCGCTGTAGTTTGGTTCATGTTGAGTTAGTGCCTTCATTTAAAACTGTAAAATAAGAGGAAGTGTTGCTAGCCTCCTGTCAGTCAGCGCTTTGGGCTGAAATATCCCACGGACAAGAGGAAGAGGAGGATATTCTTCATCTTAATGACTCTGGACTGTAGCGCACATTCTTAAGAACAGGCTAAAGGCAGCACGGCACAGACTTTACCGCCATAAACTTTGCAGCCCTTGGACAGTGGAGCGAGGTACATGTTTAGAGCTCTATTGTGAAGTTAGCGTCATTATTATAATGTATTCATGTTTTGTGTCAAACAACAGCACTTAAGCAAAATGTATTTTCTTTTCTTTTAGTTTTCACGGTGTATTCGAAGCACGGTATATTCAGTGTACTTCAACAACTTGGTTTCGAAAGAAGTAAATACGAATCTACTGCACACGTCGAAGCTCTCCGTGTTTTCTTGGGTCTGAGGGACTGCTACAGTGAAAACTCGTCGCTGAGTGAAAGACGGTCCCATATCAGGCGAGTGCAACCCACGTGTCAGTCGAGCGAGGCCTGCGCCAGCCGAGAGAGACTCAACTCCTGTCAAGAATCATTGCCACTTCCTCACGACTCTTCATATTGGACTCTGTCTCAGTTATTCATAAAGGTTCAGGTATTTTACTCAAAAGGGACTTTGCTGATGAAAAGACCAAATTACCTGCACAGTAATTAAGAGTTCAAAGCCTTAAATGCAGTCGTTGTTTTATTGTCTTAAAGCTACAGTTTGTTTGCATTAAGTAAATGCTATTTCTTAAATTGTATGGGTGGCTTATCCTCTAAATAATTTGTGTTATATCAGCAGTATTTACAGTCACATGTGTTATACGTGTGAATGCTAAATTGTACAGCTATATGGTTTAAATGTCTGATCTGATTGTTGTTTCCCATATAGTCTTAAAGTTAAAGCAACACTTATTCAAATTTAAGTCCAGACATCACTACAAAGAGCAAACATACACAGTAAAGGAACAAAATGTTGAACCCTGCTGAAGAACCCGACAACTTAGAACAGCAAGAGGTGAGATCCAGCAATCGTGAAACCTAACTGAAAAGGGCAAAGAAATGCATGAACAGGATGCAAAGAAACACGAACGAGCATTTAACAGAGCATATAATCCTTGGAAGGAGTCGGCTAAAGAAATTAGAACAAAACTGAAGACCTTCTGCTCACCTGGAGATTTAAATAGTGCCAGTCGTGACATAAGGGACAATCATGCGGCTGTACAACAACATTATGAACCTATTCGCCGCAACCAAAACATGACTCCAATGCCTTTATGAAAGACGTTATCAGCAGTGGTGACGCAGAACTAGCCCCTCCTGTGACCGATGATGAGATCGCTTGGTACATCCCACACCATGGGGTGTACCATCCCAAAAAGCCTACAAAGTTAAGAGTCGTCTTTGATTGTTCTGCTAAGTTTCTTGGCGTCTCACTGAACGATACTCTTCTCACAGGTCCTGATATGATTAATTCACTGGTGGGAGTGATCTGTCGATTCAGAAGGGAGAATGTAGCCATCATCTGCGACATCGAACGAATGTTCCATCAGTTCTTTGTCTGCCCAGAGATGCGTAACTACTTACGATTTCTATGGTGGCCTGATGGACAACTAGATGTAGAGCCCAAAGAGTACAGAATGGCTGTGCATTTGTTTGGTGCTGGATCATCCCCTGGATGTGGTAATTTTGGCCTTAAGTACCTAGCACAACAGCACAAATCCGACTACCCGAAGGCCTCCGACTTTGTCGAAAGAAGTTTTTATGTAGACGGTGGGTTGACAAGTGTCTCATCAGTCAAAGAGGCTCAAGAGCTCATAAACTAAACACAAGCCCTGTGCAAACTTGCGGGTTTACATCTGCACAAGTTTAATTCCAACCAAAGTGATGCTCTCTCTCATCTACCACCGTCAGAAAGAGCCAATACAACAGAGTCACTCGACCTCAAACCTGATACTACATCTGAAGGCCATGTGCTTGGAATCCAGTGGTCAGTCAAAAATGACACCTTCAACTTCAGTGTAAACACAAAGGACCAGCCTCCTACTCGCCGGAGCCTACTGTCAGTTATCTCATTTTTGTACGACCCACTGGGGTTTGTAGCTCCATTCACTTTGAGTGGCAAAAGTATCCTACAAGAGCTCTGCCGTAGAGATACCGAATGGGATGACCCCATTCCCGACAACCTCCGCTCATGGTGGGAGGACTGGAAAAATGGTTTGGAAAAACTGAAATCAGTTGTAGTGCCCAGATGTTACCATCCACCTGAACTAAAAGACATTGCTAAAGTGGAACTGCATCATTTCTCCGATGCCAGTAACATAGGCTATGGAGCATGTTCCTAAGTGATGACAGCAAAATGCACTGTAGTCTGGTTATAGCTAAAGCTAGAGTCGCACCTACCAAAATTGTAAGCATACCACGACTCGAACCGTCAGCCGCAGTGACTTCAGCTAAGATGAGCGTTATGCTAAGATCAGAGCTTGAGATTAATGTTGATGAGGAGTTCTTTTGGACTGACTCCCAAGTAGTCTTGGCATATATCAACAACGAGGCACGAAGATTTCACGTCTTTGTCGCAAATCGTGTCCAGTTGATTAGGGAAACTACAGATCCCAAACAGTGGCACTACATTGACACAGCTCAGAATCCAGCGGACCATGCCTCTAGAGGCCTTGGTGCATCAGAGATTATGACAACCTGCTGGTTGTCTGGCCCAAAGTTTCTGTGGGAACAAGAGATTTCCTACTCAGCTGCCCCCTCAGCTGAACTGTTGGTAGGTGATCCAGAAGTTAACGCAGTCAAAACCTTTACGACTCAAACAAGACACTATCCTCAGACGCTTCAACAGGTTCTCTAGCTGGTCAATGCTCCTTAAAGTAGTGGCAAGAATAAAAAGACTGAGACCAAACAAAACCCAATATGGCAGTGTCATAACAGCAGATGAACGCAAGGGAGCAGCTGACGTAATAATAAAACTTCCTCCAACAGCAATCCTTCTTTCAAGAGCTGAGAGCGTTGAAAGTAAATGATAGTCTCCCAAGTTCAAGCCCTCTCTTTCAACTAGATCCCGTTGTAGATCAGGGACTTCTCCGGGTTGGAGGAAGACTAAAAAAGTCAACACTCTGCCAAGGTTTGAAACACCCTATTATTCTCCCAAAGGACCATCACATTACAAACCTGATCATGTCTCACTTTCATTCAAAGATTTGTCATCAAGGCCGAAGCCAGACGCTCATGGAGATCAGAGCAAATGGGTTTTGGGTGATTGGTGGGAGCAAAGAAGTTGCAAAGCTAATAAGCAGATGTGTTCAATGTCGAAAACTTCGGCGGTCTCCTGAAGAACAGCGCATGTCTGAACTACCGAAGGAACGAGTTGAAGTCTCAGATCCTTTCATTTACAGTGGAATGGATTGTTTCGGACCATTCACCACAAAGCAAGGTCGCAAAGAGCAAAAGAGGTACGGACTCCTCTTTACCTGCCTTTCCTCACGCGCAGTCCACATTGAAATGCTAGAAAACCTGTCTACAGACTCTTTCATTAATGGCCTACGAAGCTTTATCAGCTTAAGAGGAGCTGTCTGTAAGCTGTACTGCGATCAAGGTACAAATTTCATTGGGGCCAAAAATGAGCTAAAAGAGGCTCTCAAGGAATGTGACAGAAATGCCCTGCAGGCTTTCCTTGCAGATAAACAGTGCGAGTTCGTATTTAATGCCCCATCTGCCAGACATGCCGGAGGTGTGTGGGCACGACAGATTCGAACCATCCGCAGTGTTCTCAATGCCACCATCGCTCAATCACAAGGCAGGCTGGATGACACTTCCCTAAGAACACTGTTTTATGAGGCAATGTCTATAATCAATAGCCGACCACTAAGCATTGATGGAATCAATGACCCTAAATCACCTGAACCTCTAACTCCAAACCATCTCATATTAATGAAATCAAAGGTTGCACTGCCTCCTCCTGGAAAGTTTGTGAAGGAAGACTTGTATGCAAGAAAAAGATGGCGCAGAGTGCAATATCTAACGGAACAGTTTTGGAGTAGGTGGAAAGTGGAGTACCTTCTGAACATATCCACAAGACAAAAATGGCACCTGCCTCGTCGCAATCTTGAAGTATATGACATTGTCATCATAAAGGAAGATATGCTTCCCAGAAGTCAGTGGCAACTGGGTCGAGTTGTTGAAGCACCACAAGAGGATGATGGGTTGATGCGCAGAGTCAAACTTCAAGTTGGTGATCAAAATCCAGCAAAGAAGCAGGGTACAACACACAAACCTCACATTATTGAAAGACCTGTTCAAAAACTTGTAGTTCTATTAGAAAGTCACTAACTGATGCTCATTAGTCTCACATCAGATATTACATTGCTGAAGGTTAATGTGTGACGTTAACTGTATTTTTGTTTGTTCACTTCTTTAACGTCCATTTGTCATGCTTAAAATCATGCATGAATCGTTAATAAGCTCTCATCATACATGATTTGGTGGGAGTGTAAATGCCTGTTCCATGTTTTATATGCTGATTCTAAGTTGTTACCCATAGTACCCAGTAGGGGTGCTGTAGTTTGGTTCATGTTGAGTTAGTGCCTTCGTTTAAAACTGTAAAATAAGAGGAAATGTTGCTAGCCTCCTGTCAGTCAGCGCTTTGGGCTGAAATATCCCACGGACAAGAGGAAGAGGAGGATATTCTTCATCTTAATGACTCTGGACTGTAGCGCACATTCTTAAGAACAGGCTAAAGGCAGCACGGCACAGACTTTACCGCCATAAACTTTGCAGCCCTTGGACAGCGGAGCGAGGTACATGTTTAGAGCTCTATTGTGAAGTTACCGTCATTATTAAAATGTATTCATGTTTTGTGTCAAACAACAGCACTAAAGCAAAATTTCTTTTCTTTTCTTTTAGTTTTCACGGTGTATTCGAAGCACGGTATATTCAGTGTACTTCAACAACTTGGTTTCGAAAGAAGTAAATACGAATCTACTGCACCCGTCGAAGCTCTCCGTGTTTTCTTGGGTCTGAGGGACTGCTACAGTTTCTGTGTCCCCTTTGTGGCAGGAAGAAGGTGGAGATGAATGCCACACCTTGTTAAAAACTCAACAGACACGAAATGAAAGAGCTACTAAAGCCACATTAGCAGCACTGAATTAAATCTCCCATTTGTTGCGCATCTCTGCGCAGTGCAGCGGGTTTAACTCATCATGCAGGGCCAGTCCAAGGCTGTATGAGGCCTTGAGCAAAATCTGACTTAGGGGCCCCTTTTGTTGCTAAAAACATCAGCACCTCTAACAGCTTCTGTGTTAGATTTAGTGAAATCTAGGACAGGGGCAGTAGTTTAACTGGCAAACCTAAAAAGCAATAAATTATAACTGCAGTTTACTAATTTGTATTTGTGAACAAACGGAGCTGAAACTCAAAGATTAAACTCACAGCATCAGATTGTAGCTGCGGTAACAAACCAATCTATGAATATTGTTCTTTGAACTTCTACAAAGTAATCTTGCCAGCTCCTTAAAATCTTACCTCTAAATGTTAAATAATTCAAAGTCTTTTAATTTAAATATGCTGAAACCATTATGTCAAATTTAGCAGCAATGATAATCTCAATAAACAAATGCTACATTTATATATCTGTGGTCTATGTTAAAATATTAGCATTTATGGGCCCCCCGAAGCCCTGGGGGCCCAATGGAGCTGCTGACTTAATTTGGATTTAACTGAAGTGGAAATAATTGATATTCATTTTTATTGTATTTTTTGATTAGTTGTTTTTAAGACTAGTTGTGGGTTTAAGTAGTGTTTCACTGGCGATGTTTTCCCATAACATATAATTACCCAGTGATATTTTTACTTTTTATTCTCTACTTAACATCTTTTAATACAAAAACACGGTGGACCGCCGGTGGACCGCCTCGGTGCCCTGACCACCGGGCTTGGCAAGTTTTCTGGGGGAAACCCTGCACTAAATGCTTCCAGAACAGGCCGCACGGCTGGCTGCAGGTACCTTCCAGTTCACCCATCCTTTGTCCTTTTCATCCATGCTCTGCTTCAGCTGTCCTCCCAGACTCGTTAGATAAAACTGGAGAAGGGGAAAACATGCTGTGTCACACTTGCACATGATTTCAGAGGCTCACAAAGACGTAGACACGTGAAGCCCTAACCTGAACAGGGTGTGAAGCCCGTCTGTTCTCAGCGTAACAGCGCTGGATCTGTTTGTGGAGCTTCCGAACGTCCTGAAGACGCAGCAGCAGTAACAGTCAGGAGGTCTGTCTCTTCTTCCAGCCAGGATCCATGACTTCAAACCTGCTTACCTTGATGAGCATGAGGTTGTCAAAGCTGCAATCCACCAGCAGCCTGAGAGAGCTGGGCGTGGCCTCTGTGCATGGCCGTTTCCGGCCACTTGGACCGTCTCCTCTGTTCTCCTGCTGGGTGTTCTGTCTCTGCAGTTTGCGCTGCTGCTTCCTCTCTTTTCTTCTCCATCTGGTTCAGACACAAGTTGGATATCAGATAATTGAATGCTCGGGGTAACTGAAGCAACATAAGAATGTGACACTTGTGACTTCTCATCCAGTCCTTTTACATGTGTCTGTGTTCTGCTGAAGAACATAAATTAAACATTTTACAAGGCTTTTACAAGAAAGTGCCTCCATTTTGGACCAGAGACAACGATTCCATCAGGATGCTTTGATGCTACACAAGTATGGTATCCAAAGAAATTATACTCCAGAGCAATTCAAAGTAATCGGAAACAGGATTCATCAGAAAATAAATGCGTTGGAACCAGTCTTCTGTTATTCATCCCTTTGCTTTTAGTAGATTTTTAATCTGTCCTTCTTGGACATAAATGGTTTTTTTACTACCCTTCCTATCACAATTAGTACTGTCGCGATAAACGATAAATCAATTAATCGCAAGATGAATTAAACCTATCGACCTAATTTTAATTATCGGCTTTATCGTCTCTTCCTGCCTTTTTTTCTTTCTCTTGGTGACACTGAATGAAAAAAGGCTCAGCTCCGGTGTTCTCCACTGACCCTCCCTTCCTCATTTCCTTAGTGTAATGTCCACCTCACACTACATGAGTTGTCGGCTGATTGTCGGCCCATTTTCAAAACCTAACCGACAGAAAGATAACGGTTCAATCGGGTTCGATCGTGCCGTGTGGTGTCCAGCCACATGGGCACAGAATAATGGCTACAAGTCCAGTTAACTAATTTTAAAACCAGGCATTAATTAATGCTTTACTTGAATCTTCCTGCAATGCATGTGGCTAGAGTCAGCGTAAAGTCCAGACTGAATGAAAATCATTATAACCTATTTATGTCACGTTAACGAAGAACAGCTGAAAACATACCAGGTTTATCAACTGCGGTAGCGATTTGGCTCCAACTCTCCTTGTCATTTCTTTGCACGAAATATTTAACATTGATGTTGTTTCCACATGTCATCTCCAATGTCAGCTGTTTGGGATTTCCCTCCGTAATTTCCCCTCAGAAAGCGCAGAGGAGAATCCGCACTTTCTGATTGGCTACCTGTCACATTCAGCGTTAACGCTCCCAGTCGGGGAAAACCCCTGATCTAGATCGGAGCGGCCACGACGATTTACCGTAACCCACCACATACTCCATGATGATCGGTTACGAAATCACCAGCAACAATCTTAGATCGGCCAACGATCTAAGATTATCGTAAGGGGGAAATACTGGCAAAAAATTGCGAAGTGTGAACAATTGCATCAGGTGGTCGGATGTGCCCATCTTCTCTACTTAAATCTAGTGATTACACTGAAGTATACAGACTTCATAATTGCAGTATTTATTTCCACTTTGGCTTTATATTGTTTAGTTTTTATTCAAGTACGTTTTTTGTTAATGGAGACCGAGAATCCATTTTATTTTTGTTTTTGGTTGTTTTGTTTATTTAGTTTATCAGTTCCAGTGTTATGTGTTCTTTTGAAAATAAAGTGTATATCTATGGCAGGAAATAGCATGCATATTACGTCAGAAGGTCTTGAAACAATATTATCGTTTATCGCAATAATTTTTTAGACAATTAATCGCTCAGCAAAATTTGTTATTGTGACAGGCCTAATCACAATGATATTGTCCAAAAGGTTTCTACATCCACATGCACCAAATGAGGTTTCCTGGACAGCCACTGATCTTTAAAAAGCTTGACTTGTCAATTCTGATTTTTGCAGACACCAAAAATCTGCAAAAAATTAGCGACTTTTCATAAGAAAAGTCGTTAAGTTGGCAACATTATGGTGACTATTGTTAATCACACATGTGCAGACGTGACCCGGTTGGCTGGTCTGTCAGTCAGCCCTCTCACATGACGTGTTTGGTCATGTGATAGTGATATAGTGCAGGATTTGGGGGAGTTTAACTGTAGCAGATAAGTTACCTCATATGTGTGGTCGTTTTTTCGATTATATATATGCTAACATATAATCGGTAAATCTTGTTTATTGACAATATCAGCCCAAATTTTCAGATCGGTGAATTCCTACTATCCCAACAACTTGCTGCTTCTTTCTGTCCTTTGTACTAAGACTGAATTGGGTAAGAAGACTTCTGTTCACCTTGCTGCTTTGTCCTGAAACTTGTACTAAGAGAAAACTTTGACATTGACTCAATTTACTTCACTGAGTGTTTTTACTCCCCCCCCCAAAAAAAAATAAAAGCTGTTTAGGGTCAATCCAATGACATGCACCTGCTTTTCATAGTTTGTTGTTTTCTTTTAACTCTCTTGAATGTACATATAGATATGTGTGTGTTTTTGTTGATTAAGATGCAAGGTGTGAATTAAATTTTCATAAGGATGAGGAATAAACTGGTACTAGTTATGGTTAAGGAATATGTCTATACTAGTCATGAATGTTAGTAAAATGAATGGTAGTCAATAGGAAGTTCTCAGTTGGACAGAAGTACAAGGATGTCTGCTTTTGTGTAAACCAAATGAAAACAGATTTTTTTTAATGCATTATGAAATGTATGTAATTTTAACAGCCTAAAAATGCCTCATCATAACTCAATAATGTTCGATGCCGTAGAGATAAGAAAGAATACGTGTTTAACAGAACTTCTCATCATTCATTTAATTTGAATTATTCAACTGACCGACTATTTCTCATGAAATTACTAACGCATTAACAATAAACAAGATGAGTTACATAAATGAAGGAAAAGGTCCAGCTGACAGGTCGGCCTAAGTTTGGTCCAGCTCTAACCAGAATTAATTTAAAATTCTCCATCTGTGAGCGCTTACTTTCGCAGCTCTCTCTCTTCCTCCCATTTCTGTTGCTTCAGGAGCTTCTTTTTCTGCCTCTTGGACAGGGTCTGGTTTCCCGGGGCAACATCTCCAGTGTCGCTCCTGCTCTCACTCCTCTGGTTTGGGGTAGCTGCAGCTTCTCCGCTAACATCCGCCATCTGAGACCCGGTGACTGATGGCTGCTCGCTGAGGTGGCCGGCCGGCCGGCTCAATGACAGCTAACTGGATGGATTCACTGACCGCTCAAGAGTCCTGTAAACAATTTAAATCACTGCAATAATGGAGAAAAACAGCATAACGCACACCCTAACCAACGCACGCCTCTGCCAGACACATGATGTCATTTGCGCATATGTGACGTCAGTCAGGAGCGACTGACGCCTTCAAGAACATAAGAATTCCCACTTTAGATTTTAGACAACCCCAGTGTGAAAATTTTGATAAACGTAAATAATTAGAAACGTCTACATGGAGTTTAAAACAACGAAAAACTATGCTAACTTTGCGTTATTTCTCAAGATGAGAAATAAAACAAACGTGAAAAAAAATCTACTCTATACATGTTACGTTCGAGGACGTTCGAATTTTTTTAAACAAAGGAAAAATGTAATTCACTTTCAAAATAGTTGTCCAAAATCAGGAACTTCAAATGGTTTTCAGTCAAATCGCTCAAATGTTTTGTCCCGAAATGTCAGAAATTGACTTCTTTGTTGTGGTTTACATAAAAATGTAAGATTGGCTTACGATGGTCCTTTATTCAACCAAAACGTTACATGTTTTACTGTAAAAAAATTTCTCACCATTAAAAACAGCTACAAAGAATGCCCCATGAGAAAAAGATATTCTGTGCATAGCCAAAAAAGACAGCCCCTAAGAAGAGAGGCAATGAACTCTAGTGGTGGGGCAGCACCAACTGCATACTTTGCATGTGAACATGTAATCACCCCCCACCCCCAGGTTTAATACGTCCATACAACTCGCCCTTATAAATATAGTAATTAAATTAAAGCCATCATGTTATTTAGGTACTTTTTGCCTCCATAATGTAATTATTCCTACTTGATGGCATCACTTGCCTCCTCCCTCCTCTATCACTGACCTCATGTCTATCTCCTTCACCCCTTGTCTGTAGTGTTCTCCACTAAGTCATATGGTCAAAAAAGCATTATATATTAGATGTAAAAAATTACAGATCTTAATACAGCTTTTAAAAATAATGTTAAAAATTTTTGCTTTGGATCAAGTAGCTGTTCTCTCACTTCCACCTAATATTACACCAACCTGTTGCCTTCCCCTGTCTGTTCTGATTCTTCCTTGTCATCTTCTCTTCTTTCTCTCCAACCTCATGACATTAATTTTCTGTTAAGTCTATAGGTTTAAAAAAACACAGCAGTCAAGCCACTTAAAAAGGAAACTTTAATTTAAATTATGTCCTTGTTGTATAACAGTTACTAAGTGGACACTGCATCTGATCTGACTTATCAGATACATCACAACACCATTGAGTAAAGACATTTAAACTGAAAAGTCCCCCTGCCAAGTCCTAGAACAAGGGTCACCAAACTTTTTGAGTATAAGGGCTTTAGTGACACTGAAGACTAATTTGTTTGATACACACTTACAAACTTGTACAACTCATCTTTAATTAAAGTATCAATAATAACAAATGTACATATGTGTGAATAAATTGCAGGCTAGAGGGCAATTAAAAAAGAATGAAACAAAAAAATAGGGCAAAGTGAGGCAAAGAGCCACTTCCAACAGCAGGCACGTGCAGAGGGCGGGGGAGACTAGGGAGGCTTGAGCACCTGCCCCTTTTGCTCCTTGCCCCAAAGTGCCCTTTTGGTCAATTATTTATTTATTTATTTATTTGTATAATTATTATTTCCTAAGCCCTACTCTGACACATAACATGTACTAAAATTATTATTTTTTCTTATGGTTTTTTTTTTTTTGTATTTTGCAAGAAAAACAACTTTTTTTATCAAACTTTATTTAAACAAGGTAAGTACAAACAAAAAAGGCAAATACAACAGTGCAACTCTGTAGAAGGCATAATAGAGGCATATTTCAAAATGGAAATACAAAAACTGTTGAAAAGAATAATAATAATAACAACAACAACAACAACAATAATAATGAAAATAATGAAACAATGGCCAATTCCATTAATAATTCAGTCAGGTATTCAAATGATCCAATACATTTCAGAGATTTCAAATATAACTGGAATTCAGATTAAAAAAAAAATTTAAACTGGAGATGATCTCAGCATTCTTTGTTTATGAATAAAAAAAATTGTCAAACAAAATATTAGAGTAAAAAAAGAACTTTTTGAAGTATAGCTAACAAAGGAAAATAATAGTAATTACATAAAAATTTAGTGTTTTACTACAAAGTAATGAACAAAAAAAAAAAACATATTTTCAGTAAAACATAAATAAATCACCGCAGGGTCGCAACTACATTTTATTCAGGCGGATGCGAAGACAACCCCTCCCCCCCTTCCCTCCGAAGGAAATGACGTGAGGAGCAAAAGCTCTACACATAGACCTAGGCCGTTCTTGGCCGTTTCTCAATAGACCCTTTTCACAGTGACGTCAGACAATGGCCGCCATAACTCAAAACTGGGTATCTTTACTTCCGGTATGATTTTGCCTTGGGAACCAAGCCAAAAAATTCCCGCATTCTCTTAATCTTAAGGATATAATAAAAGGTAAGTTTAATAATAGCATTTAAGTGTTAGATAGCTGTTATTAATCATTGTAAATTCACCATTCTCTAACTGTGTATAAAATAATCAGCCTCCGATCAGAGAGTAAACCACCTAGCAGCAGCTTTAGCCACATTTAGGAAAAAATATACTCTTTGTCAGTGCTGTAACGTTTAGAGGTTCACTTTCTGTATTTTATAAAACAGTGTTTACGTGTTAGATAACCGTTATTAGTCATTGTCAATTTACCATTCTCCAACTGTATTCAAAGGAACCAGCCTCCGATCATGAGTAAACCAGCTAGCAGCAGCTTTAGCCACAGTTAGGAAACATATACACCGCCGCCTGTAAGTGATGTAACGTTTAGAGGTTTATTTTCTGTATTAATGGAAAATAAAGGACAGCTTCCAACAACGTTGTTTAGAATAGTATTTTAAATATTCTGGGGCTGATTATGTATCTCTGCTCATTTCCAAGCTCAAATGAGCAACTTCACGTTCAAACACAAGTCCCCCAAAAAACGCGACCGGTGAATCATTATTTTTTATGAGTTTAGAAAAAACAAGACAAAAGCCACAAATAACAGTTGGGCTTGACGACATTTCTGTTTTTCCAGCAACAAAATGCGCATCTCCATGCACTGTTCATGTTTCTGTCGCTGCTAACTGTCACAGAGTCTCCCAAAGACGCACAGAAGGAATAAAAATAAATACAAAAGAAAATATTAATGCGCAGTGATTTGGATAAATAACTTTAATCTGATTACTGGATTTGAAATACGAACTCGTTAGATTATTCGTTACCGAAAAAGTGGTCCGATTAGAGGAAGGCATTACAAAGCAGCGGCGGCACCTGCTTATAACAAACAAACCCCTATTTTATGGGATGAGTGGCAACTCCATTCTATTATTTAAGTATCTGATCAAGATTAGAGCCTAAAACGTTATAGTTCAAAAACAGTAAAAAGTTCTGGTTAAGGAACAGTTATGTCACGTAGTTAGCTAGCTAACAAAATTCACTAATGCTAAGCTAACGGTTACGCAAAACAAAAATACCTACCTTCATAGTCAAACAGGTATTGTTCGGTGAATAATTTGTAGCCTTTGTCTAATTTAGATTTTGTTGTCAGTGAAAATTGGTTTGCAAATCGTGATATATCTTCAAATCTTATTTTAGGCAAATGTTTTAGAGACTGTAAACTCCATGCCTCCGGTGTTCTGTCTGATCAACATATGCTGTCAGATATATATATATATATATATATATATATATATATATATATATATATATATATATATATATATATACATATACATATATATATATATGTATATATATATATGTGAAATAGACAACTTTATCATTACTTACTATGTACACCAGAACTAAGGATGCATAGCTTCGAGCCAAAACGGAAGTTGTGTGACGTCATGTGAAAAGGGTCAATATGCGTTCTTGTCTGTACTTGTGTTCTCGCGTCCTCGTGAAACGTCATCGACAGCGGCCCAAGTACTGTTCCAATGGGCTCTTTGCACCTCAGCTTCCGCGTTCGGGGAAAAGCGGCTCGATTGTTTCCGATCCAATAAAAATATCATTTTACACCAGGGCTTGGCCAAGGTTTGTACATCGATCCGAAGCCCCAACAAGTCAGCTGGAGAAAGGTTTTAGATGTACGCCTCGTTATACATTCACTGATGCGAAGGTGAGTTTTACTTAAACTTTGTGGCTAACATTAACCTTAGCTTATGCTAGTAGGCAATATTCTCGGACATTGTTCTTGTAAAAATGTGCTATTTAAGTATCTAAACATTCTAAGGGACAATGTTTTTACCTTATTTTCAAGTCGTTAGTGTCAGAGACTAACGGGGTTCGGTTACGGTTCGGGCTTTTAGCTTCCGAAGCCTGACGAAGCTCAACAAGCCTCATAGCTTAACAGTAGCGCAGCTCTGGTGTCAGAGATCTGGTTCAGCTGTTCAGGTTCAAAGTTGCTGCTTTTAGAGAAATATGACCGTGTTGCTTCATGTCTCCGTGTTATTTCGTTTTATTACCTTTGCATGTTTCTTGTGAAGAGCTCAGATAGGACGGTGTTACAGCAGTATGTACAGGCGGATCGGTTGTTCGGCTGTCTGGCTCTGGTCTGCTCTCTCGTTCCCATAAACTCTTTCAGGCTGAATATAGAAGTGATTCCATGGAAATAACTCAGGGAGGCTCCTTTACTTACCATCCGTATCCCCGGTAGTTTTAGGCTGATCCGGAGTGAAGTAAAGGCTGCAAACTTTGTGTTGTGCAGCGTTAGCTTCAACTGGTAGTGGGAAATATTTACAAGCCACCATCTTCTTAATTCAGGATCGCTTGGAAATTAATGAAAACTTAAAAGCTCATTATATTAGGAAGACAACAATGTTCATAGTATTACGTTTTTTGCATCAAAAATAGGACTTAGTCTTTTCTACCAGTCATGGTAACTCAAAGCGGAAAAAAGTGAGCCGCATTAGCTCCTGGAGATGTGACGTCAACGCCGTAGGTGCAAAGAGCCCATTCAAAGTACACATCCAGGCAAGAACGCTCAAAACACCCGGATGTGTTCTTGCTCCGCCCATTTTATCAAGGACGCATCAATGCATCCTTCTGCGGACTTGAGGCAGCAAGATATCCCACAATGCAATGCGCCACCAACAGCGGTAAATATAGGTCAGTACAGAAATGTATTGCATTTTTACCACCATTAATTGCCACGAAAACTCATTTAAATTTGTTTTTAGGCGAGAAAGTAGACCTTGTAGCTTCATCTATCCTCTCAGTTCATCCAGAATATTCATACTTTAATATTTGCTCCGGAGTTTTTCGGAGTAGCATAAAAGACCGGAGGAGCTGCCAGTTTAACGGGGCGGTGGAACACCGCGGTAAAGCTAGGACTCCAGCCGGCCCAGCACACAATATACAAGTGCGCGGTCGCTCAAGACATTATGGTACACCCATTTACGTGCTGCTTTCACAATAAAAGCGCACATCCGGTCCATGTTTGAGCTACTCAAATCCAGCCGCAGCATTTGCAAACAGAAAATAATATATGCTGAGAAACTAATACAAAACTAATACACTATATATATATATATATATATATATATATATATATAGTCATTTTTATCTTTTTCCCCTAAGTTGCCGTGCACATTGCTGAGAAACTCTCTGTTTCCAAAGACTGCTACCACATCTGGGTGACAGAAGAACAACTCTAGAACAGGACCAGAAAGTTGCAACTAGATCTGATGTGTAATTTCAAAATAAAAGACCATTAAAGTAGTAGTTTAGATCTATTCCCCCTAAGTTGCCGTGCACATTGCTGAGAAACTCTGTTTCCAAAGACTGCTACCACTTCTGGGTGACAGAAGAACAACTCTAGACCAGGACCAGAAAGTTGCAACTAGATCTGATGTGTAATTTCAAAATAAAAGACCATTAAAGTAGTAGTTTAGATCTATTCCACCTAAGTTGCCATGCCCATTGCTGAGAAACTCTCTGTTTCCAAAGACTGCTACCACTTCTGGATGACAGAGGGACACCTCTAGAACAGAACCAGAAAGTGGCAACCAGATCTGATGTGTAATTTCAAAATAAAAGCCTATCAAAAAAGTCATTTTTTTTATATTTTCCCCCTAAGTTGCCGTGCACATTGCTGAGAAACTCTCTGTTTACAAAGACTGCTACCACTTCTGGGTGACAGAGGGACAACTCTAGAACAGAACCAGAAAGTGGCAACTAGATCTGATGTGTAATTTCAAAATAAAAGACCATTAAAGTAGTAGTTTAGATCTATTCCACCTAAGTTGCCATGCCCATTGCTGAGAAACTCTCTGTTTCCAAAGACTCCTACCACTTCTGGATGACAGAGGGACACCTCTAGAACAGAACCAGAAAGTGGCAACCAGATCTGATGTGTAATTTCAAAATAAAAGCATTTCAAAATAGTCATTTGTTATGTTTTTCCCACCAGTTTGCCTTGCACATTGCTGAAAAACTTTCTGTTTCCAGTGACTTCTCTCACTTCTGGGTGACAGATGGACACCTCTACAAGACAACCAGAAAATATCAAACACATATGATCTATAATTTCAAAATTAAATCCCTTTAAAATAATACATTTTTATTTTTATATAAAAATATAAAAATCGTAATAGAACATAGATGGCAGATCAAAAGTTTAATCTGAGTAAATGTAACATTTTACGAATAAAATATTATATGTTGACACCTCCACATCATTGCATTCAGTTTTTATTCACAAATTGTTTAGTGTCACACCTGTTTTGAAATCTGGTTTGTATATAAGTAGCATAGGAGATTATAGAAAAATCAGTATATAAATAAGATGATTGAGTGAGGCAGCTCTTTACATTTTCTACTTATTTGTGTATATGAAAATAAAAACGTATTATTTTAAAGGGATTTAATTTTGAAATTATAGATCATATGTGTTTGATATTTTCTGGTTGTCTTGTAGAGGTGTCCATCTGTCACCCAGAAGTGAGAGAAGTCACTGGAAACAGAAAGTTTCTCAGCAATGTGCAAGGCAAACTGGTGGGAAAAGCATAACAAATGACTATTTTGAAATGCTTTTATTTTGAAATTACACATCAGATATAGTTGCCACTTTCTGGTTCTGTTCTAGAGGTGTCCCTCTGTCATCCAGAAGTGGTAGCAGTCTTTGGAAACAGAGAGTTTCTCAGCAATGGGCATGGCAACTTAGGTGGAATAGATCTAAACTACTACTTTAATGGTCTTTTATTTTGAAATTACACATCAGATCTAGTTGCCACTTTCTGGTTCTGTTCTAGAGTTGTCCCTCTGTCACCCAGAAGTGGTAGCAGTCTTTGGAAACAGAGAGTTTCTCAGCAATGTGCACGGCAACTTAGGGGGAAAATATAAAAAAATGACTTTTTTGATAGGCTTTTATTTTGAAATTACACATCAGATCTGGTTGCAACTTTCTGGTTCTGTTCTAGAGGTGTCCCTCTGTCATCCAGAAGTGGTAGCAATTTTTGGAAACAGAGAGTTTCTCAGCAATGGGCACGGCAACTTTTGGGAAATGGATAAAAATGACTTTTTTGATAGGCTTTTATTTTGAAATTACACATCAGATCTGGTTGCCACTTTCTGGTTCTGTTCTAGAGGTGTCCCTCTGTCATCCAGAAGTGGTAGCAGTCTTTGGAAACAGAGAGTTTCTCAGCAATGGGCACAGCAACTTAGGGGAAAAAGATTAAAAAAAAAAAAATATATATATATATATATATATATATATATATATATATTTATATATATATATATATATATATATATATATATATATATATATATATATATATATATATAGTATTAGTTTTGTATTAGTTTCTCAGCATATATTATTTTCTGTTTGCAAATGCTGCGGCCGGATTTGAGTAGCTCAAACATGGACCGGATGTGCGCTTTTATTATGAAATCAGCACGTAAATTGGTGTACCATAATGTCTTGAGCGACCGCGCACTTGTATACTGTGTGCTGGGCCGGCTGGAGTCAGAGCCGGCTAGCTTTACCGCGGTGTTGGACCGGGTTTTTCCCCGCTAACCGCAGCCTGATTTCAGCAAGTCACTGTCGTTTTCCGCTGCTTGTTATCTGTTCGTAGCGGCTTGAAAGTGAGATATGGTAGTTAGCTGCAAGTAGCAGAATAGGAAATATATTTTCTCTTAGCTTATTTTTATATTTATTTAGTTAATATTGGTATTTTATAAATTGTGTTGACACAGACTTTCAAGACTAATTACTTCCATTCGCTAATTAACTGTTTTTGGGCATTTAAATTCGTAGTAAGAAAAATATTTTAATACAATGTCCCTTCATGATCAGAGAATCATACTTTAATTTGTAAATTAAAAAAAAACCATTTCCCTAGGATTATCATTTCATGTATGAGAGTGAACTCTTATTTTTAATTGTTTTATGCAGGCAGCTCTTCGGGTGAGCAGACTGCAGTTCCAGGTTTACTTCCAGCTTCCCAAAAACTCCTGGAGATTCTCTTCATCCCCGTGACCTGCTAATGTTCTCTTCACTGTCTCCTCATCTTCTTAAAAAAACTATTAAATTATGGTAATATTTGCTTTTGCCAGTCTCAGTATGAATTTCCTGGAGTTATTGACAGATTATCTGCTTTTTTGATTTTTTTTTTTGTTAATCTAATAAAGACATTCCTACAAAAATGTTGTTTCTCTTTCTATGCTGGTATCTTATTAGAGTATACTTGATTATGATAACAAAGGAAACATAAGTTTGTTAATAAGTGTTTAGTAGTTATTATAAAATAACCATCCAGTTGTGTGACAGGAACTCTGGCCAGATGCAGGTTGGTAAAACATTAAATATGAAATAATTGTTTTAACTTTCTCTGTTTATGAATCCCCAGCCTGGGGAATAAGGAAGAAATCAGTTAACTGCATGACAAGCTGGCCATCATCTATTATGATTTGTCATTTGAGATAAATATTTTATAAGCAAATAATTTGATGAAGGTGGCAAACAAGACTAAAGCTTCACTGTAACAGAAGTCTGAAAAAGTAATTTGGGGTGATAAATTGTTTTCTATTAAGCTTTTTTTCAATCAGTAATAAAAAACTTAATCCCGTTAATTTGAAGGTGTTTCTACTTAGAAATTACTTTTCCTTAATTATGTTTGATATCTGTTAATATTTGTCCCAATTATAAAATTGTCCAGTCCCAATTGTTAAATTGTTCAGTTTAACACAGGAATTATCCTGTTAAACTGAACAATTTATTGAAATTTACGGAAGTTGAGTGACGTCATCAAGAACGCCCTGTTCCAATGGGCTCTTTGCACCTCAGCTTCCGCGTTCGGGGTAAAGCGGCTCGATTGTTTCGATCCAATACAAATATCATTTACATTAGGTGCTTGCAGTGCTTGGCCAAGGTTTGTACATCGATCTGAAGCCCCAACAAGTCAGCTGGAGAAAGGTTTTAAGATGTATGCCTCGTTATACATTCACTGACACGAAGGTGAGTTTTACTTAAACTTTGTGGCTAACATTAACGTTAGCTTATGCTAGTAGGCAATATTCTCGGACATTGTTCTTGTAAAATGTGCTATTTAAGTATCTAAACATTCTAACGGACAATGTATTTATCATATTTTCAAGTATATTATGTGTTTATTGTCGTTAGTGTCACAGACTAACGGGGTTCGGTTACGGTTCGGGCTTTTTACTAACGAAGCCTGACGGAGCTCAACAACCTCATAGCTTAACAGTAACGCAGCTCTGGTGTCAGAGATCTGGTTCAGCTGTTCAGGTTCAAAGTTGCTGCTTTTAGAAAAATATGACCGTGTTGCTTCATGTCTCCGTGTTATTTCGTTTTATTACCTTTGCATGTTTCTTGTGAAGAGCTCAGATAGGACGGTGTTTACAGCAGTATGTACAGGCGGATCAGTTGCTCGGCTGTCTGGCTCTGGTCTGCTCTCTCGTTCCCATAAACTCTTTCAGGCTGAATATAGAAGTGATTCCATGGAAGTAACTCAGGGAGGCTCCTTTATTTACCATCCGTATCCCCGGTAGTTTTAGGCTGATCCGGAGTGAAGTGAAGGCTGCAAACTTTGCTGTGCGGCGTTAGCTGGTAGCGACAGATATTTACAAGCCATCTTCTTAATTCAGGATTGCTTGGAAATTAACGAAAACTTAAAAGCCCATTATATTAGGAAGACAACAATGTTAATAGTATTGTTTTTTTGCATCTGAAATACGACTTAGTCTTTTCTACCAGTCATGGTAACTCAAAGCGGAAAAAAGTGAGCCGCATTAGCTCCTGGAGATGTGACGTCAACGCTTTAGGTGCAAAGAGCCCATAGGCGAACTAGCATACTGCGTCCTTGTGAACTCGGTAAGAACGGACTTTCAACTGTTCTTGCGGGTACGTACTTGCCAAGAACTCAAGAACGTACTTGCGTTCTTGAGTATTGAGAAACGGCCCTAAGCTGTGTCCGAATTGAGGGTCTGCATCCTTCGAAGGACGTATTTGTAGGCCGATTACGTCATAGCGTGGCGACAAGGCCTGTCCGAATTCAACATAGACATAATATAAGATATATCTTGGCCGTTTCTCAATACTCAAGAACGCAAGTACGTTCTTGAGTTCTTGGCAAGTACGTACCCGCAAGAACAGTTGAAAGTCCGTTCTTACCGAGTTCACAAGGACGCAGTATGCTAGTTCGCCAATTGGAACAGGGCGTTCTTGATGACGTCACTCAACTAGCGTAAATTTCAATAAATTCAATTTAACACAGGATGATTCCTGTGTTAAACTGAACAATTTAACAATTGGGACTGGATAATTTTATAATTGGGACAAATATTAACAGATATCAAATATACATAATTAAGGAAAAGTAATTTCTAAGTAGAAACACCTTCAAATTAACGGGATTAAGTTTTTTTTATTACTGATTGAAAAAAGCTTAATAAAAAACAATATATCACCTCAAATTATTTTTTCAGACTTCTGTTACCAGTGAAGCTTGAATCTTGTTTGCCACCTTCATCAGATTATTTGCTTATAAAATATTTATTTCAAATGAAAAATCATAATAGATGGTGGCCAGCCTGTCATGCAGTTAACTGATTTCTTCCTTATTCCCCAGGTTTGCCAGGGATTCATAAACAGGGAAAGTTAAAACAATTATTTTATATTTAATGTTTTACCAACCTGCATCTGGCCAGAGTTCCTGTTACACAACTGGATGGTTATTTTATAATAACTACTAAACACTTATTAACAAACTTATGTTTACTTTGTTATCATAATCAAGTATACTCTAGTAAGATACCAGCATTGAAAGAGAAACATAATTTTTGTAGGAATATGTTTATTAGAATAACAAAAAAATAAACAAAAACAAGCAGATAATCAGTCAATAACTCCAGGAAATTCAGTGACTGTCAAAAGCAAATATTACCATAATTTAATAGTTTTTTTTTCTTCTAAGAAGATGAAGAGACAGTGAAGAGAACATTGGCAGGACACGGGGATGAAGAGAACCTCCAGGAGTTTTTGGGAAGCTGGAAGTAAACCTGGAGCTGCAGTCTGCTCACCTGCTCTCATACATGAAATACCAATCCAAGGGAAATGTGTTTTTTTTAATTTACAAATTAAAGTATGATTCTCTGATCATGAAGGGACATTGTATTAAAATATTTTTCTTACTACGAATTTAAATGCCCCAAAACAGTTAATTAGCGAGTGAAACTAATTGATTTTGAAAGTCTGTGTCAACACAATTTATAAAATACCAATATTAACTAAATAAATATAACAAGCAGCGGAAAACAACAGTCACTTGCTGAAAACAGGCTGCGGTTAGCGGGGAAAACACGTTCCAACCGCCCGTTAAACTGGCAGCTCCTCCGGTCTGTTAGCGGAGCTATGCTACTCCGAAAAACTCCGTAGCAATTATTAAAGTAAGAATATTCTGGATGAACTGAATGGATAGACGAAGCTATAAGGTCTACTTTCTCGCCTAAAAAGAAATTTAAATGAGTTTTCATGGCAATTAATGGTGGTAAAAATGCAATACATTTCTGTACTTACCTTCTATATTTACCGCTACTGGTGGCGCATTGCATTGTGGGATATCTTGCTGCCTCCAGTCCGCAGAAGGATGCATTGATGCATCCTCGATAAAATGGGCGGAGCAAGAACACATCCGGGTACTTTGAGCGTTCTTGCTTGGATGTGTACTTTGAATTGGAACAGTACTTGGGCCGCTGTCAATGACGTTTCACGAGGACGCGAGAACACGAGAACACAAGTACAGACAAGAACGCATATTGAGAAACGGCCCTTATAATATGTCTATGGAATTCAAAGACTCCTTCAAATGCATCCTTCAAATGCGTCCTTCTTTTCCCCAGATTTGAAGGATGGGTCCGGTGTATCCTTCACGGCCCACGATATCCCATAATTCATTGCGGGTTCCAACTGGGCGTTCAGGCAGAACGTCAATGGCGGTGAATAGCGACAAATTATTTAGCTTTATAACACTTTAAATGACACAACGTGATTTGGTACAACGTTTTTAGGCGAGAATGTAAGTGTGTAAATCTCAAATATCTGCTCGGTTCATCAATACATCACCTAATTGCAATATTGCTCTGACATTTTCGGACCTGTCTGCTACCGCTGCGTTAACAGCCAGCTCCCCGCCAGCTGTCAGCTCGGGCGCTCCAGGTTCGGTATACCGAGAGAAAACGCCTAACTCCTGGCACATTGTTATAAAAACTCCCGCTAGCTTTCCCCAATGAGTGGGAGTTAAACACCGATATTATTAAGACAGGTCTGGTTGAAATGTTTGGTTTATAAAGTATTTCAAAGCAGAGCACATCGGTTTGATTGATTAATTAAAGTTAAGCCTTCAAACATAATAAGTTTATTTAACCGTAATGTCCTATCTGCGATGTGGAGAGTTTTATATTTGTAAATGAATAATTTGTATTCCTTGTAGAAAAGTGCAGTACACATTTGAACATTTTAGAATCAAACTAAGAGATTTCCTTTTTACTATGGAACATCATTTACTATAAAAAGTGAAGAATAATATAGAAATCAGTAATACATGACTGAAAAACAAATTTCGGCTCCGTTGTTTTTTCTTTTTCTTCTCCGCTCTCTGCTTCGCGTTGTCACGGTTGCTTGGCAACATGAGTTACGCTGAGCTGGGGGCGGGGACAGTTGGTGAAGGGTAGACCTGTCCGAATCCACAGATATTTTTCTTCCGGTCTTAGTTTATTACAGGTGTTATGCCCAGAAACGCATGCCTGCCCAAAATTGCATCCCCTTCCCAAAATTGCATCCCCTCTCGCGGGAGCGCGCATCGCTCTGTTCTCTCGCATATTGACGAGAAAACGGACTGAAATATGACCGAAGAGGAAAATTTAAAGATATTTGTAACATTATCACGTTTCTTAACCATGTAATCCCTAAAATGGTGGGTTTTATTTCGCAAATTACTTGAAATAAATACGGTTTTTACACCTTTATTGACACATATGAGTCGAACTTTTTTTCAGCCCGTGTCTGTTGAAAACGTTCTCCGCAAATGGTTTGAAATTCTGTTTTTTCTTTTGATACCATAACAGCTTAAAAGCATTACAAAACAGAGGCCCATTATGTAGAACATTTTACATCATGCTTAACTTTCTAGTCTGTTAATGCAGGAGGGAATGCATTTTAATTCATGAGCCTGAAAATATTTGCATCCATCCTGTTGATATAAAAATTATAGCATTAGCTCAGAGAACAAGTGTAATTACGTAGAAAAGGTGAAATCCTTTCAGCTCTTTATTTCTCCAAGTTAGCACAGATATGCATTTTTTGGCAATTTGCTTTTCCAGCCTGCCAAAATATGCATCCCCTCTTTATTTTCCTAAAATATTATTCTAGTGATTTAAAACTTATACCAGCAGATCATGGAACTATAGAACGGTAGAACGGTAGACTACTGAAGAACGGTAAACTACTGGCAGCTACAGACGCCAGTATTTTACCGTTCTTTCACAGAACGGTAATCTACCGTCAGGATTAATTACGCTACAGCTACTGTGGATTTACAGTAAACTTCTGGCGTCTATAGCTGCCAGTATGTTACTGTAAATTTAGAGGATTATTTCTTAGAGTGTATGCGCTATATAGAGATTTTCCTTAGCTTTGATTGTATATCTCACAATTTTGTAATTTATCATTTTTTGTTAAACTCTGAAAGCTGAGTGGCTTTGTTAATATTTTGTCCTAAAATGCGGTCAGATGTGTCCTTTTTTTTCTTTTTTTGAGCACCTGCCCCTTTAGTGGTCTCTGCACGGCCCTTTCCAACAGCCTCTGTCTAGAACCGCTTCTGAGGTCTGAGGCATTTTGTTGGCATGTTTTCCTTCATTCTTAGAGCTTGATAGGAAGTCAGGTTGTGGCAATCCACATCAATAAAATAATTGTGAAATAATATGACCACAAAACACCCCAGATAGCACATGATGTTAAATCAACGTTGAAAAATAGTTAGAATCGTTGATTTTTGGTTGAAGTCGACAAATGACGGTGGATCAACCATCAAACAACCATCCAATCAAACCGTTGAAACTGTGACATTGAATCAATGTTGTTTGGTGGTTGAAATCTGATGTCTGAAATGCCGAAGTCTGATTAATGGTTGATTTTTGGTTGAAGACGACAAATGATGGTGGATCAACCATCAAACAACCATCCACCTCTAGCCAAGTAACCAGTGTTGAAACTGTGTCATTGAATCAATGTTGTTTTGTCGTTGAAATCTAATGACTGAAATGCTGATGTCTGATCAACATCTGATCAATATTGAATCAATGTCAGCTGTATTGCCGCACCCCTTCCCCTCCTCTCCTCCTCATCAGCGCTCTGGGTATTTTATTACTGAGCGGGGGTTATCACATTTAAATTAAGCACTGTAGAGGATAGTGGTTGGTGATTCCTTTCTGTGCATTTTTTTACTTGTTCATAATAATTCTCACTGATTGTGTGTGTGTGATATATTGACACAAAAACATCTATAACTTACTAAAAGGAGTGGAACGGTCCACCCCCACCGTTTACATGAGTGGGATGTCCCAAACACACAGCCACTTCGCTGTTGGCTTGTTGGAAAATATGTTAATTCAATGTTGAATTATCATCACAAAGGTTGCATGTTTGGTTGAGGTCGACAACTGATGGTGGATCAACTATAAAACAACCATTCAATTCTAGCCAATTAACTAATGTTGAAACTGTGTCATTGAATCAATGTTTTGTGGTTGACATCAAATAAATGAAATGCCAACGTCGAATCCAGTGTGTTTCACCACTGGTCCTCCAGCCCCTACAAGTTTTAGGCATTTCCCTACTTCAACACACATGATATTAATTGACGTCTGATTAACGGGGTTTTGCTGAACTGAAAAAACGCAGGTCAGTTTGATTGATGTCAAGGTTTGGGGAAGAACTACCCAGATAGCACACAATGTTAATTCAATGTTGAATTATGATCACAAAGGCTGCATGTATGGTTCAGGTCAACGACAGAAGCTGGATCAACCATCAAACAACCATTCAATTCTAGCCAATTAACATTCATTGATTGAAATGCCACATCGAATCCAGTGTTTTTCAGCACCGGCACCAGGCACACTGCCCTGCAAGTTTTAGGCATTTCCCTAATTCAGCACACATGATTTTAATTAACATTTGATTAACAAGGTTTTGCTGAACTGAAAGCATGCAGGTCAGTTTGCCTTGAGGATAAGGTTTGGGGAAAAACTAGTAATCAAAGTGTTCAATCAATGTAAGGTATTTTTTGCACCCCTCACCACCGCCTGCCATTCAAACGCCCAACCCCCTTCCCTCCACCTGCCAAAAACACACACACACCTCTTTCCCCCCACCTGGGCCCATCTACCCCTCAATCGGGTGAAACTTTAATTTTAAGTGAGGGTTTTTCATTTTTCACATTTTATTTTTTAAAAGATTGTTTTGGCTAGTGGCCTTTATTTGATAGTTAATTGACAGGAAGGTGGGTAATGAGAGAGGGGGGGTAATGCAGCAAAGGTTGCCAAGGTCAGGAATTGAGCCTGCGACAGCTGTGTTGAGGACTGAGGCCTTGACTGTGGTTTGTGCTTAACCCCTGCGCCACCACAGCACAACCCCTTTTAGGTGAGGGTTAATCACGTTTTAACTTAAGCACTATGTGTTGACAACACTGAGTTGTGATTCCGTTCTATACCCAGATTCACTAGCGGAACAAGTCAGCGTTGGGCCAGGGGGCGGGGCTAATTACCGGACCCCTAACGAATCACCAGGCCCCTGACGTTTATCGCCTGCGCTACCAGAAACTGTTAAGCGAGGGGCGGGGAGGTTGGTCTGCGTTTTTTGTTTGATCTTTACCCAGGAAACACATCGGCTAAACCGTGAGTGAAACAGTCACTGGGACTGACTAGTATATATTCCATTGAGGGAAAGTAACTTTAACATTAAATAGACCTTTCTCAACAGGCGGTAGACTTTCTCAGTCTATAATCAGACATTTAAGCGACTTGAAATCGCACCCCAGCCCCCCCCCCCCCCCCCCCCCCATAGCTCTGCACCTGCCCAGATTGCACATGATGGCAATTCAACATTGAATTAACATCTTTTGCCAACAAGCCAACAGCGAAGTGGCTGTGTGTTTGGGACATCCCACTCATGTAAATGGTGGGGGTGGACTGCTCCACTCCTTGTAGTAAGTTGTAGATGTTTTTGTGTCAATATATCACACTCAAATGGTCAGTAGGACTTTGTTATGAAAAAGAAAGAAAATGTACAGAAATGAATCTTCACCCACTATCCTTTACAGAGGTTAATTTAGAATGTAATACCCCCCACTCACTAATAAAATGCTCTGACCCAGAGCTCTGATGAGGAGGAGAGGAGGGGAAGGGGTGTGGCAAAACAGCTGACATTGATTCAACATTGATTCAACATTGATCAGTCGTTGATCAGACATTAGCATTTCATTCATGAGATTTCAACCACAAAACAACATTGATTCAATGACACAGTTTCAACATTGGTTACTTGGCTAGAGGTGGATGGTTGTTTGATGGTTGATCAACCAACATTGGTTACTTGGCTAGAGGTGGATGGTTGTTTGATGGTTGATCAACCGTCAGTTGTTGACCTCAACCAAAAATCAACCCTTCTGACTATAATTCAATGTTGATTTACCGTTGTGTGCAATCTGGGCAGTTTGTTGCAGCCCTCATCACCTCCTCATCTCCTCCTACTCCCTCCCAAACCTCCCCCACCCAGCCGCTCTTCCCAACCTTCTCCTCTTTACCCCCTCTCATCCCTTCTTCCCTCCCCCTCCTTGAGCTCTGGGTCAGAACATTTTATTACTAGGTGGGGGTTAATCATGTTTCAAATTAAGCACTACATGTTGAGAACAGTGGGTTGTGATTCCTTTCTGTACATTTTCTTACTTGTCTGTAAATATTATTACTGACTGTGCATAATGTGTTGACACAAAAACATCTACAAGTCTGTACTAGGAGTTGTACAGTCCACCTCCCCAATTTTACACTTGTGGTTTGTCCCAACCAAAAAGCCACTTTGCTGCTGGCTTGTTTGCTACCGGCTTCTGAATTGAATTCTCCGCTGAGCACTTTTATGGTAAGTTTTTCAATATTACTTTGATCTTAAATGTGTTTATTGAAAAATAAGGGCATTGTTTTGTGCCCATAGTAATCCTGGTTATTTTGGGGCAAAATGGATATTTTTAATAATTGAGGTCATGTCTCCTTTTGTATTATTTTCATCCTACCCACCACTCCAGGCCTAAGTATGAAATCCTGTGAGATTTTGTGGGATTTGAGTTTTTAAAATAGGGTGGGGCCTATTGTTTGGTCTGGGAGAGCATGTGGTGGACAAGAAAGTGTAAGGCTGGCTGCTCCAGGTGGGCTTTAAATTGTTGTGATAGTAATCACTTGTTTTTAACTTTTTATTATGATATGCTTAGGGACGTGCTTAAATGAGCCTCTGTATCAGAACAGCTAAGTTGGATGATTACATGACCGTCTCAGCCATCAAGAAGTGCAGAAGGTTAATCATCCACAGATTCAATCCAGGTGAGGCAGAAGGGAAACACTTAACATGTAAGGCAGGTGAAACACTGAACTAAACCTGCTAATGACTGATTCAGTCTGTTGATCCTTGGATTGGTTACTGGTTAAATTGAACTGGACTATTGTTACTTGTGTGGGATCTTTATTAGTATATAGACACTTTTTAAGGAATTTAATCAACTTATTTGGAAATATTTGTAGTTGATGGAAGATTGAACCAGCTATTTGATGGAAGTTTATTCTGTAAAAATTATAATTTTTCCAACTACACTATAAATCACCTTTTGTTCTATTTATTTGTCTCTGGTGTGTTAAACCTGATCCTCCCTGAGTTTTATTGTTAGGTTTTCTGATAAACAGCCCTTTATTTTAAATATTGATTTAATATCAATATCGTAAATCCTACACTATACTGCAGCTTAATGGGTAAATGTAGTTGTATATGTAAACATTAAGATAAATATTAATGAGAGATTAAGATATTAATTTAACAGTGAGTGTACATGGGGAACTATATGGTTTGTATTTGTTCTCAGACCTGTAACCAGTACACTGTTTAATCTTTCATTGTGTTTCAGAACTTTTCAAATGTTTATCATCTTTCTAACCGGCACCTTCCTCACTTTTATTTTTTTCAGCTGTTGCTCTGCAGTTTCACCGAAAGCTGACTCTTAAGGACTGCAGCAAAACTGTCAAGAAGTGGCTTCATTATGCGCCAGAATGAGAGGAAGACATCACAAGGAATCAAAGTGACGCCAACCAGAGTCAAACTGGGGTTACCACAACTTGTACTGTTTCCCTACTTCATACAGTACAAAGCTTAACCTCATGGACTCTGTTCTTCTGTGGACAACAGACTGTTGTTTTGACAGTCAAAAAGGAATCAAATATGTTTAAAGATCTGTCCCTCTTTTCTTAAATAAAATGTTAAATCAAACCCATGTTGTCATTTTTAAACTTTTGTACACAGTTTACCCATCATCTGCCAATAATATAGTGTTTAACACTAGTGAAGAAACTTTTAGTGGCATGTTATGATGTAGACCTATCAGACCTAAAATGTACATAAATCCTTAGCTTTCATTCAATATAAAAACAACCCAAATCTGCATGTACATCCACAGTCAAATGAGTGTTGAATCAACATTGATTCAATGTAGAATCAACACAAATCTGCATGCAGATCCATGTTCAGATGATGGTTGGAATGAACGTTGATTCCTAACTGATTCAATGTAGAATCAACACAAATATGCATGCAGATCCACGTTCAGATGATGGTTGAATGAACGTTGATTCCTAACTGATTCAATGTAGAATCAACACAAATATGCATGCAGATCCACGTTCAGATGATGGTTGAATCACCATTGATTCCTAACTGATTCAATGTAGAATCAACACAAATATGCATGCAGATCCACGTTCAGATGATGGTTGAATGAACGTTGATTCCTAACTGATTCAATGTAGAATCAACACAGATATGCATACAGATCCATAGTCAAATGAGTGTTGAATCAACATTGATTCAATGTAGAATCAACACAAATATGCATGCAGATCCACGTTCAGATAATGGTTGAATCAACGTGGATTCCTAACTGATTCAATGTAATATCAACACAAATAGGCATATAAGTTGACATACAGATGATGGTTGAATCAACATTGATATAATGTCAGTAATGGTTGAAACCCTGACGTTGATTCAACATACAAGTCACCGACCACTTTCGATGTTGTTTCAATGTCAGCGTTCAACGTCGATTCAATGTTTCTGGCTGACGTTGATTCAATGTTGTTTCAATGATTCTGTGCTATCTGGGACTGTATTTATAAAAGATATCAACATTTTTCCTACACAAAGCCCTAACAAACTTTAATGTATAAGAAATAAATGGTTTCTCTTCACAAAGTGTATTTATTTATTTATTTATTATTAATCTATAAGTATGATTTGTACTTTAAATTGCCATTTATATTTTCGGTCTCAGGAGATGATTGAGGAATGAAGAGACACTGATGCCTATGTTCTTTAGATTCTGACAGGTCTGCAGTGTTCCTCTCCTGATCCATTTCGATTAATATCATTCGGCACACCATGCGCCACTGAATATCGCTGACACTTTTTTTTTTGATCGCCTGCGTTCAACTTCACTAAAATTGTTCAGCCTGGCTGTGCGTCTTCCCACTCACCTCTGTATTTTTGCCAGAGTTTTTGCTTTTAAGGCCACTGGAGTATCGGTGGACATTTTAAAAAAGACGCAGGTTGATAGCAGCTCACCGTGTCTGAGGTATCGATTCAGTAAGGGACACAACAATACGAGACGATTCCATAGTTTATGGGACAGGTGGCAACCCTAGCAAGGCAGCAACAGCCACCTGTCATTTTAGGCTAGCCTAAGCTTACTTGAATATTTACAACCCTCCTGTTGATACACTAACATTACTTACCTACTGTCTTTCAACCACTTTAAAAGGCTTTTCTTCGTCCCTCCAACATATTTATATCCCTCCCCCTCTTCTGTTTTGTGCCCGAGTTTTTTTTTCTGCCGCCCCACCTTTAGCTCCCTGTTGTCAAGTGCACTACCATTCAAATCTAAAAGAAAAAAAAAATAGACTAAGCATCATCGTGCTGAAGAACGTTTTCACAATTTCAACCTGAGACATCATTTTCATACTTGGATCAACTGCCACAGAATTTGGATCTTACTGTTATTGAGAATCTTTGTGATGTTTTGCTTTGAGGCTTTGAGGAGTCGCTTGACTCTCCCATCATCAATATACAATCTTGGTGAAATATAAATGCAACACTGGATGCTCTTCTAAGATCCTGGCATTGCACTATATAGTCAAATTGAGGCCTACATCGGATTTGAACTACAGACCTCTTTGCTTAGAATCATTTTAGATTTTCAGTTTTTCTGTTCCAAATTTGATGCCATGCTTAGATATTGACCTGCGTTGAATCATAATAAAAACTAGTGTGAAGTTGTATGTACTGAAGAGACATTTCACATAATTACAAGACTAACGGTTTGTTCAGACAACTTGACAAACCTAAGGCCCTCAAGAGGAAATTGTTGGACGGAGTAAATACTGATATTAATAACAAATCTATTTAAAGGCTTGTTTTTATAAAAGCCATTCAAGCCTGATGGTGTTAATTGTGGGATGCACTGCACATTAGTCAGGGTTATGTGAGTGTGTGGCATGGCTCTGGGTGTGATGGTATGTGTCATCGACACACTCAGATAGGATGACTCTGAGGATACAGTTGGAAATCTGCAACCTGACCCTGCATGTACTCAACCAGTACCTCCATCCTCCTCTGACCCACTTACTCTGGATCCCCAGGCAGCAGAGGAACTTTTTAATGCTCACTTACTGCTCTGAGTTAAAGCTGAGTTAGTTTTACACTGCCTCTAAACCACAGACTCAGACCCTGTATTTTGCTATTTAGTTGTGGCTATGTTCTTTCAGTATGAGCATAGCCAAACTTATCAAGTAGTGTGTGCTAAGTTATACTTATTTTACAGGACATTATTTGCTTCAAAGGTTTGTGGGAGAGGAAGTTCTCAAGGGAAATAAAATTTGACTTAATAAATATGTATTCAAGCATTACTGTTTTATATCCTGTTCTAACATCTTCAGCAGACAGTATGGTGAGTCTGGCTGCATTGCAGTGTCAAAGTAGATTTGGTCTTTATTGACATACCAGCATGATACAGTTGCTGCAGATTTTTTAGTTGAAAATCCATAATGAGATCCTCCTGTTCCACCACATTCTCTTTTTCATTGAGATCTGGTGTTTATGGAGTCCACTGAACTTATAAACCATGGTTTTCTATTGTCATGCAATTTTTGAGCAAACTTTTAAAATGTAGCAAAAAAAGAAAAGAGAATATGAATGTTTTCATTTACTGGTTTGGAGCAAACCCTTTAGAAAGGGGGCCAGGCATCTAAGAAGTACAAAATAAGACACCAGGCTAGTCAGAGCGTGATTTAGGCAGAATGTGGCATTACACATGGCTGTAACAAGATGTAGAAGTTTTTCCAAGTTTTGTGCCTCAATTAAGGCAGAGACTCATCAGTGTACAGGTAAGTTTGCTATGACAGATGTTCAGCAAAATCTGTTTCCATCTCCCCTTTACGATATTAGCTATTTTTCGTAAAAGCCAAAAACCACTTCAAGCGATCGTGAAAACCTTTTGCAAAATTGCATGTAATTTTACTTGCTTCTGACTGAGTACTGGAAACTATAGGTTACAAGCTTTCTGTTGGAAAATCATCTAATTGCTTTAGTTTGAACTGGTTGAGGATAGCATTAGGAGGGGCTCTGGCCAGGGAACTATTCCTGAAAGAACCACCACTGATTTCATGTGTCAGTCAACAAGTGGCTGCAGAAACATAACTGGAGAAATGTTTGTTTTTGTGTCATAATAAAGTACAACATAAGAGCAGAAACAACCTCAATTTAACATTGTGAATATGTAAAAAAACATTTACAGTTCAAAAGTACTGTTTTAATTATGTATTTCAACATATGCCATCTTCACAGTTGCAAAGTCAAGACCTAACTTTGTGAAGTCATTTTTTTATGCAGAAAAACAAAACAAAAAAATCAGTTGAGCAAAGTGAAAACATAATGCATCATGTCCAGCTTTTTGCCCTACTCCTACAAAGTCCCTCCACTTTTAACCCACACATCCCTCACAAAGTCTCAACCATTCATTTTCTTGTCTTGCAAACCCTACTTCCACTTACCCCTGAAAGTCCTACTATCTTCAGAAAGTTTATGGCAGAATCTCAATGTAAGACTTTAAAAAGTGTGCATCCTTTGGGAAAAATAAACTATGTACAAAGTATAAATAGAGGACACTTCCCCTAAAAGACACAAAGAAAACAAATGGCAAGATGACATTTCTAAAAATGAGAGTGAAATATAGTTCAATAAGACGGCTTGCGCTCTGATAACAAATGCATTCGTCACTGTCAGTTACTCATAGCATTCATTATAAAAGAATAATCTGGAATAACAATGATGCCTGACATGTATTAACAAGGACTGTCCAGCAGCTCCACATTCTCAAAAGAAACCAGTACAAACAAAAGACATATCACATTACATTTTTTTCCAACCTTAGCTTTTAAAAAATGTGCAATAATGTATATTATGCACATAAAGTGCTTTGAATCAACACTACTTTGTGTGCATCATAAAGCACCAACATAGAAGAAGTCATCATGACAACTAAAGTTGTAAAAAGTCTTTGGTTAATTCAGAAAAATCTAACAGGGAACAGGTACTTGAATTCATAACTGTATAAAGTAGTTTCTTCAAAACAAGTAGTTTCTTCTATTTTTAAAATTAGAAGAAATTAGATAAATCAATCTTTATTTTGATTTGGAAAGTAATTTTTCCAAATCAAAATCTATTTAGTTTCAGTAGTGGGTAAAGAATTCCTTCAAAGGCATTCATTCTTGGTTTAGCAGTGGTGTAAAAAAAGCATGAATTACAATCTTGTAGAAAGTCAAAAAAGGTTCAGCAGCAGTTAGATAGAATACCTGAACAACTAAATTGCTCAGTGTAAAACAACAACATCAGTGTAAAACAATGAAGAGGATAAACCGAGAGGTGGCCAATAATCACGAAAGCTCCAGTCCTACAGGGGAGAAAAACAGAGGAGAGAAAGTTCTTATGAACACAGTAAGATCAGATGAAACCCTAGTCTCCACTCAGCCTGTTGCACTTACAGCAATCGTTATAATGATGTACAATACACACACATCGATCAAAGAACTGGACCTAAAACCAACATAAATAGTCAATGTTTTATCTCTCTATCGGTATATTTTTGACTATTGCATACAAAATGCTGAAAAAACCTTTATTTACCAGGATTCATCTATTTTTCAGGGAAAATGTTATTGGACATTATAAAGTTAGAAGACTTCTCTTTGATGCTGGTGATAAGCCATCATTTAGAGAACAATGCTGCCTTTCACCTACAGGTACCTGGTTTAACCCCAGCAAGAACCTTCTATGTGTGGAATTTGCATTCCTGAGACATCTAAATATAACTGACCAATCTAATGTGATCCTAGGTGGGAGGTATGAGTACATTTTTGTCAGCCCTTACATGGACTGGCCACTATGTTTAGCCTATCAACTTAGCTTGGTAAAAACCAGTTCCTTCTTCTTCGCATTGCTTCGTCCAGAGGGTCTTTTTGACCCTTGGCTATTAAGAAACAATTTCTTCCTGGAGGCATGGACTCTGTTGAAGTTTTAAATGTTACCCAATAGCTGACATTTGTCTCTGACGTATGTAATGCACCAGCTCGATGCTACAAGGTTACCGAAAATTGCCAGGAACAGGTTTTTAAAGGGTTTGCTTCATTTTATACAGTGCAGAGTGAAAGTGAACAGCACCAGCTTGAAATGGAATTATTTGTTCAGTTTTGGTGCCCAATCAAAGATGTAAAAACACCCGAAAAGACAAATCTGCCTGCATTATGTATAATCTTGGGTGTACTCATAGCCCCCTCCCAACATGAAGTCTGAAGGTAATCTTTACAGCATACCATCTTTCCACCAGAGGACATTTTCACCCCTTATATTCTAATTACCCTTCCCTTATAAACATTACATGTAAGTCAATGAATACTATGAGTGTCATCATGACAGTTTGCACCCTTTTGCTTACTCCACTCTATACAGATTATTTGACTACCATATTACTTTATAAACATAATTGAGCCCTCCATTCTGTGGGTCTCATTGTCAAACAAGAAGGAAAACTCCAAATATTCCCCCAGAGTGCAGGCAAGGTTATTTGCTGCTGTGTTGCATGTGGTGTTTATGTAATGAAGCCGACTTCTCGCCCTCTCTGTCTTTAAATGACTGCTCCTATAAAAAAACCCAACTGATACTGCTGCAGCTCCTCGCTGCCAGCCAGAATCCTGATGTCCAGCAGCAGCTGAGGCTTTTCAGGTCCCACAGATAACAGACGCTTGCCTTCACCTGAACCTTTCCTCCTCCACAAACATGAAACATTTCTGTCAATGAAGACTCTAATGTTGATATAATACTCTGATAATTTCCATATAAACACGTCTTTAAGGTACAGAGACATGTTAGGCAGCAAACTTTACAACTGTACTGTGGCTGTTTCACTTATGTATTATAGAGCTAAGAAATTAATATAATTAGCGTTCCACCCCATTCCGCTATCTCCAGATTTGAGATTTTGTCCCTAACACCAGTCCTTGCTTTCCCAATTTACCTCCAAAGGGTGGAGTAGACATCATTTTGTAAACTCCCACACAAGGTAGAGGTCTCATCTCAGAAATCTACAAAAGCATATAGATTTTGAGATCTATATGTTGCTACATATGTTACATTGAGCGATACTGTATCATTCAATACAGTAATGCTCAATGAGATCAGAGCAGAACGGTCAGAAGAACTTCAAATAAACTTCTCTGATGAGACTTGGTATCATGCATTGCATAGAGTAGACGGGTCAACTTCATGTGCTCGACCTGGACTAATTCAATCCAATGTTCTTCATAGAATTCATTATAGCAGAGCCAGATTCTCAAGGATATATTCTGTAGTCAGTGAACTTTAAGGCAAATTTAACTCATGTTCTGGTCCTGTAACAAACTGTGCAGGACCTCTATGATATTTCAGACACTATCTGAAGTTTTGGAATAGACAATCAACCCAGTGCTGAATTGGCAATATTTGGAGAACCAGAAGAGAGTATATCAATAACACGTGATTTTAAAAATATACTGGCTTTTTCAACTGTAATCGCCCGAAGAAGAATCTTATAAGCATGGAAATCAGAGCATCCACCCAAAGCTTCTCTTTGGTTGAAAGACCTGGCTCTGTTCTTTAAGTTAGAGAAGATCAAATGCTGTGTTAGAGCAGTGGTGCCCAAAGTCGGTCCTCGAGGTTCAGCATCCTGCATGTTTTAGTTTTCTCCCTGGTTTAACGCATCTGGATCAAATGATGGCTCATTAGAAGGTCTAAGAAGAACAATGACATGCTGAAAAAGTTGCTATTACCAGCAGAGAGATAACTAAAACATGCAGGATGCTGGCCCTCGAGGACTGACTTGTGTTAGAGGATTGATGAAAAACTTTCATAAAACTTGGGCCCCTCTACTATCTTATTTTGAGAGACTAGATGCCCTCCCTCAAACTTGAAAACCACATAGAAACTCTGCTGTTAGCCTGTTAGCTTCAGTAGTTCCTTCTAATTCTAACCACTGACAGTGATTGTCTACTTCTTTTAAATATCCATGTTCTAATTCAGTTTGTGTACATATACTCATGTGCATGCTTGAATGTATGTTATCCACATATTAAAGTTATATTGTCTTGGTCTCTTGAGTTTTCATAATCTTTCAGCTGTATTATTATTATTGTTGTTGTTGTTAGGGTTAGCTGTTATTTCTGTAATCAATTATATGTTCTTGCCAGATTAAAAATAAAATAATAAAAAACTGAATATAATTAATTGCAAACATCTCCTTACACAGAACTAAAAAGTAAAATGGATACAGGACATAGTTTTTATTGGATTTTTCTGTTTGGTTGCTGGATGTTCTTAGGAAAGATGGCTTCTCATTTTTAACTTTCACACCAAGCCTAAGCCTCAGTGGACGTCTTCAATTTTTCTAAAAAATAACTTCTTCTAAGAAGAATGCACTACTTTCCTTCTTTTCCTTTTATGTCTTGTGCATTTTATGTAATTTTTTTATATGCTGTAAGCACGGTGTATAATTTCTAACCTAAGATGTTGGTGGACATGCCCACCAACGTCTTGTCTTGGTGGGCATGTCTATGTCTTTGCTAACCAGTTTGGATATCAGGGTTTTTTCTGTAGCTGTATTTTCTCTCTATATGGTGTTTTGTTTTGTTTTTACCATGTAGAATCAAGATGTATTTTCAATATAGCGAATATTGTGTGCCATAACTTTCTTCAGGTAAATAGAAACAAAAAATCAAAATGTCAGAATTATTTAATTATTTACTTATTACTCAAAAATATATGGAAAAATTTTGATGGCATTACAGTTGTCAAATCTTTCTGCATGTTTCCTCTTGTATCTGATCTTATTAAAGATCTCCAGGATCTGAAGCAAAGATCTTAAAGATTAAGATATTTAGCTCCCTCCAGAAATACTATTTCAGATTCAATGTAATACTTTTTTGTTTTCATGGTTAATCAGATTTGTTGAAACTGATTGTAGACTTTAAGAATAAACTTAAATCCCATGGTGGTTCAATAATATTTAGCTTAAAATGTGCAGATTTCTGCAACCAGGCCACAGAATCTTTCCATGTTCCTTTACATTTTCCATTAGGACAAATGTGTATCTAGTTAAATAATATAGGATTGATGTCATTCTCAAGATGGGAAAAGCTCTGACATTTTTTAGTGTCTTAATTTTTTACATTACAGAAACCTGTAATCTTAACAAGGATTTTTACACATTTTTGTTGGGAACTGGGGTTTTGGCTCTTTGTGGGGATTTTGTGTTTGTCTGCTGCTTCCCTCATCATCCACTGAGGTGGCTGATTTAGTTCTTTTTATGCTTAGATTTATTATCTTTCCAAAAGAAAGAGAGAAACTAATAAATAAATTTAAAAAAACATCCATGTCCCTCAGACTAAAAGACCCTGTCCATAAGGCCAGGACAATCTGCCTTTTTGTTACCTATTTGCTACCTTAACAAATAGTTATGGTGAACTGTGGTTTCCAGTTCTTCCAGAGGCAAAAATAATAATTAAGGTGAAGTACTCACCTGTCCAGTGCCTAGTGGCTGCACTACCTGGAGGGTGTACCTGCTGAATGAGTCAGTACACCTGTGATCAATCACCTCATCACCTAGGAGTATATGAGGACTGGACTGTCAGCACTTTGATGCCTAAATGTTTGCCAGTTATGGTACTCAGCACCCTCTGAGTCGGCTCTTTGAAGTTTCTCTGAGATTATTTTAAGTAATTTTTCCCTGTCACCTCTCTCTCAAGTGTTTCCTCGTGACGCCTTGGATTTTACCCACTGTGTAGCCCAAGTTCCTGGCCTTCTGGTTTCCCCCTCATGATACTGTGGATTTTACCCACTGGTTGCCAAGTCCCTCTCCCCCTTTGCTGAAGAATCACTGACAAGTTCCTGGATTCACGCTGGCAGTCAGATTGCTCCTCACCTCTTCTCTGAAGAACTTACCTGACCGCCCTTCACCGCAGCCTCTTCCATCTACCTCCACAGAAGTGTCCATCTGGATGTCACACTGGGACCAGGATCATCAAGGGCCCCTGCAATGAGACCACAACCCCGGAGATCACAGTAATTCCCCCCTGGCGGAAATTCTCCAAGTAAGATCATTCCACTCCCTCAGAATTCAACCCATGTGATTAACCTTCAACTCACCATATCTCTCCCACTGTTTTCATAGTGTTGAAGACAGTACTTCAGCACTGTCTTCCATGTTCTGTGGATGGCTTCCTATCCACAGAACAAGAACCACACAATCTCATATTTTACCATTGTTAAAATAAACTTTATCTGATTTCCTGTTCTCCTGGCTGAGTTCCGTATGTGGGTTAAAAGACTTCAACCCAACATAACAGAACACTCAGGCCAACAGTCAAACCCCACAGATGCTCTCAGGAGAACTTTAGCAGAACAACATTCACTCATTCAAACCCATGATACTGTTTTACGAGACCTGGGTTCCAGCCAAGCTGTAACAAATCGACGTCTTGAAGAGTTGTCTAACTTTTTACAAAGCTCTCTCCAACAGACCTCCGCTCCAGCTCCAGCTCCAGCCTCCGCTTCCAGTCCTGAACCACTGACCACTCCACATTTTCTGAAATCCGTCCACCAACTCCAAACAAAATTTCAGGTGATATAAACCATTGTAAAAGTTTCCATCTACAGTGCTCACAAGTTTTCAATCATTCCCCTCGAAGTTTCTCCCATGATGGTGCAAAAATAGCTTTCATAATTTCACTTTTAACTGACCGAGCATCAGACTGGCCAGAAGTCTAATGGGCATTAGTCTGGGCAGAAGTTTCATTCACCTGCTCATTTGGTTGCACATTCGGATACTTTTTGATAGAATTTAAACAAGTATTTCATCAAGAATCAGATAAAACGTCCTACTCCCGAGAATTATGGACAATCAAACAAGGACAGAGATCTGTGGCAGATTTTGCCATAAACTTCAGAATTAAAGCTGCAGCTTCTTGATTCCGGTTGCGAACACAATCTAATTTGATTCCAGTTTAATCCAACAGATGTCCATCAAAACCATGCCACTTCCCATGCCTCTCCGCCTTGGATGGCAAAGCACTACCTCAGATTACTCACAAGACAAAACCTTTGCTTATTTTCAAGCCCTTAATGAATCTTTGAATTCATATGTGGTAATCACAGCACACAAATTTCTTTTTTTTTGTTTTTCCCACAGCAAACTCATCCATAATCCTTGGTTTTGAATGGTTACAACAACACAACCCCACAATATGCATTTCTGACAACTGGTCAGAAATGCATATTGAATCTTGGTCACATAACTGTCATTCCACCTGTCTCTCCTCAGCAGTTCCTCCAGGTCCGCCACTGGCGAAATCACAGGAAGCAGACCCTCCCGACTTATCCACCATTCCAGCAGAATATCATGATTTAGCACCTGTTTTTAGCAAGTCAAAGCACTCTCTCTTCCACCTCATCATCCCTATGACTTTGCAATAGATCTTCTCCCCGGAGCACCACTACCTACCTACTATGACTGTAAAACATTTCACAACCCAAATGGGAGACAATGGACTCATTGGTTGCCGGCATTATTCGTCCCTCTTCCTCTCTCCTGGGTGCCGGATTTTTCTTTGTGGGGAAGAAGGATGGATCTCTGAGGCCGTGCATTGACTACAGAGGTTTAAATCAGATCACTGTTAAAAATAAATATCTTCTCCCTGTTCTCTCTTCAGCATTCGAACCACTTCATGGTGCAACAGGATTCACTAATCCTTAAACTAGATTTAAGGAACGCATACTATCTTCTCCGCGTCCGCCAGGGAGACAAATGTAAGACAGCTTTCAAAACCCCTCATCATTCTATCTCAATTTTCTGACTCTGACAATAAGAACCATCCATGTGCTTTTGTTTTCATACAGACTGTTCCCCTCAGATGAAAAAGAAATCTCCATAACTTCAGTTCAACACCACAGAACAGAACCAATGCTTTGCTGACCGTAAGAGAACGCCTGCTCCACAGTATTCACCCGGACAAAAGGTTTGGCTTTCTGCACATGACATTCCCCTTAAATCCATGTCCACAAAACTCTCAACCAGGTTCATCAATCCCTACAAAGTCGAAAAGGTCATCAGTCCGTCACTTTCTTCCATTATCACTCTGTGTCCATTCCACGTTTCCCAAGTTAAACCTGTTCAGACCAGCACAATGTTCCCTCCTTCCAATCCCCTCCTCCCTCCTGAGATGTCGATGGGCATCTATCTTTCTCTGTCCGCTGGATCATGGACTCCCATCAGCGAGGTCGTGGTTGGCAGTACCTCGTCAACTGGGAGGGCTGCGGCCTGGAGGAGCGCTCTTGGGTCCCTGGATCATTTTTTCTTGACTCTTCCCTGTTCACCGACTACCGTTCGTCTGGGCCGCCAGGTGGTGGTGTGGGGTACTGTTGGGAACTGGGGTTTTGGCTCTTTGTGGGGGTTTTCTGTTTGTCTGCTTGCTCATCATCCACTAGATGATGCCTCGAGGCTGCACTACCTGGAGGGCGTGCCTGCTGACTGAGTCAGAACACCTATGACCAATCACCTCATCACTTAGGAGTATATGAGGTACGGACTACCAGCACTTCTACACCTGGTGTTTGGCACTTCTACACCTGGTGTTTGCCAGTTATGGTATTCAGCGCCCCTCTGAATCCGCTCTTTGAAGTTTCTCTGAGACTGTTTCAAGTAAGTTTTCCCTGTTGCATCTCTCAGGTGTTTCCTCATGGCACTTTAGATTTTACCCACTGCGTAGCCCGAGTTCCTGGCCTTCTGGTTTCCCCCTCACGACGCAGCAGATTTTACCCATTGGTTGCCCGAGTCTCTCTTCACCTTTGCTGAAGAATCATTGACAAGTTCCTGGATTCACACTGGCAGTCGGATTGCTCCTCACCTCTCCTCTCATGAATTTATCTGTCCGCCCTCCACCGCAACCTTTTTACCTCCAAAGAACTCTATCTGGACCTCACATTGGAGCCAGGATCATCAAGGGCCCCTGCAAAGAGACCACAACCCCAGAGACCACAGTAATTCCCCACTGGCGGAAACTCTCAAGGTAAGATCATTCCTCTCCCTCAGAATTCAACCTGTGTGATTAACCTTCAACTCACCATATCTCTCCCACTGTCTTCAGAGTGCTTATGACCCTGGCTTCCCATCCACAGAAAAAGAAACGCACAATCTCATATTTCATCATTGTTAAAATAAACTTTATCTGATTTCCTGATCAAGTTGATTTTTATCAGGAAATCAGACTGATTGTATGTGGGTTATGTGGGTCAAAAGACTTGAACCCAACATGACAATTTTATTGTCACTGTATATGGAAATCTTGCAGATATTAGCTATGCAACAAACACCTTTTTATGTCTGCTTGTTTTTACTGCAACTTGCAGAAAATTTGGGAAATCTGAAATTAGACAGTTTGATGCAGTGACAAATGGTTTGAACAAAAAGGTTACATAAATTACAGATATATGGTCCTTACTTTCATTGACTTTTAAAATTATCCATTAATTTTCCAAAGCCTAAATTTCTTCTGATTTTTTTTTTTGAAATGTTAAGTTACACAGTCAAAAATTAACAGCAAATGATTCCGGTTATTTTTGAATAATGAGGGGCCATATTTTCACTGTTCTGACTAAATATTCATTTAGCAAGCTAATATTTAGTTTGGGCATAACTATTTATGGTAACTAAAGATTTAGTTTTGTGCTAGATATTTGCTTTACAAACTAAATATTTAGCATACTAATTAAGTTTAAAACTGTGACAATTATGAATATATGGTGAGAACAATTAACCCTCATTTGTTTCTCTTATGATAACCCAAATTATTACATTTATTTTTCCGAGAGAAAGAAACTAAATAAAAAAAAAACATCCATGTCCCTCAGACTAAAAGAGCATGTCCATAACAGCAGGACAGTTTGCCTTTTTGTTACCTATTTGTTATTTTAATAAATAGGTAAGGTGAACTGTGGTTTCCAGTTCTTCCAGAGGCAAAAATAAGGGAAAATGTGAAGGACTCACCTGTCCAGCTTAGCGACTCATCTGTGCTCTACCACAAAACTCATGGTGGTCCCATCAAACGAGGGTGGGGCAATGATCCTTGGCCCTTGCTGAGAGGTGATGCTGATGACTGGCTGGTTCATGCTGGAAAATCCATGCGGTAGCCTGTTGGGGGCGCCATGCTGTTGAGCCCCTGAAGCTGCCTGGGGAGGCTTCGCAGTTGCCATATAGAAAGGACTCTCCAGGTACATTCCTTCAGACTGCTGTGAGGAAGACTTCTCTACGCCCTCTACCTCTGATGGCACGGACATCTGTGACTGTACCAGCGTTCGAGGAGGTATCACTGAAGGGGTTGGCATGAAGCCTGGGTAGATCATGTAGGTATGACCATATGCTCCAGGACTGAGCGCTAGCGGCGATATAGGCATTGGTACTGGTGTCACCGGAGGCTGTGGCATGGGTACATCCACATACTGGCGTGTTTCTGGGTCAAAAAGACGTTTTGTGGCTGGGGACACCAGCGTGTCCACCAGGTAGTAGTTTCCAGTGGTGGGATCTAGCAGCATTTTCCTCTGTGTCGCCTGAAAGGGGTCCAGGGTGGGGGCTGGAGTGATTGCTGGGGAAAAGCAATACATTTGTGGCTGATTGGCAGACACAGCCATTGGTAGGGAGTGATAAATAGTAGCAGAGGGGATCTCTGGTGAATGGGTCTCCATTACAATACTGGAACGTTTTGTCCTCTGACCGTAGTCCTCCTGGACTCTAGAGGCACAATCTTCATGTACTGCAGGAGGGGTTGGCAGTGATTGATGGTGAAGAGTCTTTATTGAGGTTTTATCTGCAGTTGCGGCCATTTTACTGTTGTTGGGCTGAAATTTGACTGGGATGGTTAGGTAGTTCTCATTGTCAACCGATGCACCTGAAAACTGATGCTCAAATCGGTTCACTCCCCTCGGTTCAGCATCTTTCTTCCCACTAACTCCTGTCTGACTGGTTTTGAATGACACAGGCAATTTAGGAGACTTTGGTGCAAAGCTTTTGCCACTGAAAGGTGTGTGTGGGGCGGTGTTTGATTGAGGAACATCAGCAGCTGTGTAGGCCTTGGATTTGGAGCTAAAGCTGGACATGCTCTTGCTCCCTATGGTGCCAACTGTTTGGACTGTCTTAGTGACCAACCTTTCATCATGGCTATTGGATGACTGAAGCACTTTAAGTAGGTCTTTATCTAGCCACCTTAGGGAGCTGTCAGTGATGGAGGGCGCTGATAATGCCGGGTGGGTCTTGTCTATATTTGGGTAGGAATCTCTTCTGACTGTTTTGTCTGTATTGAACCCTCTCCCTCCTCTTTCCTCAGACTCTTGCTGCTCTTCACTGGCTATGAGTGACAACACATGGCTGTCCGTCAGACGCTCAGGCTCACTCTTTCTCCTCCACTCATTTTTATCAAACACATAAAGTTGCTCCATAGTTTTCACTGCGGCCTGGAGTTTCTCCAAAGCCACCTGATTTGTGACTTTTGACTCCGGTTTATTTTCTGCCATCTCTGACACCGTTTCTTGCCTTGTTGCACCTGTTTTGCCCTCATTGCTCATCCCAGTGCTTCCCTCTGAGCTGTTCGAGGTATTTGCTGCTCTCCCTGATGCCTTCTGGGGTGGAGCACTCTTTACACCCTCTGGAGACGATCTGCATGTGTCAGACTGCTCCTGTTTAAGGTTTCCGGTAGGTTTTTCTGCATTGTTAGTATTTACAGACTGACATTTTATCACCATGGGGGACACACAGTTAGGATTACTGTTTTGCATCTGCTTCTTTTGCTCTGAATGAATTTCAGAGCTAAAGGAATTTGATTTATTTTCGTTCTTATCCAAGGAAACTAAGTGGTAGGAACTTTTAACCAGCTTACGCACATCTCTGACTTGGTGTATGGGAGTTTGTAACTTCCCTTTATTATCTCTGATGTCTCGAACCATAAAGTGCGGAATTTTATCTGAGGACTCACCCTTCAGAGCCGCAGCCAGGGTTTGGCATTTGAAGTCCTCTGTTCTGATCAGACTTGATGGGCTAGCGGTGATATTCGAGGTGCGCAGCTTGGAGCCTCCAAACTCTTCCATTTTATTGTCTCTAACGCTTCTTAGGTTGATTTTAATTTCCGGTGATTTGGATGATTTTGAGCTCCTGGAGTCTGTGATGTATAAAGTGTTGCTTCCATTCCAGGAATAAGCTCCTCTCTGCAGCTGCGGGCGCACCTCTCTGTCACTGGGCAGCAGTTGGATACTTGGCACAAACAAATGAGACATTTTAGTCAGTTTACCGCAGCTTGCAGAGAACGGATCCCACTCACTCTCTTTGTCATCAACTGGAGGCAGCTTGTCCAGCAGAGTTTGATGGTTTTTATGATCCTTTTGAAACTCTAGCTCCTCGTCCTTCCAGCATCTGAACGCGCTATTTTGGCTGCGATGCAATGCGCCTTTTTTAGTATCAATCCCAGCTTCATTGGCCAAGTTTAAATTAGTTTCTGTTGCGGGAGCACACGCGTCTTGCCTCTTACTATCACATGAGCCGCTGTCCACAAAGTCCCCTAATTCATCCACGCACATTATGGCATAGTCGCAGCCCCTCTCAGAGAACTTGGAGCTCTGCCTCTCCAGCTCCCTGTTCCCCTTCCACTTATTGTTGCTCTCCTGCAGCACAAAGCCCGGGGACGGCGCCTGGTGTGGTTCGCTGATCTCCCCCCTCTCCATCCTGCGCTCCTGCTCAAACTGCATCTTCTTAGAAAGAACATTTTTTAACAAACTGGAGGCGAATATGGCTTTCTTATGCGTGTCTTCCATGGTTTTAGAGGGCAGCTTGCTGGCCCCTCTCTGCTGGCTGCTCTGCAAGCTCTTGGTAATATCATCCGTGGAACGTGATCCTGCTGCGTTTTGCGCAAAGTTAGTGCGCCTTTCTTCCCCAGACATTTCCGATTTGACATTGCAACAAAAATTCAGAGTCTCTGTGAGTCTGATCACTCCGCTGTGGCCCTGCCCAAACTTTCCCATCAGCTGGATCTGCTTTGATGACGAGGCGCTGCGGGGGTTGGCTTTCAGAGCAAAGACCTTAGTTGTGGGCTTAATGGTGCCCTTATAACCTCTGTTGTCGCTGTTTTTGCCTATTTCATATGAGGCCGCAGGGTTTTGACAGGAAATCACACTTTGGTCCAGCCCCTGAGACATGTTCACATTGCCATATTTCAGATCCAGAAATGTGGACCACGTGTTTTTCCTCTGGCCATGCTCTGATGCAGAGGACTCACTGGAGGTGCTGAAATTGATGGCTTCAAAGTAAGGGTAGGCCAAGCTCTTGAAGGCTTTGGCTGTGAGGTTGCGCACCTCCTTGTCAGCGTCGTCCAGCTCGCTGACAGCGCTGGACGTGCCACTGGAATACTCTGTGACCTCTTTCCCCCTCAATCTGCTGCCACAGTGCGGGCGTCCGGGCGCGGCTATGAAACACTTCGCACTGTCACACAAGGTCTCTGCCTTCCCATCCACTCCCCTAAAAACATAGCGGCTCATGTCTCCGGAGCGCCTGGCATGATAAAGGATATTTTCCTCCTCTTGGAAGCTACCAGGGTCATTTATAGCTCGGGATGTGGTTCTGATTGACATGTGGATCTGTCCTTCACCCTGCTTCTGTTCGGGATCATCTGAGCTGCAGAACTTGGCCGCATCGCTCAGATCACTTTCAAGCAGAGTGCTGACCGCTGCTGCTACTGCTGCGGCGCCCTTGGAGCAGGGCGCCCCACAAGCCCCCCTCTCACCCGCAAAGGAGTAGCCTATGAATGGGTACACCTGGCTCTCATCTTCAATGTCCCAGCTAGTGGAGGAGCCCCCGCCCAGGTCGTAGTCCCCTTCATGGTCAGAGAACTCCGAGAGCTGAATCTCGTGCGTGGTAATGTAATGATCCTCGGTTAAGGACAGAGCGGATTCATCAGAGAGCACCAGGCTGACATTATCCACCTCCTCACAGTCCTCACACTCACATCTCCCACTCAGATAGCTGTTGGTGCTGTGGGATTCCTCCTCGCGCTCTGCCTTGCTGCCCATACCTTTGGACATGTTGGTGTACGTAAATGTGCTCTCACCACTTTTCTCTCCTATTTGTAGGCTAGTCTCAGTTTTTTTCAGGCAAGGTGAGGATGATGGAGAGGGGAGATTTCTCACAACTTTCATGCATTTCTCACCTCTGGTGCTTTCTCCTCCCTCCTTGCTGTGCATCTCCTTCAGGTCAGAGTTTGGCTCCGACGCACAAACTGCTTCAAATCCACAGTTTTTAGCAATGACAGACACTTGGCTCCTCTGACCAAAGCGACAGACCTTCTCGTCCTCGGACTCCAAATCAACATATCTGGTTTCGTCCTGCGTTTTCAGGATGTTTTGCTTGCCTTTTTGGAGCAGATCTATCACTTGCCCACTCGCTGCCAGCTTTTGGGTGCATCTTCTCTTTGTCTTCATGTCTGCAGCGGCGGGTTTAAGCTTACATTTGGTGTCTGACACAAAGCTGGCAGCGCAGCTGGGGCCACTGAGGACTTCTGCTTCCTTCACCCAGAGATGGTGCTGTGCACAAAACTCTGTGTCCAGCCAGACAGACTCCAGTGACACCGGAGCACGCCAGACATTCCGTCTCAGCGCATGTGAAATCCTAAAAGGAACCAGAGACATAACCATGTTCTGTCTAGGACATGACACAAGCTGGTGTCGGTAGTCGCCTCCATTTAGATTTTATAAATATTTGAAGTTAAATGACAATAAACTTCTTCAGAAATCTGCTTTTAGCTTTACATTTTCTACTTTGTTCTCAGTATGTTTCTTTAGGCAATTGAATCTATCATACAATAAGATTCAAAATCAGTTCAATCTCTTTCAATTTGTTCCTATTTATCAGACAATGTAGCCACGTTTAGTTTAATATTCTAATTAAAAAAGTTTTACATCTAAGGAAAACCTGCAGACTGCATTAAGTCTTTGACTTTGCAACAATCCCTCATAGTGGGCATTTATGTAAGGACAGTGGATAGAAAAACTCATTCCCCTTTAGCAGAAAAAAACCTCCAGCAGAACCAGCACCTGGCTCAATGTGCCACGACCAACTGCAGGAAGAAATAGCAAATACACAAAGTCGCAGAAGTTCTGATCCAGGAGTACTTTTTATGTTAAAGAAAAAGTAGAGAGCTAACTGCAGCAGGTGCTCCTTTATTGACTTAAGTTAGGAGAGGAAAAATGTTAAATACATAAAGATATAAATGTATCATTTATGGAAACAAAATAAACTGCAAAAGCCTGTCACTTACTCAAAATGGTGATATTTGGTGATTCTCCCTGAAAATGCTTAACCCAGCACTACATAATATTTGCACAGTCTTTTGAAATCTACAGTGTAGCTACACTTTACTGTAGTTGTATGTTCACTGTAAATTAGTAAGGTGAACAAGTATCACACATCGAATGTTTCACATTTTAGTGCATTTGCTTTTTGCAGTTCGAATTTGTTCATAGCAGTCTAAAAGATAACTACACAATGTTATTAGTGTACTTTTTATGAATGTAGATCCTCATAGAGTGAAACCTGAGCCTGACACTCTCGTTATCTCCAACTTAATTTTTATCCAGTATAAAACATGATTCTCCAGAGTGGCATGCGTTTAAATGTTTACTTGTCTCCCATCTGAACTGTTTCTCTTAGGTGAACCTCTAAAGAACGTTACTCTGATGCTTATGGTTGTAAGAGTTTTACCCAAACAGTGTTTCTTATGGTTGTTTTAAGTAAGTCATGTTCTTTGTTTTTGCACAATGCTGTGAACAAAGTAAAGTCGCATAGAGTGTCAACATACATGTTTAGTGTCTGAGACTTACTTACCTTATTGTCCCAGTAAAACATTTCTGGGTGACTTCTTTGCCTGTAAATGTTAGAAGTAGAAAAAAATAGTCAGCAATATCATAGAATCAGTTGATGCTGGCATTAACTATGAAGTTGTTTTAAGTGTAGACCTAAGGGAGACAAACTAGCTTAAAAGCTTTCCATTCATGATCTGAACATGCTCATCCTTGCAGGGTGGTGAGGGGGGTTTGTGCTGCCCATCTCCAGCAGTCCATCACAGGTCACAGATTGGTGACCTGTGAAGCTAACAATGAATAAAATGTATAGAAGAGAAATAGTAGATTAACAAGGGGAATAAATTCTGTCCAATTATTTTAAAATCAAATCATGTTTATTAAGCACTTAGTGTTGGAAACACACCAGTTTTTGCTGTTAAAAATGTAGCCAGCTGCTCAGTGTACAAAAAAAAAGAAAAAAAAAAAGCCTTACACTATGAAGATGGATGTGGAGGTTCATTCTCAGAACTGGTGTGGTGATCTGGTGAAGCCAGAGCCTCTTCTGAGACAGGAAAAATATGTTGAAGATAAAAACAATAATGAACGAGTTATAAAAACAGCCTCACAATATCAAAGTCTCTTTGGCATACTGAGCTTAATCAAAACCAGGCTAAGTTTGAAGAAAACTATATTAAGTTGCAACACACAGAGCCTCCATGCAGTTTCTTCAGTTATTACATGAAGTTGAATGACTGTTACAGTCATTCAACTTCAATCATAAAAATCACAATAAAATTGATAAAATAACTACTTCTGAAACCAACATCAGTTTGTTTATATATGTACTGCACTGCCAAGCTAGCCTGAATGTGCTGAGGGAGCTTTGTTGTAGTTCTTCACACGGGAAGAAAGCGAGAATGAGTTGAGAGGGGTAGGTTGGCCGTGATATTGGATGGTGGGTGGAGCCACGGTCACGGCTCAACCTGTCTGTCGCGGACTGACGTGATGTCATTGGAGCTTCCGTAGTTGGGTCACGCTGAGGCGATTCCCATAGTGAAACACTGAGCAAAGTAAAAAAAAAAAAAAAAACACCGAGCGAAGTTAGAAAAAGAACTGACATTTTGAAGAAAACTTACCACCAGCTAGCAACACATTAGCAGCTTTCCTCCCTTTAGTCTCCATAGGTGACCCACATTTCATTTCCATGCAGCTCTTGTCCAGTTGTGTTGTCATCTAACTCGGACTAGGAGGTCACCAGCTTGAGTTTACCAAAACTACTATTATCAAGGCCCTCTGTACTTTTAAGGCAATATTATGCGAGTAAAAATGGCGAATTTGAAAAGCATGTGTTATTTTCCCCGGCTTCATGGCTGTTCTTCTTTTTATGGCGCTTTAAAAAAAAAAAAAAAAAAAAAAGTGAAGATCTGCACTACCACCCCCATCTGGTCTGGAGCTAATGCCGTTCACTAATACATATTATGTCATACATCTGAAAATAGACTGGGTAAGGCAGCTTCTGTGTTTTAGTTAAAAAAAAAAAAAAAAACCCTCAGAACAACAGATCATATTCGGAGAGATGTAAAACTGAAAATATCTGCTACATTTTGTGTTCAGGAAAAGTAATGTTTTTGTTGTAGAACCTCTGTCACTAAACTGTCAATATTTGATGTTTTGAGGCATGAACATATTATTTACTACATTGTTAAACAACATTACATCAAGTTCCACTACAAGGATTATTTTTTTATTCTTTGCCATTTCAACAAAATAGTAAAGATTATTAAAAAGGCATACTTCATTAGCCTAAAGTATACACTGAGATGTAATGTAAATCATATAGAAATGTGAGTATATTTAATAGTTAATAGTTTACTTTTAATTTTAAAATATTATATTTTGAGCATATTAAAATATGCACAAAATATCTTTGAAAGCATATCTTTTCATTGGTACACTTGAGAAAATACATATTTTGTTCACTTATAGTATACTTTTATTAAAAGTGTATTTTGGTACAATTAATTTAAGTGTGTTTAAAGTTATAATGTCAAAATTAGTAAAACCATACTCTTAGTATACTTTGTTTATATTTTTATGTCGTATACTTAAAACTTAGTATGCATAAATTGTATTTACACAAATGTAAGTATGTTTGAAATATACTAAAGTATTTTTTTTTCCACTAGGGACCAGCTGAATACACCTCTAAGCTCAGTGTTTCAAATCCAAGCACCTAAAACTCCTCAGATTTGAACACTGGCTTCATATTTTTAAATATCATCCGAAATAAGTGTTACTATTACTGCTACTCCTACTGACAACAACAACACAACAACGACAGCAATAATAATGTTGGGAAGCTGGGGTTTGGGTTCTGTGGGTTCCACTTCCACAGTTTCTCCACCAGATGGAGCCAGGGAGTTGGTGTCACGGATTCCAGTAACAGAAACTTCCTGTTGCTGCACAGATGATGTGATCATTACAGACACACCTGCACATCATTTTCTGAAATCAACCAGAGGAGTAAGTGGCCAGTCCTCCAGTGCCTGAGTGTTAGCCATACATGGTGTTCTCGGCAGTGCTCCGGATTCTGCTCCCTGTGCTTTGTTTCTCTTCGAGCTCTCCAGACTCAATGAAGTTCTCTGTATCAAGTCCTATTACTGGTAACGTCTCGCTCCTCTTCCTCCAAATCTGTCTGCCCTCCAATGGTATACTTTCCAGCAACCTCCACCAGACCACTCCATGGATTCCCTGCTCTCAGCTTCACAACTCCGGAGTCCACAACTACACAAGAATTCAAAACCTGGAAACCAATCACTCCCCCCTGGTGGACACATTCCCATAATTAGAGCTCCATTCATTACTACATTCATCGTTAGTGACTCTGCTACTCACCAGTGGTGGCGAAAGTACTCAAAAAATGTATCTAAGTAAAAGTACAAATACACAGACAAAAAATTACTCAAGTACAGTAAAACTACCACATTAACATTTGCATTTAAGTAAAAGTAAAAAAGCACTGGCTTTTAAAAATACTTAAGTATTAAAAGTAAAAGTACTTGCTGAATGCATTATCTAATCCCTAATACAATATCATTAAGTGAACCAATCGTATTTAATTTTAATATGTTAGAATTGTGCCATTTTAATGAACAATGCCACAGATAAAGCATGTTTTTATTATGTTTACTCTCTGTAAAATAGTTTAGACTTAGATATGTGATTCTATGCATCATAATTTCAGGGATGGAAACATCTTGTCTCCTGTCCTAACATAGCATGAACTTCACTTTTTTTTGCCACTAGTGGCATTTATTTTTAAAGAAATCCAACAGAAGGGATGGAAAGAAGGTGGGTGGGGGAGGACATGCAACCAAGGAACCACGTAGCAGAGTTGTAGTCAAGACCACCTACCCTAGAACAAGTCAAGACCAGCACCCCGCGCTACGAGACACAAAAAAATAAAGTTTTACCTATCAAAATTGCTTCTCAAATTGATCTGAAAGATCCACATTCCATAAGTATTTAAGTATTTAATATCCATAGATATTAAATACTTAAAACTGAAATAAATTTAATCAGCAAAGATCCGTCCAGAAGAATCGGACCGTTCCTGAATGTCATATCAATGCAGACTTTGGTCACAGCGTTGTCCCATATTTGCGACACCTCAGTCAACACCTCCACACAATAATTCAGCGCATGAGTGACAACTTTTTTTCATCGCAGATGCAACATATGAGTGATTCTATAATTGCAGATACATTTGATGTCCAGAGTCATTATTTTTGGTCTGGTATTTCAATTTTTAAATGTTTTAGTAATTTATTACTCATTTTAATGGATCATAATATTTAACAAGTAAAAACATTTAAGTAAATACATTTAAAATTGTTTTATATAGCTGAAAAACCAAGACTTCTTGTTGTCCGAGTTGGGTACTGTCTTTTTTATTAACCTGAAAAATGATGCAAAAACCTATGTTTTATGATTTTTCTTTGGTGAATTTGTTTTTTCTATCTTTTTTTAAACTGCCTAAATGGTCAATTTAATAACATCACATTAACTCAAAATACCCTTATTTTCGAAAAAATATGTGTCCGAGAATTTTTTGTCAACTCTGTTACCATATGGTTTTGTCTCTGTAAATCTGTGAAATTGCCTTCTACGGCTATATAAACTACATAAAATTAAGTCATTTACTTTTCCTGTAAGACCTCAAACACACAGAGATCTATGTGCCATTCTCTGGGAAATATTTTAGTCTAAAAATCACAATCACCAGGTGTTATTGTTTTCAACGTCAATCTTGTTACCAAAGTATCATGAGAAAAATACCACAGATTTTTGATCAGAGACAAGTTTATTTAATGGTTTTTAAACCATTATCTCAGTGGTGTCATGTTTTTTCAGAATTTCTACTCACAAGTGGAGTTTTTAATAAAAATGTTTGAAATTGTCAATTTTGTTACCATCAACTCTGTTACCAAATAGGGTAACAGAGTTTTCAGTTCTAAATTATTATGGTCCTGTCAATTCTGTTACTAACACCAACTCTGTTAGGTGACAGAGTTGACTTGTTTATGACATACTTTCACAAAAAAAAAAGGAAAACTGTTGTCCAGAGCACCATATACAGGTGCTGGTCATAAAATTAGAATATTGTGATAAAGTTCATTATTTTCCATAATGTCATGATAAAAATTAAATTGTCATATATTTTAGATTCATTGCACATCAACTTAAATATTTCAGGTCTTTTATTGTTTTAATTTTGATGATTTTGGCAAACAGCTCATGAAAACCCAAAATCCCTGTCTCAAAAAATTAGAATATTATGAAAAGGTTCTCTGAACGAGCAATAAAAATAATCATCTGAATCAACAAAGTAACTCTAAACACCTGAAAAAGATTCCTGAGGCTTTTAAAAACTCCCAGCCTGGTTCATTACTCAAAACCGCAATCATGGGTCAGACTGCTGACCTGACTGCTGTCCAGAAGGCCATCATTGACATCCTCAAGCAAGAGGGTGAGAAACGGAAAGAAATTTCTGAACGAATCGGCTGTTTGCAGAGTGTTATATCAAGGCACCTCAGTGGGAAGTCAGTAGGAAGGAAAAAGTGTGGCAGAAAACGCTACACAACGAGAAGAGGTGACCGGACCCTGAGGAAGATTGTGGAGAAGGGCCGATTCCAGACCAAATTAAATTTTCATCTCCATAAAACTTTTCAGCAGATGGAAGCATGAAGTGCTCCAAAATCTTCTGATAGCTGCTGCATTGATCCTGCCCTTGATAAAACCCAGTGGACCAACACCAGCAGCTGACATGGCACCCAGACCATCACTGACTGTGGGTACTTGACACTGGACTTCTGGCATTTTGGCATTTCCTTCTCCCCAGTCTTCCTCCAGAGTCTGGCACTTTGATTTCCGAATGACATGTTTGCTTTCATCCGAAAAAAGTACTTTGGACCACTGAACAACAGTGGTCCTAAGTGCTGCTTCTCTGTAGCCTAGGTCAGGCGCTTCTGCCGCTGTTTCTGGTTCAAAAGTGGCTTGACCTTTGACCTGGGGAATGCGGCACCTGTAGCCCATTTCCTGCACACGCCTGTGCACAGTGGCTCTGGATGTTTCTACTCCAGACTCAGTCCACTGCTTCCCCCAAGGTCTGGAATCGGCCCTTCTCCACAATCTTCCTCAGGGTCCGGTCACCTCTTCTCGTTGTGTAGCGTTTTCTGCCACACTTTTTCCTTCCTACTGACTTCCCACTGAGGTGCCTTGATATAACACTCTGCAAACAGCCGATTCGTTCAGAAATTTCTTTCTGTTTCTCACCCTCTTGCTTGAGGATGTCAGTGATGGCCTTCTGGACAGCAGTCAGGTCAGCAGTCTGACCCATGATTGCGGTTTTGAGTAATGAACCAGGCTGGGAGTTTTTAAAAGCCTCAGGAATCTTTTTCAGGTGTTTAGAGTTACTTTGTTGATTCAGATGATTATTTTTGTTGCTCGTTCAGAGAACCTTTTCATAATATTCTAATTTTTTGAGACAGGGATTTTGGGTTTTCATGAGCTGTTTGCCAAAATCATCAAAATTAAAACAATAAAAGACCTGAAATATTTCAGTTGGTGTGCAATGAATCTAAAATATATGACAATTTAATTTTTATCATGACATTATGGAAAATAATGAACTTTATCACAATATTCTAATTTTATGACCAGCACCTGTACATTGTTGGTTGACTTCTCCTATGATTGAGTATTACTGACCAATTTTATTTCTAAAAGAATGATGGTTTTCAATGAGTTTTAATGAAAAACGTTTGACCCTATGCGAATAACTGTGAAAAGTTGAGTATCTTTTGATTTTTTTAAATGTTATTTTTAAGTAAAACATCTCAATTTAAAGTATTTGGGTAGTAGGACACTTGGTGTAATGGAATAAAAATATTTTAGTCTGCTAGAATTTATTGTTTTTTTCACTCACTGTCTATATTGTCCGTAACAGAGCTGACATAACATACCACAAAACATACGTTTTTTCTGAGAAAAAATTATAAAATATGTAGCTAATGTTCGGCAATTACAGATTTTTTTTAAAAGTTTAATGCCTTTTCAATAGACTACATAAGAAACTTTTTAAGAAATGAAAAGGTTTTTTTTTGTCATTTCTTGAAGTGCCAAATGTATCTCCAATTATAGAATCACTCACATGTGTCTCAGTCAGCACAGCTAGCTTTGCTAGCATTACGTCCACTGATCTTACCCTTCTTTAAGCTTTCCTTCCAAGTGACGCTAAAAGTTGGAAGAAGTCCCCACCGTCTGTGAAAGCGAAGCGCTGCTGATTTTACATGTCGATTTATGCAGGGCTATTATATTACTGATGATTAGACACATAGACATAATATAAGCATAGACGCCTCATGGACCGCTCTCGCCTATTGTCGCTGACGAGATTTAGGACGGCCATCTTGGAGCGGTACTCCACTCCACTCAGCTTATGTGTTTAGCAGGCACAATGACGTATCAGCGCATTTAATCGATCATAACACGCTTTTTTGTTACTGGAAACTATATTCATACATCTATCAAAGCTACATTTATAAACAATTGTATTATTTAAGTATGTTTTTAATACATAGTTCAGCATATTTAAATATGCTTAGTGGCTATAACAATAGAATAGGAATGGAATATTCTGATATCGATGTATGAAGAGCATATTACAAAGCACACAGCCGTTCATAATTTATTTAATAAATTATTTAGTAATATCAATACATATTTATATAAATATACAAACACAAATAAATAAAGATATATGTTTTTGAGCCGAGGAGTTCTAGCTTCAGTGATTCAGTAGCTGAGATTGAGTCCAAAATCCGATGTGAGATTCATCCGTGTTGCAGTGAATCTGTCTCTCTTTATAGACATCTCCCTCTTCTTCCTCACATCGTGTCTTTATGAAACTTTCAAAACAAAAACGGAAGATTTGGGATGTATCTTACTATTGAAAGAATTACATATAAATAATAGTGTGGCAGGAAGAGGTGGAGACTGCACCTGCTGGCAGGGTGATTGCAAGTGGGCCAATAGCGCCAGAGGGCGCTCAGTATAAAAGCAGAGGTGAGCTCCAGTCTGACATTGGAGCTGAGCGGTGGAGGACGGAGAAGCGAGCAAACCAACAAACAAACGAAGGCGGTAGGATTTGAATTGGCGGATTGCATAAACTGTACATTGACTGTAGCAGCATGGCTTCTACATCAGGAGGGAATAGTGGAAATGAAATGGAGTGGATGATTTCCAGATCAACAAGAATGAAAAGAGCTCTTAGGAAGAGGCAAGAAAGGGCAAGAAGTTGGTCGGAAGAAAGTGAAGCAAGAGAAGAAGCTAACAAAAAGACAAAAACAAACGACAGGGCGAGGTCAGGAGAACAGAATGACTTTAATAGAGAAGTGGAGTTTAAAGTCATAGTAGAATTCAAACAAGAAGGAGGATTTATCCACCCGATAAAGTTGACCAAAGCAATAGAAGAAGAAATAGGGAAAATCAAAACGGCTAGAATCATGAGCAACAGAAAAGTGCTAATTTATGCTAGCAGTGAAACACAACAACAAAAAATAATCAAAATGAAAAACTTGATGGGGGAAAGAGTTAAAACATATATTCCAGGGTCTCTAGCAAGGTTGAGAGGAGTAATTTCAGGAGTACCAGTGGAAATGTCAATGGAGGATTTGAGAAAAGAAATCAAAGGAGGGAAGATAACAGACGCCACCAGGATTAAAAGTAAAAGAGATGGAGAACTTAAAGATACAATGGCAGTAATCCTTCAGTTTGAAAATATCATGCCAGAAAACATTCAGTTAGGATACATGAACTATAGAGTTAGAGAATACATTCCCAAACCCCTCAGATGTTTTACTTGTCAAAGAATGGGACACATTGCAAATGACTGTAAAGGAAAACCCAGGTGTGCAAGATGTGGAGGTCCACATGAATATGGAAAATGTGAGAAAGATGCTAAAATTAAATGCTGTAACTGTGGAGGAGAGCACAGTGCAGCATATGGTGGATGCAAAATACAAAAGGAAGCCAGAGAAGCTCAAAGAATTAAAATAACAGAAAGAGTTTCATATGCTGAAGCTTTAAAAAGGGTAAGGAAGGATGAATCAAGAGAAATTAGGTCAGGAGAAACAGGACAAAGAAACACATCTTGGAGATCAAATCAAGAGCAGAATGATCAAAGACAAATATTAGTACCAACCTCAAATATACAAAAAGCATGTTCGCATAAATGTAGAGTGGATGAAAACTCAATGGTGGTGAAAAAGGAAAACTTTATAGCATTTATGTGCCATATTATCAATGTTACAGTACAAATGAAGAAGAAAAGTGATAAAATAAAAGCAATTGTAACAGCAGCAGGAAGATTTTTAGACATGAAAGAAATCCAAGCAGATCAGATTCATACCATTTTGAGTGCAACGGAAACAATAGAAAATGTCCAGGATTAGGATACAAACTTTTTTAATGGTTCTTCACATCCTTCAATGGAATGCTAGAAGTTTAATTGCCAATGGGCAGGAACTTAAAAAGTTTATATATGATTTTGAAACAACCCCAGATATAATATGTATTCAAGAAACTTGGTTAAAATCTAATCTAGAATTTAAAATCCCTGGATATAGTATAGAAAGACAGGATAGAAGTAATGGTAATGGAGGTGGATGTGCCACTTTAATTAAGGATGGAATAGCTTATAAGAAAAACATAACAAATAAAGAAATAGAATGTGTTAATATAGAAATATTTAACTTAAGAAAGCATGGAAATATTAAAATTATAAACTACTATAATCCTTGTGAAAGTCTAGATAGTGAAATGTTTAAAGAAATAGCAGGAGAAACACATAGAAGAGAATTATGGTGTGGGGATTTTAACGCACATAATAGTCTGTGGGGTAGCAAAAAGACAGATCATAATGGTACCATAGTTGAAGAAATGATGGATGAAAGATCATTAGTTTGTCTAAATAATGGAAAAGGTACAAGAGTAAATATTCACAAAAATACAGTTTCATGTCTAGATGTTACATTAATTACTGACCATCTGGTTAGTTCATGTGAATGGGATGTTAATAGAGAGTCTACCTTAGGGAGTGATCATTTTCCAGTGAGTACAATAATTAATGACAATATAAATAGGCAGCAAGATTTTATAGTAACAAGATGGTGCTTCAATAAAGCTAATTGGCAAAAATTTAAAACCAATTGTGAAAAAACCAGCCATGTGATTGCATTAAAAAGTAACATTGAAGAATGTTCAAAACAGATTACAGAACTCATTTTAAATGCAGCAAATTCTAGCATACCAAAAATCAAAACTAAAGGTAAGAAAAAAGTAGTTCCTTGGTGGAATGACGAATGTAGTACAGCAATTAAAGAACGTAACAAAGCTTTCAAAACATTACAGAAAAACTTAACAACTGAAAGACTTATTGAATATAAAAAGAAAAGAGCATTGGCTCGCAAAATTATTAAAGAAGCTAAAAAGAAAAAATGGAGAGAATACTGTTCCTCAATAGGTTCAGAAGTAAAATTGCAGAACGTTTGGTCAATGTTTAGGAAAATGACGGGGAAAATGAATGAAGCTAAAATGCCAGCCTTAGTCCGTGGACAGGAAATACTAGTTTTAAACAAAGACAAGGCAGATCTATTAGGGGAGACATTTGCTGCAGTTCACAGTGGTGAACATCTGACAGACATTCACAGACAGCAGAAAATACAAAAAATGGGAAATTATAAGAGTATTCTGAAAAAATGTCAAGAATGCATGTCAATACTAGATATGAATATAACCATGAAAGAAATGAAAACAGTACTGAAAGGGACAGGATACTCAGCTCCAGGAGAGGATCAATTATGCTATGCTATGTTTCGACAGATCCCAGAAGTAACTTTGGAATTAATATTACAATTATTTAATAAAATATGGAATGAAGGATTAATACCAAATAACTGGAAAAGGGCAATAATACTCCCATTTAATAAACCAGGGAAAGATCCTATCAGTCCAAATAACTACAGACCAATAGCTTTAACTTCGCACCTAAGTAAATGGATGGAGAAAATAATAGTCAGTAGACTAGGATATGTTCTTGAGCATAAAAAACTAATAAATGAATACCAGTGTGGCTTTAGAACAGGGAGATCAACAATGGATGCTCTAACTAGAGTATGTAATGATATAGAGAAAGCTTTAAAAATAAAGGAGGTAATGATTATAGTATTTTTTGATATTGAAAAAGCATATGATTCATTATGGAGAGAAGGATTACTTATAAAAATTAATCAAATGGGGATAAAGGGGAAAATGTATAATTGGATAGCAAATTTTTTGCTAAATAGAAAAATAAGAGTTAAGGTTGGAAATGATTACTCAAAAGAGTTCAATGTGGAAAATGGGATACCTCAAGGTAGTGCAATCAGTCCAATATTATTTAATATAATGATTAATGATATTTTTTCTGATACCGATAAAGGTATAAAATCTGCACTGTATGCAGATGATGGAGCCATATGGATAAGGGGGAAAAATGTAAAATATGTAGTTGAAAAAATTAAAAAGGCAATTAATAAAGTGGAAAAATGGTCATATGAATGGGGTTTTAAATTATCAGCAAGCAAATCTTGTTTTATGGTTGTTACAAACAAAAGAAATATTGATACAGGAACAATAACGTTATACGGACAGCCTTTGGAAAGGGTTAAAGAATTTAAATACCTAGGATTATGGTTAGATAGTTCTTATACATGGAAAACACATATAGGAAACTTGGAAACTAAATGTAAGAAAGTTATAAACTTACTAAAGGCTGTGGCTGGAAATAACTGGGGTGCAGACAGACAGTCATTATTAAACATATATAGGGGTCTTATGAGATCAATAATTGACTATGGCAGTTTTATATATGGAGCAGCAGCTAAAACAACACTGCAAAAGATGGATAGACTACAGAGTAGGGCGTTACGTATATGTACAGGAGTAGTGAAAACAACACCTATTAATGCTCTCTTAATAGAGACTGGAGAGACCCCACTGGAAATGAGAAGAATAAAATTAGCTTTAGTATACTGGATGAAAATTAAAAGTAATGAAGAAGAAAAAGTAACATCAATTATATTACAAAACTGTTGGGAATATGCAAAGTTCAAAAGTAATGGATTTGGATGGATGATAAGTAAATGGACCAAATTGTATGGATTAGAGGATAAGAAAATAGCCCAGATTAATCCAATTAGTGTTATTCCTCCATGGCTATTTCCTGAGGTAAATGTAGACATGATACTTCTTAAAATGAAAAACGAATGGAGGTTAAGTGAAATAGGGGTAAAGACTGATGTATATTTAAGAAAATCATATCACAACTACCTCAAAATTTATTCAGATGGTTCTAAAAATCTTAAAGGATGTGTGGGAATAGGAATAAATATTCCAGAGTTTGAAATTCACATCTCCAAAAGACTTTCAGATCACTTATCAGTATTCACAGCAGAAATGATGGCAGTTATAATAAGCTTACAGTGGGTAGAGGAGGTTCGACCAGACAGGGTGGTGATATGTACAGATTCGAAAGCAGTGTTAGAAAGTATCCAGGGAGAAGGAAATAATAGGAAAGAGTTAGTATTAGAAATTATGCATAGCTTATTTAGATTATATAGAGGTGGCATTAATGTCTGGTTCTGCTGGGTCCCAGCTCATGAAGGGGTTAAAGGAAATGAAAAAGCTGATAAATTAGCAAAAAGGGCGTTAGAAATGACAACGACGATGATAATTCCATTCGGGAAAGGAGAAGGGAAATCATGTATTAAAAAAGAAAGAAATAGAAGAATGGCAAAAAAGGTGGAATGAGGATAAGAAAGGGAGAAAATTATACAAAGTGCAAAAATCAGTAATAATTAGAAATATTGATGAGAGAAACAGAAGGGAAGAAATAATTATGACTAGATTAAGAGTAGGACACGCCTATCTAAATGACACTTTATATTTAGTAGGGAAGAAAAGTAATGATAAATGTGAAGGATGTGGAGAGAAAGAAAATGTAGAACATATATTAATGAACTGTAGAACATATGAATCTGAAAGAGAGAATCTGAAAAGAATTGTTGGAAGGACAGGAAAAGAATGGAGTCTTAAAGGAATATTAGGAAATGAAGGAAACATAATGGATATTTATAGAGTAAGAAAAGCAGTATTTACTTTTCTTCAAAACACAAGATTAATAAGTAGAATTTAATAAATGTAGAGAAAATGTTGCTACACACTCGTGTACAGTAGGTGGCGGTATGCACCTAAAAGTTACTTGCAATCCGCCATTAACGAAAAGAAGAAGAAGAAGAAGAAGAAGTCTGACATTGTTTGCTGTTGACTCACCGCGCTTCCGTGTTGAGCTGTCTGTGCGCCGAGTACAGAAACGGACGGGCGTATTTTACCTCCACGTTTATCGTGGGTGAGGTGGTTCCTGCAAAAAGTGCCAACATTTGAGCGTTCCCATTTGGGTGCAAGTGTGGAGAGCTTGGCCTAATCGGTAGGTGGAATGAGTGACAAATCTTGTTTTTTATTCCTTTATTTTAAACTGTTTTATTATTTAGGAATCTCGACTGATTGCCACACATAACGCTGCTGCTTTGCCTGCACCAAGTCACTGCTTACTTGGCGGTTGCGAGAGAGAGACCGGCTGCCTGGGACACGCCCCCCCCCCTTCCGGAATCGAAACAAGGAGCGGCTGATCGCATTCATTTCGGATTGGATTGGACTGGGTTGCTCATTTTGCTGTGCCGTCGAGCACAGGGATTTTTATGGTTTTATTTAGACATTTTTATTTCTTTTATTGCCTGTATTTTTTAACAAATTGTCTTTTCTTATTTTTATTTTCTAGACCACCGGTGGTGCGCTCGGGCCTGGATGCGGCGTCCCTTTTTGGTGTGACTGTGTAGTGATCAATACCAATAGGTGGAGGGAATTACAAGGAGTGAGTGACTTCACGGGTGTTTGTTTTGATTTCTTTGCTTTGGAGCCTACCATCCAGGACCTGGCCGTATCCACCGGTAAGACTAGTCGGATTTATTTTGTGAATTTTCTTTTTGTTCAGATACAGGTATTTTTACTCTCTGTCATAATAAATTATTATTGTCTTGAAACCTGTCTCTCGCTTTTTGCAAAACCGGACCTGTGTCCTTTCATTAATTCCTGGCTGAAAACCCCAGGTGGCGTTGTTGGCAACAAACATTGTATAGTCCAAACCACGGAACGCCACAATAGTCTTTACCACCTGTGTAAACGTTGCTGGTGAAGGTTACAAACACATATTTGTTTTATAATATGTGTTATATTGTTTCATTTCTAATATAGGCTCTTGTGTCAGTTAATCTAAGTCAGTGTTGGAGAATAATTATTTTTTTTTAGATTTAGCCTTCATAGCGGGGCTGAACCCTTATTACACCAAGCACTGTGGCTAATATTAGCTGGTATCTCCCCGGTGGACATAAATACTGTAAAGTAATATTCTAATCACAATATATACACAATAATATGTCCATCTTACTTGTGAAATGTTGTCTATGGAGCCGTCACATCAATCGTCCATCGACCAGAACAACAATATCCCTCAGTGCTGAGGCATCTTCTGCTGTTTTGATTGAGCAAAGTAGGAGGGTATACCGCTCCAAGATGGCCGCCGTATTTCCTGCGCCGTATTTCCTGCGGGGTCTACTCTTATATTATGTCTATGATTAGACAGACATCTTCTCCCGCTCAGAGGAAACCACTGCACATTTCTTGGAGCTCCGCGTGCGAGTAAAGGGGGAGGCGATGGGTGACAACAGACACTAAGTCACGTTATTGCTCGGATTTTACGGCGCCACCTTAAGTCCCTGAACTTCACATTTTAACGGACAAAAAGCGTAACGTGACTTGGATGTAACGAGTAATGCGACAGTTTTGTAGAAATGTAGTGAAGTAGAAAGTACAGATACTTACTGTAAAATGTAGTGGAGTAAAAGTAGAAAGTATCCATTATTAAATCTACTTAAGTAAAGTACAGATACATGAAAATTGTACTGAAGTACACCACTGCTACTCACTATGCATCTACCCTGTTTCCAGTGTTCCCATTACCTCCTACTACCTGGCTCCTAGACAAAGAAGCACATCCCTTATTAATATTCAATAAATTTTATTAACCTTTACCAACCTTGTCCTGAGAATGTTCTGTATGTGGGTCAGATATATTCCAAAAACCATGCTTTTAATTATATTTTCTATGCCAGGCCTAAAACTATGCTCATGTAGTTTCAAGCACATGGATTAATTGCTTGTCTGCACATCTGTTTCTAACCCTTGTTTACAAATGAGGTCCAACCGACTCCACACCCATATCACTGGTATCAGTTGCCTCAGTCCTTGCACGCACAAGGGTTAAAGGGCCAGTATTATGTAAAATAAACTTTTTTTATATACATGTTATGTTCTTCCCTCATCGAAAACACACTTGTAGTGTTGCTTTGATTATTTTGTGAATATTTGAGAGATTCTTGAATCTCCCATGACAACCATTCAGCTTTACAAAACACCACTCTGGTTGGAGGTAGCTCTGCCTTTGAGGCGCAGCTCCTCCTCAGAGTTACAGATCCTGAGCTTCTGCTTCACACAGTAGCCCTCCACCACCCAGCTAACAGGAGATCGGCTCTTCTCTCTTCACAGTGGAGGACGGTTGTTTACAGCAGTGGTCCCCAACCCCCGGACCGTGGACCGGTACCGGTCCGTGGACCAATTGGTACCGGGCCACGCAAGAAATAATTAAATATTTCCGTTTTATGTATTATTTGAGTCTGGAGAATCTTTTATTTTGAAAATCCTTTAACCGGATTCTCTGTTACTTGCGCGCCAACACTGTGCCCACAAGCAGCAAAATGAGTAAGAAACGGATCAGATGTATTTGGAAAGTTTCTTTGCAAAGGGGAAAAGGCCCAGAGAAGAGACAGGAGGATGGATTTATCCCGGACCGGTAGGTGAGTCAAACATTACAAGCCGCTCTGTGTAACATGCGGCGATCGGCTCGCTAATGAGGCAATGAAGCTTCCAACTGCTTCGCCACGTAGAGACTGTTAAGGAAGAAATTTCTAAATAGTTAACTTTGGAAAAAAGTCTGGCTCTCTCTCTTCCTCTGGATCCCAGGTCCTCACGGCGGGCCACGTGTGGCCACAAGGAAAACAACAATGCGCGTTGACGTCACAGAATTACAGAGTTTAATCCAATAAGAAACAACTTATGAATTAACAACAAAACTTCAGAACAACAGAAACATACATTCATTACCTGAGACAAAAATAGGAAAAGAAAGCAAGACGTGTCTTTGGAGAGAGCTGGTGCAAAAAAAGGCAAAATAGTGGCAGCTATCTGAATTATTACTCCTGTGCACGAACTTTTATAATGTAGGTGTGTCTTTCCTTTTTAATATATTCAATTAAGGCGTACCTCGCTTGACCAACTGGAAGCTACCTTGGACTCTCAGAAAAACTTAGAACTTCCCCTAATTTACTGCTGTGAACAAAGGCCATTTGCTCTTTTGTTTAACAAACGAAGAGGAGAGCCTCATCCTGAACTCCTGCGGTTTTAAAACCATCTAAATAAAAGATATACAGAGCAAAGGATTTCACAGATATGTGTGAAAACCGGAGTCTCTCCCGCTATCTCTCCCTACATAGATTCTCAGGAACAAACTTAAATTTTGTAATTAATTTAAGGAAAGTTTATGTTAACAAACTCAGTTTTGCTCTTCTGCACTCAGCATCTCAAAAGATTGAGTCCTGCCTTAAACCAAAAATAACACATAAAATCAACAGAACAGAATGAGGTACGATTCCTTTTTCTAACCTATAAAACATAATATTCAATCCTAAGTATACAAGTTAACACAATCATTTTTCAAAACCCCATTTAGCATAAATCCTGAGCAATTTTCTAATACAGACAAAACATTTTCATTTAATTCTAACAGTCAGAAATAATACAATTTTCAAATCCATTCATCATCGACTAAATTAATTCTAAAACTAAATAATACAATTTTCAGTCAGAGCATACCATCAATAACTAAAAGAAATATCTTGTAAATTAACTGTTAGTGGTTCAAAATCTTCACATAACCCAGATGTCCACAGGAGGATTCTGATCTCCTTTGAACTCGGTAAGTTCCTGTTTCCCAAGATAATTTAAATGATACTGGCCTCTACCTTCCTGCATATGTTAATCCATGGCCTCCTGTCCTATGTGTTACGACCACAGGGGTCCAGGGAGAAGCTCTGCAGATTACCCCATTTTCCTTGGTACTTTTGAATACTTACCCAGCAATAGTTTAATTTTAAATCACTAACAGAAACCTGTTCAAAGTTTAAAATTTGTTCAAAAAAGATTAAACTGTATTAAACACTAAAAATAATCATATTTTCTCAACAAGACCAACCACGCTGTGGGTATAAGCAACACTTAGGGTGTTATTGTCTCCCATCACTCCCAGATGGGACCGTTTCGTTGCAGAGAAACAAGCTCAGGACTCCCGTTAGTCATATCGTGAGTTAAAATTTTCACGAAAGTAAAATGCTCGTTTTTGTGGCGCATCTGTATCTTATTTTGAAGGGATATGTAAACGTTACCATAGCGACCAGAGTCAGAGAGCGTTTGGGCAGTGGTCGAAAGGAGATGAGTAGAGCTTGTGAGTCTTAAGTCTGGTTTAGACGGCAAGATTTAAGGATTGTTGGCCGATTTTCCAAACCTCTGTGATCACAGATCTGATAAAAGTACAACAGGTTCGATCGGTTCGTGTCTCCAGCCACACGAACCAATTCCAGTCACAAACATCGCGATTCCAGAAGAAAATCCACAAAACCCCCAACATAGCATACGGGAATTTAGAATGACCAAACACGGATGACGATGTAGAAGCAATAGTGACAGTTTGTGGACTCATTTTAAGAGATAAAAGACATAACAAAAAGAAAAGGCGGTGGATAAAAGACAGCGGGAGCAGCCGCTCTATTTGCTGCACTATGATTTGGAGGCGACTGTTTTTTCATAGTTAACATTTTTAACTGAATAAACATAAACATATGTAATAATGACCTTTACATATAATAATAAACATTTCCACATATTATCTCCGATATCCACCGGACTCACAGTTGTGCGATATGTCAGCTGTTTGGGATTCCCCTCTGTTCTTACATCACCACGCTTTCTGATTGGCTACCCGTCACATTCAGCAGGTTGTATTCTCGTTCCCAGTCAGGGTAAACCCCACAGGCTGCGATAAAAAGGCCAAGACAACCCATATTGGGTATATTCAGGATTTAGCGGGAACACCAACATGCAGACGGTTCACCCCCCGACCCCCGGGCCGCAGCAAAATTTTCCAAGTCTTGACCGGTCCGTGGTAATAAAAAGGTTGGGGACCACTGGTTTACAGCACAGGCATTTTTCTATCAAACTGGAGCCCAGAGCCTCTGGAAGAAGTAAAGCATAGAAAAAGCAGCTGGTTTTCACCAGGCTGGTAATGCTCCACTACAACTCTATGAAGTTGATCTGAAATTTCCTGTGCTTTAAACAACCATCCTCCGCTGTGAAGAGAGAAAAGCCAATCTGAATGAGGCAGCTGTTGATATTAATTTAATATTTGGAAACGTGAATTCAACAGCTTCCTTCACTTCCTCCGCTGCCATTGCTAAAACTACAGGCAGACTGCAATTCTAAAACAGCGCAGAAAATTGACATTACTATTTACTACTTATTCTTTTGTTTGCTTATTGGCCCGGTAAGAAGGAGTTAATCATCTGCTTAAAATGAGGCCGACCCACCGTGACAGGGTCAGAAACTTGTCTCACAATTCTTAAACACATTTCAATGTTGTTTTATACTTCTTTAATTTTACCTCTTTAAAACTATAAACACTGCCCACCAACAACTTTTTGTTTTGATCAAAGGAAATTCTTGTCATTTCATTACTCAGACACTTTGAGAACCTTGTTTTTCCAAAACTTGACTCCAGCTAAACTGGGCTACTGTAATCTCTGCTATACAAACAGAATATTTTTATACTACTATTTTTGTGCGACAGCTTGGTGACTGCAGGTCTTGAGGAGATACAGTTACTTCTGGAGTCCGCATTAAAATATCAGGCAATCCATCATCTCAGGCTAGTAGTCAGAAAAGATTAAGTCGGCGACACAAGTGGCTTACAAGAAGAGGGCACTACAGATCAGATCATTCTTTCCCTTTTTTCTGCTACTGAGCACGCGGAGGTTCTGCACTGCAGCAGAAACCTCTTAGGTCATATATTTCAGAAGTCCATAAAAGCTATCCATATCTCCAGGCAAAGGAAGACATCTTCTTTTGCAGATACTGGAGACTCAGCCTCATACTGACTGACATTATGAGATCACTCTGTTCATTTTTCTCATAAATAACTGATCCTATCACTCAGCTTGTTACAAAAAGCTCATCTTGAATAGCCATAAAAACCGAGTTAAAATCATTGGTCCAACTTATTAAAGGCAAATAAGTGATAACATTGTTTTGGAACATCAGGGAAATTGTTTACTGTTAAAGTGGAAGGAAATTGGTACGAGGTGCTCAAAACGTCAAATGAAAATATGAAAGTGTGGTGTCTTTACTCTGACACCCCTAACAGAATCCAGTGAGAACACAATCGGAGAAGCAGCCAAGAGGATGGCAGTTTTTCATGGAGAAACTGCAAACTTGCAAAAACATGACTGAATTATATGAATTCCCAATTTAACATTTTATCCATTTTAGAAGACAGGAGCCCTCATGTACAAGACTATGTGGATTTCCTACTATAACATGCTGCTACTCCTTTAAGTCCAGAAAACTGCAGAGGACCCAGAACCATCCAGCTGTATGAAGTGAGTGCATGCCTCGACAAGCCTTCATTTACATGTACAAAATAGATGTAAATAAGCTGTGTTTCCACTATTACCAGCAGCTAAGGTCATTACAACTTTCAACAAGTCACAAAGGTTGCTGAGTCCAGTCCACCACATGATGCAGGAACTAAGATATAATAACCGAGAGGATATTATATTACAAACAACGGGCCAAAATCCTAATATCTTCCAAACCGACTAATCTGATTTCCATCGGACCTTCCATCGGCCTTGAGCGCTCATACTGGAGATCAGCTCAGTTTCATTTGATTTCTTTTCTAAATTAAAAGCCTGGCTGGTGGCCCAATCACTGAATATGATTCAACAGAGGACAGACAAACTTTAGATGTGTTTCTACCATTATAACAGAGATAACCTGTTAGCCCTGACAATTGGCTGTACTCTTCTACTTCTCTAATTACTTCTTCTTTCCTGATTTTTATGTTTCTCTCTGTTGTCATTAGTGTGTGGTTGCTGAGGTTGCCTCCAAAGGTTTATCTATACCACCAGACCAATTATGTAACAGTCACAACTCCTAAGCCTGGTTTGGTCTTTGTGAAATGGTTAAAGCCAGGATGAACTGACGGTGCTATGTCAATCTTGGCTTTATTTCTTATCCTGGATTTTGTAATCCTACTTTTTGAAACAGCCCTCAGGATGGTAATAGAAATAAATACTGATCAACTACACACCAACAATAAGAATAACTGAACAAAGATATAAGTAAAAGCATAGACTAAAGACTTCAAAAGAGAAAAATGACAAACTACAAGTCTAAACAACCGAAGGATCACAACACCATGAGGCTGACCGTGAAGTTTACTCTGTCTGAAGGTGAGACACAGGATCTGTGCTTAAGATCAATAAAATTCAGACTTCACTGACTCATGGAGTAACTCATTAACATTTGAAATGCTTATCTGATTTAATAAGAACATAGAAAGAAAGCAGTCTGTGGAACATCTCTGTCTGATAACAGTGGAAACACTGGCTGGCTGTTCCTCAGCTTCACTTGCTGATGGTGTGACTTTACCGACAGTCATGGACTTCTGCTGAATAATACACTTTCTAAGTGAATAAAACTCATTATCAGTGGGCTCCTGGTCATTCTGCACAACAATCGGACAATGTAAACTGACAACATAAAAACAATGAAGCTCCAACAACATCTGTGTCATTAAAACAGCCCTTGGTGTTAACTGAACATCCGTCTGACAGATTTGCAGGTCAGTCCCCCAACATGAGTTCCAGGAGTTAAGCTGGGCCACGCTGCTGATCTTTCTGTTATAACCACTAGAGAGCAGCACAGCCCCACCTCACAGGGCAGAAGAAGGGCTGGTCAGTCCCGGGAATCCAGAGAGGGATAAAAGAAAGGGTTGCACATATTCTACTCATCTTAAAAATAAAATGGGGCATGTTATAAATGATTGTTTTGCAACACAATGTAATGAATACTGACAAAGATAGACTTTCCATGTAAGCTGTGGTGGATGATATAAATTAAACAAAGATAATACAGACCCGGATTAATTGGTTGGCACTTAAAAAGTTTCATTCTGGGGTGCTGTGGTGGCGCAGAGGCAAAGCATGACCCACTGCATTTCTTCCCTCTCTCATTACCCACTTTCCTGTCAAACTACTTTCAAATAAAGGCCACTAGAGCCAACAAAACCTTTAATTTTTTTTATTCTAGCAGAATAAAATCAGTTCAGATTTTATTCCATTAGTATAATCTCACTCTGAAAAATGCTAAATCCAGCCTCAATCTTCATCAAACTTCCATCCTGGCTCTTCCCTGATTCCTTTTTGTCTTTAGCTCTGTCCACAGATCTAATTTCACAAGATTTAGATGTGAGGATTGAGTCTTAAGAATCTTTTCTGGGTTGATTTGGTTGTTTTGGACTATTCGTCTAACTAATTCAGTGATGACCCCTGAGTTATAGAATCTGTTATTAAAGTCTCCTGATATTTCAAAGAGTTCATGATTTCATACACTATCACAAGGTTCCCAGGAAATCTGGAAAAGGAACAAGTCCATAGCACTACAGGTCCTCCACTGTACGTGACAGTGGGGTCCTTCTTTAATTAGACATACATTTTATTTACTATCATTTATTATTCTGTGTCCTTCATGGTTAGAATAGTATAAAATACATAGTTTAGATTTTCATGTAAAATTTGTCAGAACAATGTTCTTTTTCCCTCTGCAATTTTTCTGTTGTTTCTAAGGCTGAAACTATTAATAAATTGGAGTAATTGTTATGAATCGATTATTGAAATAATTGTGAACTATTTTAATAATTTAGCAATGGACTGGCAACCTGTCCAGGGTAACCTGTCTCTCACCCATTGACCGCTGGAGGCACCAGCACCCCTGGGATAAGCGTGTATAATGGATGGATGAATAACTTAGTAATCGATTAATCTTTAACTAGATTATACATACTCAAAAAAAATGCCTTTTGTTGAAAAAGCATCACATTCAGAGCAGAAGCTAAGTCAAAACTGTGCAAAAATATATACATTTTGAGTTGAAGAAAAAAAGTCTGTACAAATGGTGGCAGTTCTAGATTCTTGTCAGTGCCTCGAGGTGTCTGAGTCATTTCTGCACATATACATGTGTTTTCCATTGTCCCCGCCCCGTTCTCTCCCCACTCAGACTGCATGTTCTTGGCAGCCAGTCTTTTCATAGTTTTCTTTAAGGGGCCGGAACTATTCAACAGCCTGGCTCGCACATGGGATATTCACTTCCTATTCTTAGTGAAGACATAACGGCTGCAGTCAGCACAGAGGAAGCGCTGCAGCATTTGGTCTGTTTGCAGTCTCAGATCAGCTGAACTGAAGCTCAAACTGGAAACATGGATATCTGAACTGAGAGCAGATCCAGAACCTGCTTGAAGGAAGGCATCAGAGGGAGCATGTGAGTGAGAACGTTGAGCGTCACAGTGGAGTTACTGAGGAATGTTCTCTTTAGGGTGGGCTTACAAATGACTAGCTGTAGTTAATGCTCAGTTGTACGGACAGAGGCTTAGTTTAAAAATCTATAGATTTTCTAGTATGTGAACCTTAACCACAGCCTGGGAGAACTGGATTATACCCATGAAATACTTACAAAATAACTCAGATGTACTTAAAGGATCAAATATGGTTTGATGAGGTTTACTATGTGTAAGCTTCTTATTTATAGTATTTTACATTTTCTGTGGCGATAGAACATATCAACAGCATGTATTTTAAGTCTCTACCTGAAACATGAGCTAGTACAATTAGAATAACGTATGTTTTATATGTTAGTTTGAGCTGATTAAATGATCTGAAACCTGATAACATTTTAATTATTTAGACTAATATAATTAGATACAGAAGAGGTTTGAAACACTGCCACACCCGCTGAGATACCCAGAGTGTGAGGGATAAAAACTAGCATGGTAGGTTGATAATTTTCTTTATTTTTCTATTTAATCATATATGTGATGTTTTTTCCCTGCAGACAACTGTATAAATTTCTTTATGTTTGCAATTATTATTTGCTGATGATACACTGGAATTTCCCCAGTTAGAATCATTTTATTCTATTCTGGTGAAACCCATTGACATTATTCTTATGCATACAGTCACAGTAAAAATAGTATAAGTTTAGAGTTTCACATATCAGGACATAATAAAAAATGATATGGCTTTTGTTCTAAATGTTACTAGATCTAAAATACAACAGGCTCTACACTCTGATTTTGTCAGTCACTAGTCAATATTTCAGTCATGTTGGGGAATGGACTTTGGCAGAGTCATTTTAACACCGCTACTCCTTTTCTCAGCCATTCTTGAAATGTGGGCAAAGTATCAGCTCACACTGAGTCAGAGGATTTCTTGGTCCACTCAAAGACTGCCAGCTGTGCATGTCCTGAGGCTAAAAAAAATCACCCAAACCACCATGCCTCCCCCACCATGCAACAATGCCAATAGCTGTTATTAGGTCTTTGTTGCCTTTGACTTTGTCAGATGGTGAAACTTCTCTGATTTCCTTAATTTTGGGTTATGAGCTGATGGTCTTCCTCCACAAATATCTTAAAATCAGCCCCTGTCTCTTTCTGCTCTGCTGCCAATGAGAGAGACTGATTGACCGTCCCACCTACCAGGTCATCCCACTGTCATCAATGTGCCTATTCTGTCACTATACTTAATGACTTTTCAAAGAACATCAGTATTGGTCAAAATCGGAATCAATAAGTCAGGCTTTTTCAAGATCGGTGATCCAGAAAACTGCAATTGGTGCACTTCTATTTGTAATGCATACTTTTTGTTTTTAGAGTGTTTAGCATGGGGGTGATTTGCATGTTTTAGTGGATTTTATTGATTGGTTTCCACTCTCACATAATGACCCATACTTGTCTAAGCTTACATCACCTGTAGAAGCCTAAATTCAATTTTAGTTCATTCAGACCTTTTGGATAAATTACGTTTATATTTCTTATACTAATTTGTTATATTGGATTACTAAGGTCTTGTAAATTTGCATAAGTAATTGGAGTTAAGGATTTTAGGGTGTGGCCAGGCAGAATGAGTGGGGCAGTTGGAGTGGAGCCACACAGTTTTTTGACCTCTCTCTCTCTCTCTCTTTCTCTCTCGCTTTCTCTCTTAGGACTCTTTTGTTTATTATTTTTGAGAAAAGGTAATATTTGTACCGTTTTTATTTTGAAGTAAACCGTTAACTTTTATCAAGAGGACCCAGTTTGCCCTTTTTTTTGGTTGTTTTTCTTGTCAACAAGTGGACTGAAGGGGAAGGACGGAGAGCGTCAAGCTTATGGCTTCAATATTTAGGAACCTACATTAGTCAAAAAACTGGCTCTACGTGGACAGTATCGACTTGGAACAACCCAACTTATAAGGAATTATCTCCGGGAAAACAGCACGAAGACTTGGGAAAAGGAGTAAATTGGATAACGAGCGACACGTCGAGTAGGAGACGGCTCGTTAATAGATGCGGAGGAAAGTGGACAGCTGCGGCTGAAGTACGTGAGTAAAAAAAAAAGGGTGCAAGCTCTGTGACTCGGTGGAATTACGAAGTGGAAAGGGACGTGCTGTTGACATTATTATCCATAAGACGTAGAAGTCTAACTCGTTATGGACGAACGAGACAGTGAAAAACGACCGGTAAAAATGACCGAAAAGGCTGCAGAAGAACATAAGTCCAAGCTAATCCAAGCACGCAGGTCCAAGCTAGCCCAGGTGTCAAGCTTGAAGAAGCAAATTGAACAGTTAATGGAAAATGACGCAAACGTTGATGCTGTAAAAAATAGGCTTCGTGTGGATTTTAGCGGCTTGCAAGAAGAGTTTAAAGAGCTCAACTCTGGTCTGCAGAATGTTATGGATGATGACGAATACATGAAAGATCAAAAAGACTGGTTCAGACCGAAACATAATGATATGGATGACTTCTTTTGGCGTTGTGAAGGATGGATGAAAGACGTATTGAATCGAGCTGAGCAGGCCGAGGAGTGTGACAAACAGATAACACCTGCAGATAGCAGGTCTGTGACATCTAGGCGGACAAGCAGACACAAAAATAGTTCCTCATCACAATGTGGAAGCTCAGTCTCATCATCTTCATCAGTGAGATTAAAAGCAGAATTAGAACGGGCTGCTTTAAAGGCAAAGGCTGCTGCCTTACAGGAAAAACTAGAACTTGAAAAGGAAGAAGCAGAGTGGCATGCAGAGCAAAATTTCAAGAAGATTCAACTAGAGGCTGAAGAAAAGCAACGAGAAGCAGAGTTTGAAGCTCAGCAAAAGATTTTTGAAGCTGCTTTAAGAGCTAGGAAAGAAAGGCATGCAATGCAAACAGCATTAGCAGAATCCAATGCTAAAATGGAAGTTTTGCAGAAATACGAAAATGTTCAAGAAGACAACAGCATTTTTCAAGCTGATCAAAAAGACGGTGAAGAAGACATAAAACCTACATTACAGCTACCATCACAGAACACATTAAAATCAGCCAGCTTTAAACACACTGCTCCAGCTGCACCTGTTCAAATGGCTACATCTGCACCAGAAGTTGAACCTAGAGATCAGCATAGGCCAGTGCTGGACGGGCTTTGCCAAGCTATCTCACAACAAAGTCACGTCACAGAGTACCTGGTGAAGAATCATAAGGCATCACTTCTTCCACATCTCACCATACCAGTATTTAACGGCAAACCGTTGGAATACAGATCTTTTATTGGAGCCATCGAACATGGAATCGAGAGTCGTACCGATAACGATCGTGATCGACTTCAGTTTTTGCTGCAATATACAAGTGGACAACCACACGAGTTGGTTAAGAGCTGCATTCATATGGAATCTTCAGCAGGATATGCTAAAGCTAAACAGATGTTAAAGGAGTTCTTTGGAGATGACTTCAAGATTTCAGAGGCCTACATTAAAGAGGCTTTGGATTGGCCAGCAATTAAACCAGAAGATGGACATGCTCTTCAGTCCTTTGCACTTTTCCTCACCGGCTGCTCCAACACAATGATGGATATTAGCTATCTGGAAGACTTGGACAACACAGCTAATATAAAGTCTTTGGCAAGTAAACTGCCATACAAGCTCAAAGAATCATGGAGAAAAGCTGCCTGTGACCTGCAAGAAAGGACCAAGAAAAGAGCTAAATTCAAGGACTTTGTTAACTTTTTGAACCAGCAGGTTAAGTACCTTTTACACCCCCTCTATGGAAACTTAAAGGACACAACCATAACCTCAAAAGAACCTACTAAACCAAAGCAATACATGGAATCATTCAAACCAAAGAAGGTGTTTACCACAACTGTTGTACCCCAAAAGACAGAAGATAACAATCAAGAATCTTCAAAAACACCACCTACAACAGCAGAGACCACCACCAAACCTTGCATTTATTGTAGTGGAGAGCACCACAACCTCACAGTTTGCAAAAAATTCAAGAGCAAGCTACATAAGGACAAAATTGAATTCTTGAGAAGCAAAGGTTTGTGTTTCGCATGTTTGAAGCAAGGTCATATGAGTAGCAGTTGCAAGCAGAAACTTAAGTGTCAAGAATGCTCAAGATGTCACCCCACATCTTTACACATTACAACCAAAGGCGCTAAAGAAGAACCAGTAAAGGAAAGTTGTGAACAGCAATCTGTAACAACTGCTTTTGTACAAACAGCTGAAACCTGTGGTGTCACCGGGGCCGGTAGGGACGATTGTGTCCTGTCTATCATTCCAGTGTGTGTTAAGGCACAAAAGGGAACCAAGACAGTGACAACTTATGCATTTTTAGATCCTGGTAGCTCAGCTTCCTTTGCTACAGAGTCACTAATTAATCAGTTGAACATGAATGGGCGCAACGTCAACATTTCGTTGCGAACTATGGGAAATGAATCAGTTGTGAATACACGCATCGTGACTGGTCTGGAGGTCAGCAACTTGGATACCAACCAATTTGTGGAACTTTCCGAGGTTTATTCACAGAAAGAAATTCCTGTAACTAAGGACAACATTCCCCGTCAAGAGGATATTGATGGTTGGCCCCACTTAAAGGAGGTGAAAATTCCCATTATCCAAGCAGAGGTTGGATTGCTTATCGGAGCAAATGTTCCCAAAGTTATGGAACCATTGCAAGTGATTAACAGTGTGGACCAAGGACCATACGCAGTAAAGACAGTCTTGGGCTGGACGGTGAATGGACCGCTTAGAAGCAAAATGGACATGATAAGCGACACATTGACAGGAATTACTGCTAATCGGATCTCAGTGGCTAAACTAGAGGAACTCTGGCAACTGCAGTTCAAGCAGGACTTTCCTGATGCTGGACAAAGGGAAGCCATGGAGATGTCCAAGGACGACCATCAGTTCATGAGAATGGTGTCTCAATCTGTGAAATTGGAAGATGGTCATTATAGCATTTGCCTCCCAGTGAAGGAGACATCTATAAAAATGCCAAACAACAGAGCAGTTGCAGTACAACGTGCACTGAATTTACGTAAGAGGTTTTCAAAGGACATTAAGTTTCATGGAGAGTATGTTGGATTTATCACTGATCTGCTCAGGAGAGGCTTTGCAGTGAAACTTGACAGTAATACCTGTGGCCCAGAGGGAAGAACATGGTATCTGCCTCATCATGGGGTTAGACATCCAACCAAGCAGAAACTGCGAGTCGTCTTCGACTGTGGAGCAAGCTTTCAAGGAACAGCATTGAACCAACAACTATTGCAGGGGCCGGACCTTACAAGCTCTCTAGTAGGTGTTCTTGTGAGGTTCCGTCAAGAGCCCGTAGCGGTCATGGCAGATGTTGAAGCCATGTTCCACCAAGTTAGAGTCTACAGTGAGGACACCGATCTCCTTAGGTTTCTCTGGTGGCCTGAGGGGAACTATGACATGGATCTGGTCGAACACAAGATGTTAGTGCACATTTTTGGTGCAACATCATCACCAAGTATTGCTACCTATGCACTTCAAAGGTGTGCTACAGATTTCGCAGACGAATTTACTGAGGAGACGGTCAAAACAGTGCGGAAAAACTTTTACGTAGATGACTGTCTTAAGTCAGTTTCTGATGAGGACAAAGCCATCACACTATGTGCTGAGTTAAGAAGCATGTTGAAAAAAGGAGGTTTTCGACTGACCAAGTGGTCAAGTAACAGCAGGAAGGTCCTCAGTTCAATTCCAGAAGAGGAAAAGGCACAAGGATTTAAAATTCTGGACTTAGATGAAGACCATCTGCCGATGGAAAGAACATTGGGCATCCAGTGGTGCACTGAATCAGATCAGTTCAGGTTCAAGATCAACCTCAAAGATCGACCACACACTAGGAGAGGTCTGCTTTCCTTGGTCAGCTCCATCTTTGACCCTTTGGGATTTCTTGCTCCAGTAATACTTCCAGCAAAAAGAATTCTACAGGATTTATGTCGGCAGAAGTATAGCTGGGATGAAGATCTACCAGACGATGTGGTAAAAATCTGGAAAAGTTGGATTTCAAGTCTGTCTCTGCTCGAGAAGTTCGGAATCAACCGATGTGTCAAGTCAAAGCAGTTAGGTGTGCCAGTGTATGCACAGCTTCATCACTTTGCTGATGCGAGTGAAGATGCCTACGGAACAGCAAGTTACCTGTTGCTGTGCTCTGAAACTGGGGAAACTCAATGCACACTGATCATGGCCAAGACAAGGGTCGCACCTTTAAAATCACCAACCATCCCAAGAATGGAATTGACGGCTGCTACAGTTGCAACAAAGATGGACACACTGCTAAGAAAGGAGCTGGAGCTGGAGCTTGCTAAATCGGTCTTTTGGACTGACAGCACGGCTGTGCTAAAGTATCTCAGGAGTGAAAGCACCAGATTCAAGACTTTTGTCTCCAATAGGATCTCAGCCATACTGGAACACTCTGAGACATCACAGTGGAGATACATCAACACTAATCTGAATCCAGCTGATCATGTTTCAAGAGGACAAACTGTGGAAGAATTTTTGAAAAACAAGGTTTGGCTATCTGGACCCAGTTTCTTGCTTGGCTCACATGACCAATGGCCCAAAAATCCAGATCCTGGAATGCCAGATATTGATGACCCGGAGATCAAAAGAATGACTCAAGTGCACATAATTCATGTACAAGAATCAAAGGATGTCCTGGATCCGCTGATGAGCCATTATTCATCTTGGACAAAGCTGAAACGTGCTGTAGCTTGGTTCTTAAAACTGAAAGAGTTGCTGAAGGAACTTAAAGAAAGGAGGAAGGAACTAAAAGATGATGAGAACAAGATGGACAGGTTCAAGAAGATTTTCAAAGCAAAGAATCTGACATGTGACAACTTGGTTGAAGCAGAAACAGAAATTGTTAAATACTATCAAAGGCAAAGTTTCAAAGAAGATTTGGCTATGCTGCAAGAACATCGGAGGGTAAAGAAAAGTAGCTCACTTTTTAAGCTAAATCCAGTTCTAGAAGATGGAGTTATGAGAGTTGGTGGAAGGTTGCACCGTTCAGCAATGCCTTTCGATTCCAGACAGCAAGTCATCCTGCCAAAGGAGTCACATGTCACAGATCTTGTGCTGAGACACATTCACGACACTACAGCTCATGCAGGAAGGAATCACATGTTGGCTCAGCTGCGACAAAGATTCTGGATCCCAGGAGCCAGCGGAGCCATCAGAAGATTTCTGTCCAAATGCATAATCTGCAAAAGACTACATGGAACCACAGGCAAACAACTTATGGCTGATCTACCTACCTGCAGGATCCTTCCGGATAATCCTCCATTTACCAGAGTTGGCGTTGATTATTTCGGCCCACTCCTAGTAAAAAGAGGTAGAAGTCAAGTAAAGAGATACGGCGTTATCTTCACCTGTCTTGCTATAAGAGCTGTGCATCTCGAGATTGCCTCTTCACTTGACACTGATTCATGTCTGAACGCAATCAGAAGATTTATTGCCAGAAGAGGACAGGTGAGAGAGATTTATTCGGATAATGGGACCAACTTCAAGTCAGCTGACGCTGAGATAAGAAAAGCAATTAAGGCATGGAATACCAGCAAGATTGAAAATCATTTGCAACAAGATGGTGTTCAGTGGCATTTCAATCCGCCAACAGGTTCACACCACGGAGGAAGCTGGGAGCGTCTAATCCGTTCAGTGAGGAAAATCCTGAACATCACAGTCAAGGAGCAACTTTTGGATGAGGAGGGTCTACACACCTTGCTTTGTGAAGCAGAAGCAATTATAAACAGCAGGCCCATTACAAAGGCTTCATCAGACCTTCACGACCTGGAGGCACTAACCCCTAATCATCTGTTGTTGCTAAAGGTCAAACCTGAATTACCACCAGGAGTCTTTCAGAAGGATGATCAGTACACAAATCGCCGTTGGAGACAGGTGCAATACCTCGCAGATATCTTCTGGAAACGCTGGTGCAGGGAATATCTGTCCCAGTTCCAAGAACGTCAGCGGTGGTCTTCACCTAAAAGAAACTTCTGCGTGGGAGACGTGGTTCTGATCGTGGACGACACCTCTCCCAGGAACTCATGGCCACTTGGAAGAGTCGTGGAGACATTTCCGGACAGAAATGGCTTTGTTCGGCAGGTGAAAGTAAAGACTAAGACTAATGAGCTTTGTCGTCCCATAACAAAGCTATGTCTTCTGCAGGGATCAGAAGATGACAGATAAAGGATCTAAGGTCAAGGCCTCATTCCTGAGGTGAAAGACAATGGACTTGATTTTCTCAGTAAATGTGATGTAATTTAGGCTTTTCTTGTTCATGTAAACTCTTATGTTTGTAATTGTTTCAAGAATTTTGATAACAATTAGGGGCCGGTAATGTAGAAGCCTAAATTCAATTTTAGTTCATTCAGACCTTTTGGATAAATTACGTTTATATTTCTTATACTAATTTGTTATATTGGATTACTAAGGTCTTGTAAATTTGCATAAGTAATTGGAGTTAAGGATTTTAGGGTGTGGCCAGGCAGAATGAGTGGGGCAGTTGGAGTGGAGCCACACAGTTTTTTGACCTCTCTCTCTCTCTCTCTTTCTCTCTCGCTTTCTCTCTTAGGACTCTTTTGTTTATTATTTTTGAGAAAAGGTAATATTTGTACCGTTTTTATTTTGAAGTAAACCGTTAACTTTTATCAAGAGGACCCAGTTTGCCCTTTTTTTTGGTTGTTTTTCTTGTCAACAAGTGGACTGAAGGGGAAGGACGGAGAGCGTCAAGCTTATGGCTTCAATATTTAGGAACCTACATCACCTATCTGGGAACATCTCTGGGTGGTTAAAGGTGAAAAGCACACAGTCAAAGTTGACAGATTCCTCCCATTCTTATAGAAGGGCAATTAACAGTAGAAGAGCAGCAGAAGGCCAGGCAGAGAAGACAACTTTAACTATCAACATCAGCAGCTGCATCAACAGCAGAAGCAGTGGACCTCAGGGAGCCAGTCTAGAGCTCTTCCCGTTGAGTGAATATGAGTCTAGCACTCATTTCTCCCCTGACATAATTGATCAGAATGACTGATGTCCACTTGTCTATGTGCTGTCCACTGTGTACTGCCCCCTTGTGGCGTCTGCTTGGCCCAAATAGAACTGGACTCCCAGGAGGCCTATTTGTCTATTTTCTGATTTTTTTCATAAAGTCTATAATCAAAGGAAAATTGCTTTCAATGCTGAAACACCTACTCTCAATGCTACCTGACACGCTATTGGTTGGTCTTTGCAAAACAGCCAATCAATTAGTGCCAGTCATTTTCTTTGGTGCTGATTGGCTGAACCTCCAAGATGAGTAACATGGAAGACAGTTAGCTTCTAGGGTAGTGCTAAAACTGTTTCCACTGTGTGTATTACTGTACACACAGTGGTAGTAGTACAAACATTTGGTGTTTGAACTATTGAAATTCACAATTATAAGCATTTATAGAGGAGATCTCAAGTATTCTGTTTTTCAAGCTATGTGGCTGTATTCCCTCACCTCGTTAAAACCATGAGCCCACTGTAACTTTAATTTACCTTTTTTCCATTTTTTATTCCAAATGTGTATTTTGGACAAACTTTTCCAAACAATACTACTCCAGTAAACTTGTTCTTCAATCAGATGCAAATTTATAAACCTAAGAGAAACTTTTTCCTTCAACTCTCCCACACCAGCCATGCCTGTTGGGTCTCTTTCCATCGCCACTGCTAGTACATTAACATTTAGAGTTTTTGTCATTTTTGTGAGCATTTTCTAACTTTGGAACAAATTTGCTGGGACATCCACTCCTGGGAGGTAACATAATTACTTGACTGTGTTATAAAACGACACTATGTGCCTGGAAAACCCATAATACTTCCCCTTTAAGGCTCAGAAGAAGGAGATGTTGCAGAGTTAAAAGCATCAGTTTATCAGTTCTTTCCGATATATCCTCACTGGTCATCCTCACAGCAGACAGCAGAGCCAGAGAATTTTCATAGAGGTGGCCAGGATGGGACTGTTGCTTACTCAAAGGTGACCAACAACTGATCAAAACCAGAGCCATTTCGCAGCACAACATCCGTATTCTCAAAATAATTAACTAAAGATAGATCATTTTTAAAGGCCTTGTTATGTTAATAAATACAGAAGTATATTGATATTACAACCGCTGCCACCACCTGTTTTGGAGGGAAAGTGCCTGCTCTTATGGGGCCACTTGGCCAATGATTGACCTCCCCTGCTGTGAAGTTATGAAAACATTTGTTTTAGTAAGGAAGATGTGAGTCATCTGATTCTTCTCAGAGTAATTTATGAAAACAAATGGTGACTGATCAATAATATGCTCACATAATGGCTCAGCTCTGGAGACAATTACTACAAAGTGAGAAGTTTTATGCAGTATGTCAGCAGGTCAGGTAAAGGTGGGTTAGTCCGTAAAGTGAACATGCATCCTGTCTGACATAGATCCATTATTTATGCATTACATATTATCAGTTAAAATTGTTAGACTGTTGAGGATGATGTTTGTCATAGTCTCTGCATATGCCTCTGACCTCTCTCCAAATGAGATTTTCTTCCTCAACAGTCCCTCTGACACTTTTTTGCAGTGAACCACCAGCATCAATAGGCCATAAGCAGACATAAAACCCACCATCTGTACAAGGTTAAAAATGTTGATCAGTCCAAGGTCTTTAATAATGTTCAGCTTAAGATTTTATTGTGATGAAAACTCACAAGAGCATCACATAAGTGCCTGAAGCATCAACCTGTGTTGTTTCAACAATAAACTGTCCGGTTCCAGCAGAATGGACATTTCAGGATCGAGTTTAAACGGAGAGAGATAAGAGGTGCTAGAAGACACAAACAAGGATACATCTTATAAAGCATCTCACAGTTAACTCTAATATGAAATCAATTCAGTGTATCTGTGTATTATGTAGTATTTAGAACCAAATATCTTTGTGACTTCTTCTTCTCCTGCAGGTACAGCTTTAGACTGGTCTACATTTTCTCCTATAACTTGTTCCAATTTTGTGGTCACACATGGATCCTGGCTAACACCATTGCAAGATTTTTTACCTTTGGTCAAGGTAAGTTAAAAAGAATAAGATATGATAATCTTGCTGCATTTCTGTCCTCCAACATGAATGCTGAAAGCCTCTCCAGAGCTTGTTGCAGGTTACATTGTTCAATGGTTTGAATTGAAGAAGTCAACATATTTTCCCAACAGGAAGCTGGATCTATCTGGTTGAAGCCAAACGGTGCTGTCAGCACCAGGCTTGCTGGTTTCTCCACTTTACATTAAGTTTATTGAACAGGTTGAGGGTCATGAAAGTGGGGGGTGATGAGCAACAGAGCTGGAATGAAAGCGACTGAACTCTGCAAGAAATGTTTTATCAAATAGTTCTTCTTTTGGTGGTTTCTTCTTGTTAATACGTAATAGGTGTTAATAGGCAATAGGTATTATTCTCCACTGTTGCCCAGTACTTGCTTAGGGTGGCAGATAGGTTCATTGATTGAATTAAATGGTTTACTTGGATAAACAAGTCTTCCTGTCCTGGAATCGTTAACTGTGGAATAGGAAACTAAACTGTACTGGATTTGAATCAATCTGCTACATTGGAATGAGCTGAAATTTATCAAATGGATACCATAAACTGTTTAAAACTGTATATAAATGCAACCTGTTTACCCGAAAAAGTTCCTGTGGAAATAACACTGAACTGAATTGACATTAATGTAAAAAAAAAAACAAGATGGAGGTAATTATATTGAAGTGCAGGCTAACTAGACATAAATTGAAGCTTATTTTTATGAAAGAAGTTCTGGATTACTGATAAACCTGGGCCTTCATCTGGGAAATGGATTTAACTAAAACTACAGGTTGTTTAGCAGAAGAAAACCAGCCTGAGGAAGCCTTTAAATCCCAACATTTACAGGAGGATGCTTGTTTAAATTTTTATTGTTTCCTTTTTTTGTAGTTGCTAATTCACCAAAATACAGCAAATATTTTTCTGAAAAATCAAATTGAACATCAGAATGATGGTTGTTGGCATCAGGCAAGAAGGTTTGGTAATTTTAGAACCTACCAATCTACTGGAATTTTCACAAGAGGTGGACGGATTACAGTTTTCTGATTAATCACTGATCATAAAAAAAAAACCTGTGTTGCTGATTCCGAATTTGGCTGATACCAATGTTTTGTCTAAAAGTTGCTAAATTTAATGACAAAATCGCTAAGTTGTCAACAGTGAGGTGAGTATTTGGACCCACCAGGTCCATAGACGTGACCTGGCGGGTCTGTCAGTCAGCCCTCTCTCATGGCAGAGCAGAAATAAACAGTGGCTGATTTTCAGACCTTTGATAAGGTAGATAAGATTGGTTTCCTCATAATTATTGGCAGAATGTTGATGTCCCAAACTAAGGAAATCAAAGACAATTTATCAGTGTACTCACAGCAATCTTTCAGGTTTACTCAGAATGGTTTGAAAAATAAAAACAGGGAACTTTGCTCCAAGCTATAACAATCAATGTATTCATAATAATACCTTTCATCTAACAGGAGTGTAACGAACAATACCTAAAACCCACAAGACGAGACGCAACATTGAGTTCACCAAAATTAGTCTAAGGCTGAACAACATTTTCATAACAGTTTAAAGACAACAAGATCAAATTTATGCTGCAAAAAAGACTTTTATTACGTATATCTAGAAGTTTTGTCACAAATTCAACTGATATCTTTCTTTTTCTGATTTATTGAATCTCAGCCTTTGGAGCAGAACTTCAGCTATGCATGGCCTTCTATAAATTTTCATTAAAAATATGACATTCACACTTAACTTCCGAAAAACTGAACATATATATATATATATAAATAACTAAAAAAATAAGTAAACTATTCCTTTTCTTTTTGTTCTTTACAAATATTTTGCCTTCACAATAAGTGTAAATAAGGTTATTGTTAAACTTGTTAGGATCCTGGGCAGCAGGATTTTTTTGTTTTCCTTAGTGTTTCTAGTTATGGTTAATTATTATTATAATTATTCTTTGTCATGCTAGTTTATTATGTTTCTTTAGTCAAGTTAATCTGTAGTGTTAGAATTACTTCCCTTTTCCCTGTGTACTCTTCCTTGCCCCTTGTGCCACCTTCTCTCCCCCTCCACCCACACCTGCAATCACTTAGCTCATCAGCCCAGGTATTTTGTTCAGCATTCAACCTCCCCATTATTTAAGCCTTTGTTTCTGATTCATTAGTATCCTCTCTTCTTGTCATCTTTCCTGTCTGCTCCCCATTGTCAGCGCCCCCTGGAGTTCATGGTCTTGTTCCTTTTTTGCTCTGCAAGTTTCTTCATCTTTTCATTAAAATCACAAAAAATCAACTCTATGTTACATGCCTGCTTCTTAATGGGTCCACTCTACAAACACTGAACATGACAGAATGATCCAGCCAGTAGGACCCAGCAGAATTCCTGTATTTAAGAGAATCTTAACAATTACAACTTACTTAGAAAATAATTAATTGACACCATGGCAAAATCATGTTCACTACCCCAAAGATTTGCTTTGTGACGACAAAGTAAATGTGGTGCAGGACTGGATTCCAAGTCTCCCTTCCATATGCTTAACGGAGTTGTTTAAGGAGGCAGAGTGGCACCATCAGGCAGCTCTGACAGTAATGGCTGGCAATCCACCTCCAGCTTAGTAATAAGTGCATATCAACTCCAGTATTAAGCGCCTCTACATCGGTCCCAGCCTTCTGCCCTTTGCCCTTCTCCACTCTCCAGATCTCCAGCCGCGGCTTCATCTTCAGCAGCTGCAGTCACGTCTCCTGCACCAGTCTCGTTTCCAGCCACATTCCCAGCCAGCAACATCAGTACCCATTCTTACATCAGCAGCAGCACCTCAGGCTCCAGGTTTCCACAGCTGTGGAACTAGGTTGTACGGCTAGCTCCTGGGCTCCAGACTACCCAGTCTCCCAAGCTCCACAGTGTTTGTCAGTCTCCTGAGTACCACAGTTCTCTCTAGTCCCCTGCCTCCGAGGGATGCAAGGACAACCCGCCTCTGTTCCCAGTGCCACTTCGTGATTCCCAAGCTCCCGAGCCTCTACATCGGTCTAAGACATACACCAGTCTTAAGGGGAGGATTTTCAGGCCCTTCATCTGCTGCCAACTCTTCCAAGTTTCACTGATGCTGGTCAGCAAGCGACAAGCGTCCTGGACTCGTCATAGCCAACAACTCTGGCTTTGAGCTCTTCATAGAGATGGAATGGTTCTAAAGTATTAAGAACTCTTCTAAATCCCAGATTTTCCATAACAGAAAATGCCCTCATAATACCTGCAATAAAAATGCCAATGTATGTTGTCATTGCTGCAGCAGCCACGAGCGTGGAAGCTGAGATGCAAAAACATTTTTCAGAATGTCTGCAGTGTTGGCAATTTCTTCACTTGTGATGGTCCTGAGGTCTCTTTGCATTGTGCTAGTGTTAGTCACGGTGCACAGTAATATATTCTTGAAGTGTTTACATATTGTTCATGTCTTGTCTGTCACTCTGTTGCCGTTTCTCATTTCTATTCGAAACACAAAATGCTCCCAAACAAACAATTTAAAAGTATTGGGGGCAACTTCTATTGCAACTTTATCGGGTGAAGCCACGCTGACTGGGACTGGCTTTACTACTGATCATTGTTTAAATTCCACAGCCTACCTGCGTATTGTTACTGAACATGTTCACCTCGTCATGACTATGACCAGTGTCCACATCTTCTAATGCCCGCGGGCCAAACTACGGCCCGCCACGTCATTTGGTCCGGCCCCCTGAACAATGCCGGATCCGGCCCGCCTCCTCATACCAGAGTATTCAGTGTTTTTTTTTTTTCATATATTGTATTTTCCGGTTTATATGTGGATTTTTCTTCAACCACCAGGGGGGTTCTTGAGTAGATGTGAAACTAACTTTCCCTCAATGGAATATATACTAGTCAGTCCCAGTCACCGTTTCACTCACGGTTTTTTCCATTTGCATTCTGGGTAAAAATCTATCTAAAAGCGCGAATGTGTCGTCGCGCATCCCCCCCCCCCCACAGTTTCAAAAACAGAACAGCTCTCCTCCTCCTCCTCTCCCCCCCCCCCCCCCCCCCGACAAGAATTTTCTAAGGTTTCTTTCTCCAAAAACTAAGACCGGCCCCCGACCAGAGAAAGTAACAGCCCTCGCAGGAAAAGTTTGGGGATCCCTGTTCTAATGGTTGCTTCCAGCAGGATGTTATGAAGACCAGCTTATCTCAAAATGACAATGAATTCATCTACTTCAAAGGCGTCCACAGTCACCAAATCTCAACCCAATATAAGCAGTTTTAAAAGTAAACTGCTTATATCCAAAGAGGGTTTTAGCAAACTGTACCTAATAAAGACTCTTGTGAGTGAAAGTAAGACTCCTCTCAGATGTTTCTCTAGTTTAGCTGCCTTTGGCGATCGTTGCAGATGCTCTGGCAGACACGTTTTACTCTGTGGGTTTTGTGATGAGCCTGTGCCAGCTGCTCTCCATCCTGGAGATCTTCCACATCGCAGACGGCATCGAGAAGGCTCGGCTCCTTCCTCGCTTCATCCAAGTGTGTGCAGCAGTTCACCTCTTTGTTGATGCCTTTTTGATTCTAACAATCTCTGGTTTCATCATGATTTCTTTGGTTAGGTGATTGAGAAAAACATTCTGCTGATTATGGTCATCATGTTGGAAGAGATCCAAAGTAAGCCAGTGGTGTGTGTGCAGTTTTTCCTGTGGAATATACTGGACCTCTTACGGTGAGCAAACAGCCAGTCACATATCTTATGAGCACCAAGCCCGTTTCACTCAGATCTTTCAAAGTAAAAGTGAGAAGGGTTTTGTAATAAATAGGCATTTGTTAAATTTTACACATAAAAATTGGTCTGTTAGTTGCATTCTTCACACTATAAGTATACATATTCTATATTGTTCGAGCTACTCAAACCTAATGTAAGGCTGCAGAAACTCAACAAGAAACCAAAAGCAAAAAGTATATTATTTATATCAGTATATTATTTGCTTTATGTAATTGTAACTGCACACACATGCTTATTACTTAATCTATGATGCTTAGTTTAAAAAAAACCCAGTATTTTGTTGTCTTTGTCACATAATATCTCTGTTCCACATTTATAACATTGTCTCTTTGTACACGATGTTAGTTTATTATTTCCAAATCAAAAGAATTCATTGGAGATGTTTTCACATTTCCATTCCTAGCTAATGGTAGAAGTAGATGTTTAAAATTTCGCAAATATAGATGCATCATGCAACCATGCTGTAAGCGCAACTTCATAAAACAAGAGCATCCTTATCTTGAATGACATTTGTTGCCACATTTAATGTAATAATTCTCTACATTTTATCTCTGTTGTAGTTTCTGAGTCAAGGATCTTCTTAGCAATGTCTAGTTGCTAAAATAATTTAGGGTTAGCAAGCAGCATCCCCAAATGCCTCTGAACCTTTGTAAAAACAGACCTTGAAGTTCTGATCTGAACACCATGGAGTAGGTGTGGGAAGAAAACAATTTGATTTGATTTTAACTCACATAAATTATGAGTTAAAATCACCTCAGTATCGTCGGTCCATTTGTTTTCTTCCCACACGTACTTCATGGTGTTCAGATCAGAACTTCAAGGTCTGTTTTTACAAAGGTTCAGAGGCTTTTGGGGATGCTGCTTGCTAACCCTAAATTATTTTTTTGTTTTGTGCTGCTGTGCCTTGGTTAAAAAACACTGTCACTTTCTGATGCTGGTTGGAATTTAACTCTGCTTCCTTCAGTTAAAGCACAATTAGAGGAAGTGGATTTGTGTAGAAATACACCTAAAGAGGACATTGCCAACTGTAATGTCCAAACACACTTCCCTTATCAGGTCAAACAGTGCAACACACTGCATGTCCATGGGTACGTTCACACTGCAGCCTGAAGTGACCCAATTCCGATTTTTTTGCCGGGGTCGTTCACACTGCCAGTAAATGCGAACTTCTGCAGTGTGAACGGGCAAACGATCTGAAAGTGTCCTGCATGTGCACTATAGGGCGCAATAGCGTCAGCGTTCTCAGTGTTCTGTCAACTGCCAGAAGAAGAAGAAGAAGAAGAAGTTGTTTTTTGGAAGTAAACATGGAGGCTAACGGTGGAGCTTAGCTTACATATTTGAAGTTGTTGTCCGGCCGGAGCAGCATATTAACAACTTAATCCTCATACAATCCGTCATGGTTGTTGTTTTTCTTCCCGCTTGCACGTATCAGGACGCAGAATAGTGAGATTTGTTGAGAATCAGTGACGTTCAGTTCGGATGAATGCGACCTGAACATTAGGTCGCATTTGAATCGGATACGTATCCGATATGGGTCACATTTGTAAAAGAATCCGACCTGTACTGTTCACACTGCCATGAAAAGATCGGATACTTGTCGCATTACGTCAAAAAAAAAAACAAAAAAAAAAAAACACTGGGCTACTTTAGGCTGCAGCCTGAAGTGGCCCAGTGTTCAGGCTGCAGTGTGCAGCCTGAACGCACACTGCAGTGTGAACGCACCCCATGTTGCCCGTCACATCTTGTGAGTTGTCTGTACTTCAGGTACCCTCATGAACTTCTGTGTGTTATGGAAAGACCTTCCGTCGCCATGTTGTGGAGCCGTTACTCTCTTTGGATCCCCTTATACATCCTGTCAGTTATCATTGAAGGTGAGTAAGCTTCAGAAATCTGAATGCATGCTGTGCCTTTAAAATCATGATATCCCCTAAAATGTTTAACATGTTGTCGCCTTTTAATCAGAAACTTCATTGTTCTTCACTTTACATCACAGAGTAACACAAACTTGTGAATATGAAGCAAAAGAAAAATGCAGAAGATCTGAGACTGAGGCAGAGGTTCCACCACCCTGAACAGTTGTTTTAAAATGGTCTATTTAAAGTCCAGATTGAAATACAACTGAGAATCTGCGGCAAAACTTCAGCCAATCAGATGCTAAGAAGAAAAACATCTTCAGCTTACTGGTTCCAGAGACTAAAACTGAAACTGCAACCAATGATGGCTCTGCAACAGGGGTGTCCAAACTTATTCTCCCATGGGCCAAAATCAGCAAGTTAAAAGTACAAGGATAATAACTATAACTTTTTAAAAGCTACAAAAAATTTTCAGTTTTTTATTTGCTCTACATTAAATTATGCAGAATTTTAATGATTTTTTTTTTTTTGTAGGAAAGAGGTCAATGTTGAGCCAAAATCTGAAAAGGAGTTTTCCATGTTTGTCTCACTAAAAGAAAGGCATCCAGCTTGAACATTATATGGGACTCAATTGGAAAAAGTATATACAAAAATTAAATCTATACTCGGTACAAGAACAGGATGCGGGTCATTGTTTCTCTGGAAATGGCTGCTGTACGTTATCCATCCATTTTCTTCCGCTTATCCGGGGTCGGGTCATGGGGTTAGGAGCTCAAGTAGGGAGGCCCATACTTCCTTCTCCCAAGCCACCTGTTCCAGCTAGTCTGGGGGAATCCCAAGGCGTTCCCAGGCCAGCCAAGAAACAGTCTCTCCAGTGTGTCCTGGGTCTTCCCCGGGGCCTCCTCCCGGTGGGATGTGCCTGGAACATCTCACCAGGGAGGTGTCCAGGAGGCATCCTGACGAGATGCCTGAGCCACCTCAACTGGCTCCTCTCGATGTGAAGGAGCAGCGACTCTACTCTGAGTCCCTCCTGGATGACCGAGCTTCTCACCTTATCTCTAAGGGAGAGCCCAGCCACCCTACGGAGAAAACCCATTTTGGCCGCTTGTATCCGTGAATGTTGTATCTAACTAATTTTGTCCAAATGAAATAATAATCTCCTTCCACCACCTTTGCTGGGGAGCCCAATCTTGAATAAAAGTCCAAGACTCTGTTGTCTGTGCGGACAACAGAGTGCCAGTTGTCCGCACTCTGGACACCTCATTCTACAGAATACTGACTGGAAACAAATGTACAGTCACACTTTCCCTTTTGTAAAGAACGTTGAAAGTTGGGTATCATTAAGGGGCATGAATGGTTTTATAAAACCTTGAATGTGAGTTACTGATCAAAAACACACTAGGTGTTCTGATGTGCAAGGGAGGTGGTGAGAAACCACAGGAAATGGAATGCCAAAGAACTGCAGATTTTAAAACAGGATGTGTGTGAAAAGATCTCATTCCAGCTGTGTGTGTACATGTTTGTGGGCTGCCGACCTGTGCAGTCAGTCAGGTGAAGCTCAGGCCAGATCTCTCTGTTCTCCAGGTGTCATTATTTATGAGGCGCTGCCGTACCTGGAGCCGTCAGTCCCCCACCTGCCCTCCCTGCTGCTGCTCTACCTTCTGCTTCTCGCTGTGGGTAAGGAAAGAAAGCAGTGCAACTGAAAACACACACACACAAACACACTGCATGGGGCCTTCATTATGTTGCTTTCGCTTTTCTGACATTTTATCTTCATCCCATCTCAAAGGGCTACGTTGGGCTCTGATGGACATTAGAATCCAGTCCTGATGTTCTTTGAAGATTTTCCTGGATTATGTTTCAGATCAGAGATATCTCTGATGAGGTTTCCTTTGGAATCTCAGAATGACTACAAACAGGAGCTGCAGTTGAGAGCTCTGTTGGCTAGCAGCAAGAAGGTGCTGGGTTAAATTCCAGCCTGGGCTTTTTCTGCTTTGGGGTTATCATGTTCTCTCTGTGCATGCATGGGTTCTCTGTGGGTACTCCATTTTTCTCTATAGGGAACTGCGTATGTGGCTACTGCTTGGTTGCTTATCTGCAGGCCACTATTAGGTTCAATGGTTTCTCGAAAATCAGTATTTCCCAACACTGGTCCTCAAGGAATACAGACATGCATTTTTTAGATGTTCTCCTGCTTCAACACACCCCTCATTTGTTGGTTGTATCATTTATGCACAAAACTTGGCTGTTATACGAGTACAACACGGGCACAAGTCAGGGTAAAAGATCTGGTATGGGAGGGATTTCTCTGGTGTATGTGTCTTTGCTATTGCATTGTGTTGTTTACAAAAAAATACAATTAAAAGTATTTGATCAAAAAAAAAAAAAAGAAGAGTTAGAGATAAAACCCTGAGCCAGCCTTTCTAACGGCAGCTGTTGTTGGTGTTTCCTGCAGGAGGCTCAGTAACAGTCTGGCAGCTGCTGAAGGAGAGGAAACACCATCTAGAGAAACGCTACAAGAGTAAGAAGAAGAAATGACTCAGAGTTGGATTATTCAGGGACAACGGGATAACTCTGTTTTCAAACCTTCTGATTCATCAAACAAACATTTCAGATTGCACAAAAGGAAAAAAGATATGCCAGATTTTTGCAGCAGTTTAATGAAAACATGTTTCTGACTAAACAAAGAGCAACAGTAGCAGTTTCCACTCAAGTTTTTTCACCAAGTAGGAGAGATGATGTTGTGTACAAATGTCACCATGGTAACACCCCACCATGGATCCTCTGAACTACCAGCTGTATGCTCTGGTCCACACGGCTTTCTTCTTGAACTCAGTGGACGACTTCAGACCCAGGAGAGCAGCTGGAACCAGATCAGAACATGGATGGTCAGCTGGACAGCAGAATTAATAAACCGTTCTAAACCGACCATTCTAACATCTAACATTACAAATCACTGTTTATATCAGGAAGGTCTAACTGATGTTCATTCAGGTGATTTGTACAAGTTGCCATGGAAACCTTCTACTACTTGCAATCAGGGGGCTCCATCTATGTGAAGTCAAATTTACTCCAATAAAGTAAATCTAACTTTATTGGAGTTCAGAGTTGAGCTTTGTTATTAAGTCCAACTCTGAACTTTAAATCCCAGAAAAAAAAAATCACATAAGCTTAAAAGATAAATCACATTTTCTGTTTCTTAAAGATGTGCCTTCATCTACTGGAGATGATCATTTAAAATAAAATGTTAAAATGGCCTAAGGAAACCTGGACATCTAGGCTGCTTTCAAAGATGATGAAAAAATCTTGCTGGTTGGACAAAAAGTGGCTGAGTAGGGTCTCACTACATATTGCGCATTTATTGTATTATCAGGCTAATATATTTCTGTTGTATTTTAGCTACCAAAATGCTAAAGGTTAGTTCATGTGTTTTATTTTGCATTATGATTTTTTGTGTGTGTGTTATTAGGACATTTATTTAGGAAAGTTTTAAGTAGGAACTAATATTCAGGATGTTTGTTCTGCTGGGGCACCTAAGAGAGATGCACCCCTCTGGTGAGGTATGAGAACAAGTGGCAGCAGAAAAGGCCAATTAAGCAAAACAGTGTAATGAATACTGAAGATTAGTCATAAGGACTTATTTTCAACCTCTAAAGAAGGGTCAGCCAGCAAGGTATGTTTATATGCTATATATTTTTTTTTATGTTTTTATTGTATTCATTGCACCATCTCATTGAAGTTTATGTTAGTTATGTTTATGTTAGTTCGATGGTCATGACAAAGTATTCAACAAGGTGGTGCTGCAACAAATGCAACTGTAAGATTCTACATCCCATATTAAAGCCGACTACCAGTAAAACAAAGTCTATATTGACACCAAGAGCTGGAAGTGATAGAGCAGGAAGTTCACATTACAAAAAGAGGAAGGAAGAGACCAAGCAGATATCACACCTGATCGTCGGAATCTTTACCTATATTATCGTCATCACAAGATTTTCTAATATTGTGATAATCAAAAACCTAAGACTGGTCTTGCTCTCCTGAAGCCAGTATCTGAGCTGGGTGTGAGCTGTAGTGGTTGCGGTCCAAGGCAGTTCTAATACCAATGAGTAAACCTATGATAAAAATCACCCACTTGAGACATTTGTTTCAGAATCACAAGAAGGAAAACAATAAACCTAATGCCATGAAGGAAAAAGCTATTAGTGTAATTTAAAAAGGAAAAGTCCAATAGAGTATAAACTTACACATTTATTATTTCTAAATGTAAAAATAATTTGTTTGCAAATCAAAGCCTTTTCTTTTAGAATGACTCCTCTGTTTGGGTTATGTCTGTTTACTTTCACTCACTTTTAGGAACAAATGTGAGTGCATCAGGGAGAATAAACGGACTAACTGTACAGAAGCAGCTGCAGAAGACCTGAGCCGTAAACAGATGGAGGAATGAAACGTGCTGCACCTCTGGCTGTGCTGATGATGATGGCTGACAGATTCTCTTCAGGACCTTCTGTTATGCTGAGGAGCCAGTCGATAAACTGAAACACACACACGCACATGGTTGTCATGTTGGACCTATAACCTTAAAGCCAGCAGTAAGTCACCTAACCTTTCACTTCTCACCTTGTGTGTCTGGCTGCTCCATGGTTCTTTGCCTAGCAACAGCGGCAGGCTGTGTGACACTCCCAGCATGCATTGTGGCAGAGCGAGCTCGCTGAGTGAAAGTGACCCATACAAACCATGCTCTAGCGCTGGAGGCTTGGAATCTGGTTGCCATGGGAACCATTGGGGCCTGATGCCAAAGAGAAGGGGCATGAAGTGGTCACCCCAGGAGATGACAGCAGCAGCAAAGAGTTGGAACAGGAAGTCAGTGGCCTGCAGATAAACAGCCAAACAGTAGCCACATGTTTTTAGCCACTGAAATACCATCCACACTATACATTTTCACAAAAAAGTAATCATCAATAATTTGAACCTATTTAACAAATATAAATCTGAAATGTGTGGCATGCATCAGAATCCAGTCTCCTGAGTCAATACTGCCTCTACTCATTTTGCACAAACAACTTTCTCCCTTCTTTATATCAAACCTTGGTGGGTATAACAAGAGGCAGTGGAAAACAGTAGGAAAGTATGTGGATGTCCTATTCTGGTCACCATGCAACAGAAGGGACCATAGAATTTGAAAATTAAAAACCATAGAAACCCATCTAGCTGTACTGATAAACTAAAAAAAAGTTTAAACAATTGACATGCTTAGGCCTCAAGGTAAATTAAGTTGCAGAATATTAAAAGATTTTGCTGTAAAATGGCATCTGATATCTGAAGAGAAGCTCTAAAAGGTTTCTGGTTTATGTTTAATAAGAAGTTGAGTCATTCCTGTGAGTTAGTTGGAGAACAGGACCTGCGCAACACATACTGAGTCATCAGTGACATGCAGTAACATGACTCACATGTGGAAAAGCAGCACCGACTGGATGTGTGGTGCGGCAAGGGGAGGTGAATGGACCGGACCTGACCGGACCCTACCTTCTTAGTGTCTCCAGATCTGATGGAAGTCGCTCCATAGGCGATGTTCCGGATGTGTCCCATCAGCTCTAGCAGCCACTCCATGCGCTTGGAGACACCTGAGGGAGAAGTGGGCATGCTCAACACGCAGACTTAGACAGTAGAGCCGCTGTTACCAGCAGAGCTGCACTCTGACCTGTACTGGTGCCAGCAGTCAGCCGACACTGGTAAAAGGCCTGCAAGAGGATCCAGCCCAGTCTGCAGCTTGACCAACCACAGAGCACACCGGTGATGACATCATTGAGGCTGAGCAGTGGAAGTCTGCCCTGAGAGGTGAGGAATGCCAGGACGAAGCAGGCTTTTTCCACCTGAGCCTGAGATTCACACAAACACTCAGCTTTACTCACAGAGCAATTGCTCTCACTTCCTGACACCACACTGACTTCTGACCCCACACTGACCTCTGACACCTGAACGATCCTGTCGATCTCCGTGTCGGACATCTCAGACAGACACCTGGCCACACCCACATAGAGTTCCACCTCAGCATCCTGAAACAAGAACAAACACCAGGAGCTGGACAGCATTCCTGTTTTGATCTTTGATTTCTCTAATTAGTAGGGCTGTGTAATAATATCAATTTTGCGATATATATCGATATTTTCTTTCCTAGAAAAAAATCAATATTCTTCCGCAAGTATCGTACCATCCAACTGTCACCTTGCTCACTCACTGCTTGCTTCGCCGGGAGAGTGATTAGGTCATCAGGCTTAGAGTGATTCCTTCAAATGTTAAGTGTGAAGGTTAAAAAGGTATAGGTATTCTGAGCAGGGTACTTGGTGCACTTTATTTACTTTACAAATGCATGTAAGCTACAGTTTATACTGTTTCAATTAAACGAAACATGTTTTCTCACCACTTCTTTAATTCATTTTGTCCAGCTGTCGACTTTAAGTCTGTGTCCATGTCCAACCAGAGCCAGGTATTGTGTAGTTGGTGCTTTTAATCAGTTTTCAATTAAATTAATTCAATCTAACTCTATAACAGTCACAAAATGTCACCAAAATCACACTGTCCCTCTAAAATCTTTCAGACAACTGCAAAAGTGCATTGAATTGTATCGTTTGCTGAATATCGCAATATATATCATATTGTGAGCAGAATATTGTGTATCGTACCGTGAGATTATTGTATCACTACAGCCCTACTGATTAGAGTGATTAACTTTGTTATACAGAAACTTTGTTCCCAAAACACAGACGCAAAAAAACACAGACTTCTGTTCAGTGCTTTGTCAAAGTATTCACATCCCTTCTCCTTTGTCTCATTACAACAGCAGGTGGCAACAAAAGGATGTAGATTTGATTCAAAAATAGTTAAAAGGAAATTAAATGTCATAACTCATATCACCTGCAGACAGGAAGGATCTCCAGTAGCAATCAGTCTTCTGAATAGGTCTCTGACCGAAGACTATTGCTGTATGACAGTCTCATGACTGTCATGTCATGCTAACAGCTCAATATCTGGGCAGCAAACATATTTCACAGTAACATGTCCAGGATGACACAGTTGTTGGCAGCTCTTCTAATCTGCTTCATTAGCTTTGGCTGCTTCATTAGCTTTGGCTGCACTTTGACTAGACCATTCGAAAACATGAACATGCTTTCAAATGGCCTGTGACTGCTACCATCAAGAAGACGGCAGCCATCTTAGTTTGAAAAAAAAAAACATGAATCCTTTTTCTTCTGCTTTAGCTATATACTTATAAGGGCAGATAATAAATGGATTCACTGTGATGAATTGATTATTGGAATAATAGTCAACTAATTTACTAATCAATTAATCATTAACTGGTGAATACAGACTCAAAAAGGCATTTTACTGAAAGAACAACACACTCAGTACAGTAAATAAGCCAAACTGTAAAATAAATATATCCATTTTGCATTTAAGATAAAAAAACTTTTGTTTGAAAATATGTTCTACCCAAAACTCCTCAAGTAGCAGTTTTATTTTCACCTGCTTCAAATTCACTATAGGAATGCCATTTTTGCATTTTAGGCTTTTTATTTTCTTATTTAAAAAAGGAATTGATTTTTTTTAACTAGCATCTTATAATATATTTCTATTGTATACGATAAATGCGTGAATTGTTCGATTGAATGAAAAATCTGTATAATGTGGCAATTTTTTCTTACCAGATTAATCATCAGAATAATCGATTACTAAAATAATTGTTAGTGTTAGCTATGTGTATGAAGCAGAACATATCAACAAAAAACACTACCATTACTGATATTATATAAAGTCTAAACTTTAAAAAGTCGTGTCCTCATCCTGCTTGGTGAGGCAGTAGAAGGTTCATCCTCTATTCAGTTGTGAATGTGTGCCAATGTGTAACTATGGCAACAAGGTGTTGTTTCAAGGCGAAGCTGTAATAGGGTGGAGCTGTAAAGGAGTGTTGACCCCACCTGGATGTGGCTGGGCAGGAGGCTGAAGGCTGTCTCGACGGTGGAGCAGAGGGTGGTCCAGCAGTGGCTGGGGGGGTTAGGGAGGGCCATGGCCTGAGCCATGCCCCGTAGCAGAGGGACACATAGGGAGCGCCTTTGGAACTGCTGCAGGCCCAGGTTCTGCACATACACCTGCAGCTTGTCCTCCGCTACCTGCTTCATCCACACACCCAGGGTCTGGTAGAGGTGGGCCCAGGTGTGATGCTGCAGGGGGGGAGAGAAACTCGTATGAAAGCTCTGCTTGGAGCTCGCTGCAGCCATGATGAAAAGGACAGGAATAACCAACACTGAGGCTGTGGACGAGTGGCGGGGACAGCCAGGACCCCAGGAAGAGGGACGCACTCTGGGAGGACTGGGCCTGGGACGCCGCCAGGACTACACACTGATGCTGGACGCCTTCTCCTGTGAAAGTCAAACCACACCTTGTGGTCACCTGTAGGGCATGTGAGAGGTAGGTGTGTGTGTGGGGAGCATGGGGAGTTACCAAAGCTGAGCCTCATCAGCGGGGACAGGACAGCGCTCCAGTTAACGGGGGGGAACTGGAAACCAGCTCCTACTGACGCCATTGAGGTCAGGACTGCCCGAACCAGAGCAGGTGGGGAAAACTCTGGACCTGCAGCCGCAGTCACAACCCAGATCTCACACTGCATAGTTACACACACACATATACCTTTTCAGGAGAACACACCTTTCCTTCCAGCTTCAGTGAGGAAGTCGGTTATAGATCTGATGATGCTGCTCTCTGGGAGGTAGCTGAAGTCCTGAGGAACTGATGGAGAGAGACAGAAGAATCACAGATCGGAGCATTGCTACAGCAACAGGCCTCATTCAAGCATTCATCATCTTCGCTTCAAAACTACAACGTTCAACACATTTCTGAGGAAACATTTCCACTAATAATTTATGTTATTTTGCAACAATAACATGTTGCAAAATAACAAAATATATTGCAAAAATAACTGCAAAATTTGCAGTTTGCAAATTTATGTTGCAGTTTCCACTTCATTATTCCTCAGAATAATGAAGTGGAAGGAAAATAGAGCACAGTTTTCAGAGTTGATATTTCGGGGTAGTGGGCGTCTCAGTGGGTGGAGCAGAGGCTGTAGTCACTCTGAAGGATTTTCTAACTTTAACATCAGATCTTCTGTTTTAACCACAAACAAGTGTATGATGAAAAAAATATATGTTTTTGAACATAATTTGATAGTTAGAAGCTGCAGTTAAAGCCCCCTCTCCTCCTCACCATGGGCCCAGTGTTAAGACACTGGGCCCATGGAGGCAGAGGCACTGAGAATCCTCAGTCATTATTACACTGAGAGCAGGCAGACTCGTTTATTTTTGCAAAATTGTTATTTTTAGCTAAATATTATTGTTGAGGGTCACAAGCAGGCCTCCTGATGCACAAAATGTTACAAAATATTTTAAAAAAGGGCACTGGGGCATCAGGGATAAAAGGGGAAGAGGGGCTCACCCTTCCTCCACGTGCCTGTGGAGTTGATTGATTTTATTGTTCTGTCAGTCGAGGGCGTAGGAACAAGTTTATCATTGGGGGTGACGCGTATCAGAAACCTGAAAGATCCGTAAATAGCTTGAGCAAAAATGTCAAACAATGGTGTCATCAATACTTTACCCTAATCTGACCCCTTGTAATGAGTAATCTAATGTGTTACTATTTACAATCCAATAATCAGATTAAAGTTATGTATCCAAGTTGCGTATTTGTAATTTTTTTTTTTAGAAAACACATATTGTTGCTTTCTTCTTTTTCCTTGGGGAGATACGTTTCATGTGTAACACCAGCGACACAAACGTAAACGATGGAGGGAAAAGAGATGTGCATTTTCTAGCTGATGGATGAATTTTTTATTGAGTAATCAAATTACTCTTTCAAAGTAACTTTGCCATCCATGGTAATAAACTAACTACACTACCTGTCACAATAACAAATATTGATTTTTGATAATATTGTTGTTTTGAGACAATTTTTAAGTAATATAATGTTAATGGTAAAATAATAATGCAAGAACACAATCTGAAAGATCAGTAAACTTTAAATTATCATTTAAACATTTAACACTACAACTGGAAGACATTTCAAATATCTAAAATAAATAAAACGACAAATAGAATTAATTTTGAAGCCTTTGTAAATAAAATTGTCCATCAAAAAAAGGTTTGGTTGAGACCAAAGCACCAATCTAAAAGCTTTTATCAAACAATTTTTGGTAGAAAGAGAGAGAAAGAGATTTCTCTCTTTCTAAAGAGAGAAAACAAAAATAAATTGTTTCTAAAGAGAAACGATAAATAATGCCAATGGAAATTATTGAATTTGTTTTAATTTATCATGAGCACGTAGGCCTGTCACGATAACAATTTTGCTGAGCGATTAATTGTCTAAACAATTATTGCGATAAACGATAATATTGTTTCAAGACCTTTTGACACTGTCATTTTGAAATGACTAATAATGCATGCAATTTCCTGCCATAGATAGATACACTTTATTTTCAAAAGAACACATAACACTGGAACTGATAAACTAAATAAACAAAACAACCAAAAACAAAAAGGATTCTCAGTTTCCATTAACAAAAAATGTACTTGAATAAAAACTAAACAACATAAAGCCAAAGTGGAAATAAATACTGCATTCAACCAAAAGAGTGCAGATTATGAAGTCTGTATACTATATTGCCCTTCTGTAATCACTAGATTTAAATAAAGATGGGCACATCTGACTACCTAATGCAATAGTTCACACTACACCATTTTTTGCCCCTATTTTCCCCTTACGACAATCAGAAACTGAAATTTTAAGTTAACTTCCGTTGCAATCAAACTCTGTAAGAGAGTTTGATAGTACGTGAATGTAAGACTGTTTGATAGTGAATGTGAGAGAGTTTGATAGTGAATGTAAGAGAGTTTGTAAGCTTTGGCCCATGCGGCCTCTCATACTGTTCAGCTCAAAGGAGATGTAAGCTCGGCGGCTGGGCTGATACAGTTTATAATCAGTCTACAGTTAACTCACACTTAAGCCCCTTTCGCACTGCAAGGCCTGGCACGGAACGGCACGCTTCAGTCCGGTTCCACCCGTACTGCAGCCCTGTTATGTTTGCATATAACTGAGCGTGGCATCAAAGCTGTACCTGACGTCAATATTTTTGAAACTAAACAATGGTTCCGATGTAGCGGCCGAAGCCACTACCTCAGAGATGTGGCGGAAAACTTTCTCTTTCCTCGTTGACCGATCTAGCTCGTTCTGTATTCGTTCATCAGCGAGTAAGCAGAGGAAAAAAATTACCTCATCATGGGACCAGGTAACAGCAAGATATTGGGAGGAATTCATTGCAAGTTAAAAATAATATTAAGAATATTAAAAAGAGCACTCTTCGCAAAATACAGTAAGAACAGTTTAGGGAGAGCCAGCTAGAACCGATCAACGGCTGACTGGAAAACAATCAACGACTGACTCTAAACCGGGGTGTCCAAAATCGGTCCTCGAGGGCCGGCATCTTGCATGTTTTACTTCTCTCCCTAGTGGTAGCAACAACCTCCTCAGCAAGTCAGTGTTCTGCTCAGGCCTTCTAATGAGCCATCATTTGATGCAGGTGTGTAAAACCAGGGAGAGAACTAAAACATGCAGGATGCCGGCCCTCGAGGACCTACTTTGGACACCCCTGCTCTAAACCAATCAGCTGCTGAATTCAAAGCAGCCCCCCTTGGCCGGCCCGATTGGAACCACAGCTCTTGTGGTTCTAATGCAAAACCGGTCTGCCCTACTTTGAACCCGTGCCGTGCCGTTCCGTGGCAGGCCTTGCAGTGCAAAAGGGGCTTTTGTGAATAACATTAGAGTTGCTACCTGTAACTATCCTGGCTCCCTGGCTGGGCTGGCAGTTTTGGGGCATCTGAATCGCTGCCAACAAAAAACTCCGCCTCATCTCCAAAACGACGAACAAAATACACATCCAGTTTTTGGCTTTTCCTTGCTCCCTTTTTTGCATCTGTTTGCCATTTCCGTGGAGCTCCACTTCTGTTAACTTAGTCCGTAAAAATGCTCTAGCTAGTTTGCCATCTGTTGCCAAGAGACTGATGATGACGAATTTTGCGTCTCATAGAGTGAAATGTAAGAGTAAAGATAATGCCAGTCACGTAGCATAACATTTTATTCAATATTTTACACCGACAATGTCACCAAAATCAGTCGGTCTTGTAAAGCTTTAAGCAACCATGAGTCAACAATGACTGGGGCAGCCTACTATATAATTCACTGGGATAGATTTCTTTCCAGTTGTTTGTACACTAAACGGATTAGAAGAGGGCTCACCTTCAAAGTATGCGAGTGGAAAATTTCAAGCTAAAAAGTTTTTCGCAACTGAGGTGAAATTACTGAGGGAGACAAATATCCCTCCTTCCGGTTCCTACGCCTATGCTGTCAGTGGTTCTATTTCATCCCTACTGACCGCCAGAGTTGGTGCTTCAAGCACTGAACGATCATTCTTGCACATGCGCAGGTCGAGTACCGTATTTTCCGCACTATAAGGCGCACCAGATTATAAGGCACACCTTCGATGAATGGCCTATTTTAAAACGTTTTTCATATATAAGGCGCACAGAATAGAGCTTCGGAGCGTGACGTCACTGCTCTACTCGGAGGGGTATCGGCACCATCTTTGTTGCCACCGACAAAAACGACTGTCTCACAGATTTAGCTATGGCATGAACTTGCTGCGTTATCGGGTGTAATGTCCGATCACACGATCAAAAAGTTAAAAAGATGTAAAACGGACTTTCGTTTCACTATTTTCCTGCTTGGAAACAACGCGAGGAGGCTAAGCTATCGAAGCTAATGAAAAGAAGATGAATGTCCTGGTGTCAGCGGTTGAGACGTCCTGAAATTACGTTCTCCAAAATCCCCAGATACCTACAAGTTTGCTCCAGACATTTCCATTCTGGTGAGTGTCTAAATTCGCTTTGTTAGTGTTGTGTCATAATTTATTTTGCTATGATTTTGTCCGGGTGTACTCTTGATCAGTTTCTGTTGAGTTCATTTAAGTGGGTCAACCTTGTTTAGGTTGGGCTAATATTGTTTATGTAGTATAGTCCGAGTTTTGTCAGTGGACATCGAGGTTATTACATTTTTGTGAAGTAAACTATTTTACTAGTGTTATCAAATTTACAGTATTCATACTGATGTGTGTTCTGATATTTCCTCTTGAAGGCAAACCGACGTATGAAATGGATTAGCTCAATCCTGACTGGGGTCCAGCGCTGAATATGGGTCACTGCGAGGTAAACGCCACAACATCGGACCAACATGGGCGTCAATTAAAGAGGCGATATAGCAAGACCATCAACAAGTGGGGGAGCAAGTTATAGAGACTGTTTTTATCATTTACCCCAGAAGAGGTAAATAATGAAAACACAGTTCCAGAGGCTGTAGATGAGGAGCAAGTTGGAGAGGCTGAGGAAAAAACGCCAGGAGAGGAGCTCAGCAAGGCTGCAGAAATATGTGTACAGTTGGAAGTAGCTGTTTTCTCTCATTCAATACCAATTTCATGTGGTAAACATTCATGAAACATTTAATTCAAGCACTTCAAGTTGCATGTAAACAGGTGAAGAAATTAATCACATTTAAACTAAAAATTTGATATTTGATAAAGGAAGATGTATATCCATGTGTATATATATATATATATATATATATATATATATATATATATATATATATATATATATACATATATACAGTGGGGAGAACAAGTATTTGATACACTGTTGATTTTTCAGGTTTTCCCACTTGCAAAGCTTGTAGAAGACTGTAATTTTTATCATAGGTACTCTTCAACTGTGAGTGATGGAATCTAAAACAAAAATCCAGAAAAATACAATGTATGATTTTTAAATAATTAATTTCCATTTTATTGTGTGAAATAAGTATTTGATCATCTATCAACCAGTAAGAATTTTGGCTTTCACAGACATGTTAGTTCTTCTTTAAGAAGCCCTCCTGTTCTCCACTCATTACCTGTATTAACTGCACCTGTTTGAACTTTTTACCTGTATAAAAGACACCTGTCCACACTCAATCAATCAGACTCCAGCATCTCCACAATGCCCAAGACCAGAGAGCTGTGTAAGGACATCAGGGATAAAATTGTAGACCTGCACAAGGCTGGGATGGGCTACAGGACAATAGGCAAGCAGCTTGGTGAGAAGGCAACAACAGTTGGTGCAATTATTAGAAAATGGAAGAAATACAAAATAACGGAAAATCTCCCTCGGTCTGGGGCGCCATGCAAGATCTCACCTCGTGGAGCATCATTGATCTTGAGGAAGGTGAGGAATGAGCCCAGAACTACACGGCAGGACCTGGTCAATGACCTGAGTAGAGCTGGGACCACAGTCTCAAAGAAAACAATCAGTAACACTCTACGCCGTCAAGGATTAAAATCCTGCAGTGCACGCAAGGTGCCCTTCCTCAAGCCAACGCATGTCAAAGCCCGTCTGATGTTTGCAAATGACCATCTGAATGATCCAGAGGAGGAATGGGAGAAGGTCATGTGGTCTGATGAGACAAAAATAGAACTTTTTGGTTTAAACTCCACTCGTCATGTTTGGAGGAAGAAGAATGATGAGTACAACCCCAAGAACACCATCCCAACCGTGAAGCATGGCGGTGGAAACATCATTCTTTGGGGATGCTTTTCTGCAAAGGGGACAGGACGACTGCACCATATTGTGGGAAGGATGGATGGGGCCATGTATCGTGAGATTTTGGCCAACAACCTCCTTCCCTCAGTAAGAGCACTGAAGATGGGTCGTGGCTGGGTCTTCCAGCATGATAACGACCCAAAACACACAGCCAGGGCAACTAAAGAGTGGCTCCGTAGGAAACATCTTAAGGTCCTGGAGTGGCCTAGCCAGTCTCCAGACCTGAATCCAATAGAAAATCTTTGGAGGGAGCTTAAAGTCCGTGTGGCCCAGCGACAGCCCCGAAACCTGAAGGCTCTGGAGGAGATCTGTATGGAGGAGTGGGCCAAAATCCCTGCTGCAGTGTGTGCAAACCTGGTCAAGAACTACAGGAAACGTCTGATCTCTGTAATTGCAAACAAAGGTTTCTGTACCAAATATTAAGTTTCATTTTTCTGGTGTATCAAATACTTATTTCACACAATAAAATGGAAATTAATTATTTAAAAATCATACATTGTATTTTTCTGGATTTTTGTTTTAGATTCCATCACTCACAGTTGAAGAGTACCTATGATAAAAAATTACAGTCATCTACAAGCTTTGCAAGTGGGAAAACCTGAAAAATCAACAGTGTATCAAATACTTGTTCTCCCCACTGTATATATATATATATATATATATATATATATATATATATATATATATATATACACATATACTTCCTTTAGTAATACTAATTAGGTTTTTTTCTTTGTTTAGATCAGTGTTTCTCAACCCTGGTCCTCACCGCCCCCCTGCTCTGCATGTTTTAGATGTGCCTCTATTCCAGAACAGCTGATTCAAATTATTGCATGACCATCAAGTACTGCAGAAGCCTGTTAATCACCCGGAGATACAATTCAGGTGTGTGGCAGAAGGGAAGCACCTAAAACATGCAGGACAGGGGAGCGGTGAGGACCAGGTTTGAGAAACACTGGTTTAGATCTTCATGTTACCTTTGTTATCCCTTGTCTCCTGTTTCATTGTGTTTTGCATTTCCTTGTTTTCCCTGGATTTTGGATTTAGTTAGTTTGTTTAGTTCATTAAAAATAACAAAAATAACATCCACATAAAGTATGTCCACTGCCTGCTGCGTTTGTGTCCACCGCCACACCACATCATGACACAAACCAGATGAAAAAGCCCATCTTTAAACATTTAATGTGTAATTAAACAATAAAGGTGACAAGTAAATTTTATGAAACAGTTCACACTTTAATAAATATTCGTTGTATTTAACATATTTCAGGTAAGTAAACATGTAATGAAATAGATCCAGTCCTAGAATTTTATGAAATTGAACATTACAGGTTACAAATGTTCTTATCATGTGAGGTAATATATTTTATGAACTTTTTAAAAAATCTATTTTTCAAATATAAATTTGATTAAAAAGTAAAAAAGGGGTCAAAATGGAATAAAAATATGCCTCATCTATATATACTGCTCAAAAAACATAAAGGGAACATTTCACTTTAATTTTGTGTGTGGCTCCAAATCCAGGCCTCCATTGGTTAATAAATTTGATTTCCATTGATGATTTTTGTGTGATTTTGTTGTCAGCACATTCAACTTTGTACAGAACAAAGTATTCAATGAGAATATTTCATTCATTCAGATCTAGGATGTGTTATTTGAGTGTTCCCTTTATTTTTTTGAGCAGTGTAGTTTAGTAAAAATTTTGAGTTAATAGGTCACATGACCTAGAAGCTATTGAAGAAAATACTAAAAGCTAAAAATATATATAAAGAAGTGTTCAAATGTAATGAAGATGTGTGCCTCATTTATACAGTCTAGTAGAACGATTTCACACAGATTTTGAGTTCATGGGGCACACGATTTGGAAGCTATTGAATAAAACATTTAATATTATTTAAAATATTAAATATGACTTAAACATTTTTTAGAGGATAGTGTGCCTCGTTTAATAGCATGAATTACCACTTTTTTGTATTAGTTGGTCACAAGACAAAGCATTTATTTACAGGAGTGTTTGGAAATTGACGGTCCCTATGTGAACCTCCGAGCACTTGAGGAGGCATCGGTAGAGAACAGCTGGCCGAAATTAGCGTTCATAAATCGGATCAACCTTGAGCTGAACGTCCCTTACTCCGCGGAGGGCGAATATCCTTCGCTGCGGTCGGTAATACAATGAAAACACCGGTGTTCTGACTAGTTTGTTTAGGTCTGTGGGCTGCAAACATGGCGCCGAGCGACGTAAACGTCATACGCTGTGACGTCAGCTCCAAAGCTCTATAGACGGTACAGTAGAGGCTGGAGTTACGTTATGCATCCACTAGATGGAGCTGCACTAAAGTGAATATCAACAAAACAGTCCGACTCCGGTCGGTGAGGAGAGCCTTCCGCGACTAGGCCGGGGCGTGGGCGGACGATGGTCAACCTTCTCCGTTCGCGCATAGCATGGTCGTGGAGAACGTGGTGCTAAATGACCTGCAGATGACCTGATTCTAGACGGTCGGAAGGTAGATAGGTCAGTCAAACTTTATTAATAGATTACAAACCAGCGTTCTGACAACTATCCCAGCATGCACCGTGCGCTTCTTCTTCTACAGGTGAAAATGAAGTCAGCGGCTGCTTACCGTAGTTGTTAGACCTGTTGTGGCTCAATATTGGTCCATATATAAGGCGCACCGGATTATAAGGCGCACTGTCGGCTTTTGAGGAAATTGAAGGTTTTTAGGTGCACCTTATAGTGCGGAAAATACGGTACTTGATGACAACAAAGTCACCTGTGACAGGTGACTCCATAGTCAAATGACACCCGATGCCCAATCCCTTTTGTTCTTCTGGCGTGCAGGTGTGTTGAGTACAAGTAAGTTTTGTTTTTCTTTTCTACAGCAGTGGTTTACTGTTCGCTTTAATTTGCCTCATTGCTTGTTGTGGCTCTTTTTACTCACCGGTGGAGTTTCTGCTTGCGCTCTGACGTTGTTTATCTGACTCACCTGTAGCGTTTCTACTCGCGCTGAATTTGTCTTCAGTTTGTTTAATCTGTCTCACCAGCAGTGGAGAAAGTACTCAAAAATGTACTTAAGTAAAAGTACAAATATACAGACAAAAATGTACTCAAGTAAAAGTAAAAGTACCACATTAACATTTTACTTAAGTAAAAGTAAAAAAGTACTGGCTTTTAAAAATACTTAAGTATTAAAAATAAAAGTACTCGCTGAATGCATTACCTAATCGCTAATATCATTAAGATTGTATTTAATCAATCATATTTAATTTGAATACATCAGAAATGTGCCATTTTAATGAACAATGCCACAGATAAAGCATGTTTTTATTGTGTTTTGTCTCTGTAACATAGTTTAGACTATGTGATTCTATGCATCATAATTTCAGGGATGGAAACATCTTGTCTCCTGTCCTAACATAGCATGAACTTCACTTTTTTGCCACTAGTGGCTTTTATTTTGAAAGAAATCCAACTGAAAAACGCAGAGCTGCATTTAACGGTGTCAGAGCACTTCTTCGGGACAAGCCGGGAGTTTGGTATGGACTTTTATATCCTGCAAAGCTAAGAGTGACTTTCAGAGGAACAGAAACAATGTTCACAGACGCGAAAGAAGCCCAGAGATTCGTAGAGCTCCACTTTGGCGCCGGGGGAGAAGATGTAGGCGACCCGCGGCGGACACCTGATGCAGACGCGGAGTGACCAGGTTCTGGTGGTACCTAATGCCTGGACTGTGATGCTTAACCAGTTAAGTTTAGATAATATTTAGAACTCTGGTGTTGCTTAAATAATTAGCTGCCTTGAATATCGTTGATAATCTAGGGTGGTCTGATGTCTACAAATAGGCAGCTTACATAACCTGACATGTTTTTCAGACCGTTTTCCAACTGTTCAGGTGTCAGGTTGGTGCTCGAACGGTATATTTTTGCAGAGCCTTTTTCAACTTCTAATTAGGAGTGAAAAGTAAGGGAAGTTGTTAGTTGAGTAGGTTAATGTATCTTGGTTGTTTGAGTGTTACTCTTAATTTAATTATTTTGTTTATTCTTTTCTTTTTTTCTTTCTTTTTCTTTATAACTTCCTTAGAGGGGTCGCGCCTTACTTTGCAGGTTCTTCTTAGTATAGGCAAGACAGTAAGTATTTTGTTCGAGAGGGTGGGCTGGGACTTAGATACCAGGTTTAATCGTTTCTATCACACTCGTGAGGAATTCTATACTCTTTCTCATTTTAATCTGAGTTATGCAGGTTGATGTAACACAAACAAAGAAGGGGTGACAAGTTACTTTGGTCACATGGAATGTTAAAGGTTTGAATAATCCTGTGAAGAGGGGTAAGATATTAGCACACTTAAAGACAATGTCTAGCGACATAATCTTTCTTCAGGAAACCCACCTTAACAAGAATGAGCACATAAAACTGAGATGCAGGTGGACAGGGCAAGCTTATCATTCTACTTGTGCAGTGAGAGCTAGAGGCGTGGCAATATTATTCAAGAAAGGTACATCTTTTATCCATAAGTCAACCATATCCGACAAGGAAGGTAGATATTTAATACTAGTTGGAGAATTGTATTCTGTCCCTATAACTCTGGTTAATATATATGGCCCCAACACAGACTCTCCTCTTTTTTACAAGCATGTTTTAGCCCAAATACCTGACATTTCGCAGACTAATCTAATCATTGGAGGGGATCTAAATCTTGTATTAGATCCATACTTAGACCGTTCATCAACACGTAGAGCAGCGGCCTCTAATGCTAGTATTTTTCTTAAGGAATATCTAAATAACTCTAATTTGTTTGATAGCTGGAGGATTTTTAACCCGCAGGGGAGAGCCTACTCATTTCACTCAAATGTTCATAATGTGTACACACGAATTGATTATCTAATGTTGGATGGAAAATTATTACCCTATACAAGTGAAGTAAAATATCACAATATAGCAATTTCAGATCATGCCCCCCTTTCTTTAGATTTACATTTAGATAATTTGAGCCAAACCGAAAGGACATGGAAATTAGACCCACAATTGTTGAAAGAACCAGAATTCTGCAAATTTATCAGAGAGCAGATTACATTTTTCTTTGAAATGAATGACCTTCCTGGAACGTCTCCTTCAATATTGTGGGAAACTATGAAGGCCTACTTAAGGGGAGGTATTATATCCTTTCAAGCAGCAAGGAAGAAAAGGAACTGAGCAGAGTTGGTAGATTTAGAGCAACAAATTAGGTGTCTGGACAAGGATAACGCTACACACCCCTCTACAGAAACTCATAAAAAAATTATTTCTCTAAGATATAAATACAATCAATTATTGTCAAATAATATCACTAGAGCTTTTATTTTTACACGACAGAAATATTTTGAATTTGGAGAAAAGCCTAATAAATTACTGGCAAGACAATTAAGGAAAATGGAAAGTGACCGTACAATTAACAAAATCAAATCAGAAAATGGGGAAATTTTAACCTCACACAAAGACATTAATCATAGATTTAAACAGTTTTATGAATCATTGTACTCCTCCAATGCTGTAAAAAATGACTTACTTATACAGAAGTTTTTAGATAGCTGTAATCTCCCAACCTTAACTCAAGAAGACAAGAGCTCTCTTAATGCAAATCTCTCTTGCATAGATATGCAGGTTGCTATTAAAGCATTAAAGAATGGGAAATCGCCTGGTCCCGATGGATACCCTGGGGAATTCTATAAAGAATTTAGTGACCTTTTATCACCATATTTGTTAAAAATGTATATCAAAGCAACTTGGATATACTACCGCCTACTATGAGAGTAGCCACTGTAATACTAATACCCAAAAAAGATAAGGACCCTACGGAAGTGGGTAACTACAGACCAATATCACTGCTGACCTATGATCAAAAGATACTTGCCAAAATTCTAGCTAATAGGTTGAGTTTATTAATTGACAAATTAATTCATCCCGATCAGACGGGTTTTATACCAAACAGACACTCTTTCTTCAATTTGAGACGTCTTTGTAATGTGATCTACTCTCAGAGGGAGGAAACTTCTGATTTAGCTGTCCTTTCCCTCGATGCGAAAAAGGCCTTTGACCAAATAGAATGGCCCTATCTCTTTGCGACCCTGAGAAGATACGACCTTGGTGAGGACTTCGAAAAATGGTTAAAAATCCTTTATCACAAACCTTGTGCTAGAATTGTCACCAATAAGACATTATCTCCTGCATTCCAATTATATAGGGGTACCAGACAGGGTTGCTCGCCATCACCCTTACTTTTTGCCTTAGCCCTAGAACCACTTGCACAATCAATTCGCGCCAACCCCCTTGTACAGGGATATACTACTAAAGGGACAATAAACAAAATTTCCTTATATGCGGATGACATACTTTTGTTCATAACCAATCTTCAGTGTACTGTACCAGCTGTCCTAGACATAATCTCTCAGTTTGGCAGGTTTTCCGGTTATAGGATCAACTGGTCTAAAAGTGAATTGATGCCAATTAAGCTCAAAGACTCTTCGATTTTGGAAAGTATGCCTTTTAAAATAGTTAGTAATAAGTTCACCTACCTTGGCATAGAGATTACTAGGGATTTTAATTCACTGGATGAAGCTAATTTCTCCCCCCTTGTGGTAAAGCTACAAAATAACATTCTGTTTTGGAGATCTCTTCCCATTTCCCTGGTGGGAAGAATTAATGCAATTAAAATGATCTTTCTCCCTCAGATCCTTTATCTGTTTCAAAATATTCCTATATTTTTACCTAAGAAATTTTTAAAGAAACTTGACTCTATAATCATTCCATTTCTAAAATGTGGTGCATTTCATAAAATGCACCAAATTAGTAAAGCTCACCTTTGCAAGGCAAAATCAAAGGGCGGACTGGCCCTCCCAAACTTTTTATTTTACTATTACTCTTGTGCGCTTCGCACCATTACAATGTGGCTAGATTGCAATTTTATACAATGCAAGGGGATCATAATGGAAAAGGAAGACTGTAGTCCTCATGAAATTGGTGCTCTTATTTTGTCACCAACAACTACAGACGCCTCGGCATATAACAATAAATGCATCATCCACAGTATTATACGTACTTGGAAACAAATAAAATCCCAATTTGGCAACGAGTCTATGTCCATCTTATTACCAATAGCAAAGAATCCCTCATTTGTCCCTTCCACTTTAGATTCAGGTTACATACAATGGAAAGAGTTAGGCATCAGAACTATTGGTGACCTGTTGGTGGGTGGTAATTTTGCCTCTTTCTCTCAACTTCAGGCCAAATTTGGTCTCCATAAACATAATCATTTCAGATACCTACAGGTCAGGGCGTATGTTAAAAAACACATGCACACTTTAGAGAATATAATACCTACTGAATTTGACGAGCTCTTTAAATTGGGTGGTGGGGAAGGGCATCTAATCTCCCAGTTTTACAATATGTTATTACTCAGATCCTCGCCGTCCACGCAGGGCCTTAGAACAGGCTGGGAACAGGAATTGGGAACCGAGATAAGTGATGAACTCTGGAAGGCCGCTCGAGAGAATATACATAAGTGCTCTGCTAACTCCAGACACTGTCTTATTCAATTTAAAATCATTCACAGACTCCATTATTGTAAGGTGAAACTACATATAATTTTTCCTAATACATCCCCGTTGTGTGATAAATGCCATATTGAAGAAGCCATGCTTCTCCACTCTTACTCTTTGTGTACTAAATTAACCCCATTTTGGTCTGGTGTATTCAAAACTTTATCAGATATGTTCCATACAGAGCTGAGGCTGGACCCACTTCTGATTGTACTCGGAGTTTTTGGTCAGCTTTTTCAATTTAATAAATGCCAACAACAATTATTATCTTATGCCTTTATCATAGGGAAAAAACTAGTGTTGATGTTTTGGAAAAAAGCAGAAGTTCCATCTGTTAAGTTATGGCTTGAGGAAATGGTAAGGCTCTCTCATTTGGAAAGATTACGGTTCTCATTAGCAAATAATTTAAAGCAATTTAATAAAACTTGGCAACCCCTTCGGCAATATATTGATAACTCTATTTGAGGAGGATTTGATTTGAGCCTCGGTGTGTTAAGATATAAGTCCTAGGGAAAGGGAGGGAAAGGGAGGGGGATGGGCCATGGGAGTGTTTTTGTTGATGTCATTTCTGTTTTGTTTTTTGTATTGTCTTATATTTTATGTTCACATATGGAAAAACGAGGACAAATTTGTATTGCTGATGTTTCATTGTCCAGGTCTGATCCCTCAATAAAATAGTTAACAACAAGAAATCCAACTGAAAGGGTGAGCAGGGTAGGACATGCAACCAAGGAGCAACGGAGCAGTGTTGTAGTCAAGACCACCGAACCCGAGACCAAGTCAAGACCGAGACCAGACGTGACACAATAAAATTAAGTGCACTTATCAAAATTGCTTCTCAAATTGATCTGAAAGATCCACATTCCCATAAAAACACCTAGATATTAAATACTTAGAGCTGAAATAAATTTAACCAGTATCAATTCAAACTCTTCTTCATTCTGTTTTGCTTTCATCTCTGTGCCACAATCCGCAGAGGTCTCCTGCCATCCCTAAAAAAATAATGCCCTGGGTGGTTGCCCATATTGCCAATGTCAGAAACCACAACTGTCTGCACCACTAAACATAGTAATTAAGGCAGTGTATTAACCGTAAACAACGCTCAACTATGAACACTGACCAAGGAACAATAAGCAAGAAGTAACCAAGCAGAAGGAGGTGACTGTTCTCATCCTCCCTCCTACTGCAACGTCTGCCACCATGACAGGAGACGAAAACAAAGAGCAATGAGCATGCTCTGCATTCTTATGTTCCTGTTTTATTTATTTGCCAATTAATATATATATATATATATATATATATATATATATATATATATATATATATATATATAATATGCTACTGCAGTGTACACAGAGCATTACAAGAACAAAGAATGGCTCTCAGTGAGGCTTCAGTCCTATCAACCTTAGTAAAGATCCGAATCGGATCGTTCCTGAATGTCATATCACTATATTGCACTTTGGTCACAGCGTTGTCCCATATATGCGACACCTCAGTCAACACCTCCACACAATAATTCAGCGCATGAGTGACAACTTTTTTTCATCGCAGATGCAACATATGTGTCTCTGTACGTCCACGGAGTTTACCTTTCTTTAAGCTTTCCTCCCAAGTGACGCTAAAAGTTGGAAGAAGTCCCCACCGTCTGTGAAAGCGCTGCTGATTTTACATGTCGCCATATCTTATGATTTATGCAGCGCTACTATATTACTGACGATTAGACAAACAGACTTCTCCCGCTCAGAGAAAACCACTGCACATGTCTTGGAGCTCCATATGCGAGTAAAGGGGGAGGCGATGGGTGACAACAGACACGTAAGTCACGTTATTGCTCGGATTTTACAGCGTCACCTTAAGACCCTGAACTTCACATTTTAATGGAAAAAAAGCACAATGCGACTTGAATGTAACGAGTAACGCGACAGTTTTGTAGAAATGTAGTGAAGTAGAAAGTACAGATACTCACTGTAAAATGTAGTGGAGTAAAAGTAGAAAGTATCCATTATTAAATCTACTTAAGTAAAGTACAGATACATGAAAATTGCCAGTGGCGTTTCTGCTCGCGCTGAGTCCATCTTACTTTGCAGTTAATTATCTAACTCACCATTGGCGTCTCTGCTCATGCTGAGTTCGCAGCCTCTATGGAGTTGCCAGTGAGGTTTTCTGCTCGTGTTTACTTCTGGTTGCTGGCGGACTAATCACGCTGTTCAGCAGTATGATGCTGGATAATTTATGCTGCTCGACCTGTCTGACTCCGCTTCAGCCCGATGACTGCCATGACTTGTGTACCTCCTGTCTCGGTGTGGAACATCTCAGGGAGGCGTTGTCGGATAACGCATGCTCCGGTTGGCCAGGCTAGATCGGTTGGCTGTGCTGGAGCAGCCTACCAAGTGGGCGGCGCTGCACTGGAACCTGTTTTTGCCTTTGAATGTTAAGTTTTATACATGAATTTTTTGGCAATGTTGAGAGGTTTTATTTTGGCTCTTTGCATTATTTAGCCTCTTCAGAGCCTTCATATGTTATCAGTCTGTTAAAGGTAGTATTATCAATAGCAGTACAATTTGCACAATGCCTGTTTTGTTTAGTTTTCTTCTTGAAAAAATTTATTAAAAACAAGTTTTTGTCTAAATTAAGGTGAATTCATGGTTCCTTTTTCCACATAATGTAACAGGTAGTGTTTATGATAAAAAAAAATAAATAAAAAATAATAATAATTATTTGATCGGTATCGGTGATCGGTATATCGGCCCTCATGGGTGATCGGTATCGGTATCGGCAGGAAAAAACCTGATCGGCACATCCCTAATATATATATATATATTGTGTGTGTGTGTGCATATATACACATTTTCACCTTTCGGCATCTTTCCGAAAGACGAATAGCCTTTTTGTTTGCTACGCGGGGTGATTCTAGACCTTTAGGGGTGCTTAGTCCCCAGCAGGGCTAAGACCCATGAGAAGATATTCATTGGTGCAGTTTTCTAAATCTAACTGCTTATTTACATACATTCACAAACAAAATTAAGAGACATGTCAGTAATTCATAGAATAAAAGAACAATGTTCATTTTTCTCAAACATATACCTATAAAAACATCTATGACTGAATATTTAAAAACTACATTTAATTAGTATAATTTCTTCAAAACTCTTCTTGGCCCTGTTATAGAACTGCCCCTGGGCTGCAGGTCTGGGTCTGGTGCATTTTTGCTTAGCATGTTTTTTCTTCATTGACAGGAAGTCAGATCATCCAAACTGGTAAACCACATTAATAAAATATTAGTGAAATAATACATTAAATGACTACTGAACAGTTATTCATAAAATATATAAATATTTCTGAATAAAACACACAAAGAAATGTAATGTAGGAAATATCTATGTAACTGTTAATCTATTAGTATGATTTGTTCTTTAAATGGCCACTTACTTTGGCTAATGCTATTATTTATTAAATATCATCCAAACTCAACATCCTAAGCAAATAATCAAACCACAATAGTCAACTAAAGTCACAGTAAGAAATTTAATCAATCATAGCAAAATGTTCTGTACCATATCAGCCTCAGGAGATGATCGAGGATGAAGAGACACTGACGTCTGGTTCTAACGGGTCTGCAGTTCCTCTCCTGATCCATTCTGTCTATCATACAGCAGCACACTGCGCCACAAAGGACACTTTTTTTTTTTGTCAATCGATGTACAGTATCCATTCTAACTGAAATTGTTCAGCTTATAATGTGCATCTTTTCACTCATGTCTGTTTTTTTGGAAGCGTTTTTGCTTCTAAGGACATGGAATCAGGTAGAGGACATTTTAAAAAGACACAGGTGGATAGCAGCTCACCGCAGCAGTGTAGTGTCCATCTCTATGCAACCGTAACGTTCAGCGTCGGTCCGTAGCATTTAGGGGGTCCTTTAGCTCCCGCCACGATCTAATAGCTGATCTTAATATTTCCTGTGTTTTATTTTGGTCATTATTGTTACACTTAAGTGTTGATGTGTGTATGATAGGCATGTCTATTGGACAGTTATGTATCGGTTCAATACGGGATGAACATTTAATGGCCAAATATGAGACAACTCCGTATTTTACGGGATGGGTGGCAACCCTATTCAGGGGTGCTGGGGTATAGTTTTAGGACTAGAAACGCCACTGATCTGAAGCATGAAACAACTTGGTGTACCTGCGGTGTGACTGTGGCTGGTGGACATGTGGGCCAGGTGCAGATGGCCAATCAGACAGGCGCTGTTAGCCTGCAGCCCCATGGCTCCAGAGAAGGTGATGACCTGCAACAAAGAAAAAGAAACAATGTGCTGTTTTCTGGCATGATGGGCATTAATGTAGAGTAAAAAGTAAACAGTTGCTGACACTAAACCAAGAGGAAATAATATTTAGTAATATTCTGGCCAATCACAGAGCTTTAAAAGGCATAGAGTGTCCATTCCGATTTTTGTTTGACTGAAAAGTTGCTAAATGTAGCCACAAAGTCGCAAAACTGGCAACAACTGGGTAGCAAAAGGGGATATTGGCTAATTTTCAGATGTAGATTAGATCAGGTTCTCTTTTACAGCCACAATTTTAGTTTATGTTTTATTTTGTATATTTTTGTTATGACATTTATTTTGAAAGGTTTTAAATATGAAGTGGAATTCAGCATGTTCGCTGGGACACCAGAAAAAAGATGCATGTAGTATGGAAGCATGACTGCAGAAAAGGCTATTTAAGTTTAAAGAATTTGTTTGACCTCATTTCTTCCTCTAAAGAAGGGGCAACCAGCTAGGTATGTTTATATGTTTTCATATCAATTTTATGTCGTGGTAGCACTTTATTTGAAAGAGTGTGCATAAGGCTGACATAGCACTGTCAAAAACATGACATAACACCTGTCATGAACATAAAGAAGTATTTATGAATGTTTATGACAGTTGTCATGAAGTGTCATTTGGTAAATAATGACACTTTTAATGCAAAATTGCTCTAAAAGTTGCATTGAAAGCCATTAAAAATGCCAACTTTGCATTAAATTATCATTTACAAAATCATGCAAAGTTGGCACTTTTAATGGACTTTTAATGCATCTTTTAGAGCAACTTTGCATTAAAAGTGTCATTATTTACCAAATGACACTTCATGACAACTGTCATAAACATTCATAAAGACTTCTTTATGTTCATGACAGGTGTTATGTCATGTTTATGACAGTGTCATGTCAGTCTTATGCACACCCCTTCAAATAAAGTGTTACCTATGCCGTTATTGTACTCATTACACCATCTCATTTAAGTTTATGTTGTATTTTAGTTCGACGGTGGTGGTGTCAGTGGGAAAGAAAGTGGAGTTGTAACAAGAACAACTTTAAAGATTTATATTAAAGCTAACTTCATACCATCAGTTAAACTAACTCTTTATTGCCATTAAAAAGAGGTGGAAGTGATATTCTCGTTAAGCAGAGACTGGTCACTGATCTCGCAAAATTAAAGAAATCAAGGCCGATTTCTGGGTGCACCCATATTTCATAGCCAATCTGGATGCTAATAAGCATGCTAAGAAGAAAGTAGTTGTACCTGGGTTATAGCACGGATGACCTCATTGAGTCTATTCTGCTGCTGGATGGAAAGCTCCAATTCATTCTGGTACTGTAAAAACACAACAGTGACTATTTCTGGTGAAGAGCTGCACTCACCTGCTGCCTGCAGGTGGCTCATGACTGGCTCTCAGCTCCTACCTGAATCAGGCAGCTCTCTGACCCGACTAAAGCCACCAGCCCGTTGGCAGCAGCCAGCCGCTGCATGGTGGGACATCCCTGAAATACAAAGACAAGGTCTGCATGACTTTAATTGGACCAAACCAGAATGTAGATCTTGCAGCTGCAGGTCTGATCAGAGTGCAATATGAGGAATAGATGCTGATTCATGTGTTGTACCTCAGCCAGCAGGATTTTGATCCAAGCAGCAGGTCTGATCAGAGTGCAATATGAGGAATAGATGCTGATTCATGTGTTGTACCTCAGCCAGCAGGATTTTGATCCAAGCAGCCAGCAGGCGAGGATGAACGTTCTCTGCTTTCCCGTGGCCAGACACTGATAGGCCGTGAACCAACAGCCCGAGAGCCAATGAGAAGCCTGGAGTCTGGGGACAGTGGAGAAGCATCAGAACGCCTCAAAATAACACTTTCTATGTACCGTATTTTCCGGACTATAAAGCGCACCTAAAAGCCTTAAATTTTCTCAAAAATCAGCAGTGCGCCTTATAATCCGGTGCGCCTTATGTGTGCACTGAATTCCAAAATCTGTCCCTGACACATAGACATAAAGTGTACAGTATGTACGCTGGCAGCGATAAACCAGAGGACATTACGTAATACGTAAAGTACGTACGCCAGCAGCAATAAACCAATCAGAGAATTGTTGTCCAAGTTCTGCAGCATACGCCTCCGGTAAAAACCACAGTTTTTCCACACATCACCATCCCTGTTCATCTGCGACTCCATGCGCGCCCATCTCACTGCTACTGTGAAAAAGGAAGTGAAGCAAACTAATTCGGAGTTTGCCGTCATTCCGGGAGGATTAACAAGAGAACTCCAACCGCTGGACATTGGTGTAAACAGGGCATGCAAAAAGAACTTGCGAGAGCCATGGGAGCGATGGATGACAGACTGAACACACATTTACTAAGACGGGGAGGCGGCGCCGGGCGAGTTACGCCACCATGTGTGAATAGATTGTGGATGCCTGGGCTAATGTATCTGCCTTAACTGTTGTCCGAGCTTTTGCAAAAGCCAGAATCATTGCTGAACAGCCACCTGGCAACGAGACTGACTCCGACAATGATGAGAGGGAACCTGGCATGTTTGATGGCGAAATTGCCCACCTGTTCATTTCAGATGCAGAAGAGAAGGACTTTGATGGATTTGTGGAAGAAGAATAAAAAATAACGTGAGTGTATTGTTACATAGTCGAATAAAGTTCAACTAACTGTTTTGTTTCCGTTACCTTTTTTCTTTTGTTGACTGTATGTTTTAGCATACGTCTTATAATCTGGTGCGCCTTATGTATGGGTTAAATACAGAAATAAACCCCATAATTGAGAGTGCGCCTTATAATCCGGTGCTCCTTATAGTCTAGAAAATACGGTACACTAGCTCAACGTCCTATCTGTTTTTAACCTATGGTTATGACTTTGATTAGATAAAAATAAAGTGCAGTAAAAATGAATTTAAAATAAAGTTGGGGTGCACCAATAAATCGGCCGGCCTATAATCAACCCTCATTTCCATAATTTTGGGAGATCAGTGATCAGTCGATACTTGCATGAGAAACTGATCTCATCCACTGATCTGATCTCCCTCAGCAAATATCTGAACATCAAGCTTTAACCTTCAAAATATTCTGGCAGTCCTAAAAAAGGTACCTTCTACCAGTTAATAATAAATCCCAGACAACTCAACAGCCCTGACAGGAAGTGAGGCTTGCTGACCTGCTGGCTCTCCTCAGTCAGGGTGCGCAGTGCATTCAGGACCTCCTCGGCCTTGGCAGCATGGATCAGCCCCCAGCTGAAGGCCGACACACTCACACAGGCCACGGAGTAAGACAGGACCTGGAGGAACAGATCAGATCAGGTCAACCACTGCTCACTGAGGCTGATAAATACTTATAACAATGAACTGATGGGTTCTTTTTAAGTATTTTAATGTAGAAAACAATAAACAGAGCCAGTGTTATGACTGAGGGAAGCATGTACCTCCTGCAGCATGCGTCCCTGTCCACTACTGTCTTGCAGCTTGTCCAGCAGCTTGTCTAGGGTTCTGCTGACATGAACCTGCTGCTCCACCCGTCCCCTGCTGCAGAGCGCTGACAGCACCAGGCCCAGGCCCAGCACACAGCCAGTGCTGAGGAATAGGAAGCAGAAAAATGCTCGTTACTTGCTGAAATCCAAGACAAACTGAAGCCCTCCGTCTGCAGCTCAGAGTAACAAACGCTCAAGCTTCTATCCATGAAAATACTGAGAAGAAAAACTGATCTACTGAATCTTAAAATACTTCTTCTAGTATTTTACTGCTAGTGAATGTCCTCCGGACCTGTCTGCACCAGACTACTAACTTGTTTTCCAAGTTGGGGTTGAAGCAGCAACCTTCCAGAGCATCCAGAGACTTGGACAGGACATCTGTGTCTTCCTGGGCAGAGACATCGCTGAACAACAGAGACAGACTGATCACTGGTTGCATTCATGTGTTTAACTGGGAAATCTTCTCAGAGCCAGTACCTGAGGCTCTGGTGGTGCAGGCTGGAGAGAACCATGCCCACTGCCAGGCCCGAGTGGAACTGGACAGCCTGGGAATCATCTGCAGAGGGGGCGTCCGGCAAGCCGGCCTGCAGAGCTGAGAGGACCTGGACCAGAGCGTCCCTCTGCCACATCACCAGAACTGGGACAAGCAGGGACAGAGCCAGGCTGGCACAGGAGCGGGCAATGGCACTGGCCGTGTTCTCCCCAGAGTACGACCTCTGGGGACGAGCGCAGCAAAAACAGATATAGTAGCTTACAGCCACTTCGGCAGATGAAAAGGACATTTTACAACTTTTTCACATGAAAGTCTGTGGGTTATATATTCACACATAAACAATAACACCTCAAAATTCACATACTGTACCTTAAAAATTTTTTGTAAGCTGTATTTTAAAGGGATCCATTGGTAGTTTGAACAATAGATAATATTTAAGAAACATTTTTTTCAGATATATAATCAGCACAGTAAAAGTCCTGCAGGAAAGGTTTGATCTATTGTCTTATTTATACTTGAATGTGGATGTAAAAGAACCTGGAGATAATGTGATTAATATTCACTGGTCTTGAAGTCAACTTCATTCCTGATTTGCTAAAATTCACTCAGACATATTCTATGTGAAACAAACAATTAAATCAAGTCAGTGGTTCCCAAACTTTTTCTTCTGCGCCCCCCCAGTGGTTTCCAAACATTTTCTGCGCCCCCCCTATGGATTACAAATGGCTGTCTGGTTGAAACGACGCATGTGACGGGGGAGGGGGGGGGTCGACTTTTTTGGGGGCAAAATGAAGTAGCTGAAAATAGACACCAACATTGGTAGCCTACAAGGTACTTGTTAAGCTTAAGGTTCTGTATTGATATTAGCTAGTCATCTTTTAGCTAACATTACCTGCATCCAACAGCTTCACTCAACTCAGTCGGTTAGTTTGGAGGAAAAAACTGTGAAAAGTTCTTTGCGTTTTGCTGGTTTGCTGCCGTGATTCTAACACAAACCTACGTAGCTCCGCACAGCAGCAGCAGGTCTCCTTCACAGGTATAAACCCAGCGAGAGCGTCGTAGCACTCATGTTGCGTTTAAAGGCGGCTCGGAAAAACAGCTTACAACATGTTAACAACGGATTAAACAGTTTTAACTGCTGATAAAAGTGACAGAGGACACAAATATGGGAAGTGTGGAAGCCTCTACTGTATCAAATTGACATAGGAATAACAGAGAGTTGGCCATTCTAAGGTAAAAACCCAGCGCATACAGTGTTCATGTTTTGTTTTGTTTTTCATCCAGACGGCTTCCGCGCCCCCCCTGCAATGACACGGCGCCGCCCCTAGGGGGCGCGCCCCACAGTTTGGAAACCTCTGAATCAAGTTAAGCTGTTTGTTTGCAAGACACTAAGGGTGTGTTCACACTGCAGCCTGAAGTGACCCAATTCTGATTTTTTTGACGTAATGCGACCTGTATCCGATCTTTTCATGGCAGTGTGAACAGCACAGGTCGGATTCTTTTACAAATGTGACCCATATCTGATACGTATCCGATTCAAATGCGACCTCACGTTCAGGTCGCATTTATCCGAACTGAACGTCACTGATTCTCAACAAATCTCACTATTCTGTGTCCTGATACGCGCAAGAGGGACCTTAAACATGATCAAACTGACTGTGGGTGCATTCACACTGCAGCCTGAAGTGACCCAATTCCGATTTTTTGACAATTCTGATTTTTTTGCCAGGGCCGTTCACACTGCCAGTAATTGCGACCTGTATGCATTCTGCAGTGTGAACGGGCAAACAATCCTGAAAGTGCAGTAGAGGGCGCAATAGCGTCAGCGTTCTCAGTGTTCTGCCAGCAAAAAGGAACCACTCCAACAACCCGGGTTCCCAACACTGTAAATTGCTTTTACGGTGGAATTTCAGCAACCCCAGCTGCCGGCATTTTACCGTAAAATCTAAGATTTTTTTTTTACATTGTGGGGTTGCCATAATTCCACCGTTAAAAAATTACAGGTAAAAATGTTTTTTGTTTTACAGTGAAACGCCGGCAGCTGGGATTGCCGAAATTCCACAGTATAAAACAATTACGGGTAAAATATGTTTTTTGTTTTACGGTAAAACTCCGGTAGCTGGGGTTGCCAGAATTCCACCATAAAAAAATTTACAGGTAGAAATGTTTTTTGTTTTACGGTGAGACGCTGGCAGCTGGGGTTGCCGAAATTCCACCGTAAAATTTCAGTAAAATATTGGCTGTCAGTATTTTACCGTATTTTATAAAATACGGTAAAGTTCTGTCGACCAAAACTTCCAGTATTTTACAGAATTTTCTAAAATACTGTAAATGTCTGTCAACTACAGCTGCCGGTATTTTACCGTATTTCTTAAAATAGGGAAAACCACAGCTGCTGGTATCTTACCCTTAGTAAAATTGGCCATATCCTTTTGGTAAATTAAATATGCTGACAGTAGTGAAAAATTAGGTGGAATCCCCCTTTACCTAACTTCACCTTCGTAAAAGCAGGGCCTACCATACAGTTCTCTAAATGACAAATCTATGGTGGGCCTAAAATTAAATAATCCCAAATACATCATTTAATCAAACTCTCTCAAATCAAATTCAATTATTAAAAAACAAAACAAAGTATCACACCAGCATTCTAATCTATGTAAATTACTTCTGCAGTCTGGTTTATGGTTTTACATCATAGACAGTGGCGCAAAAAGTGGGTATGCAGCGCATGCAACGCATAGGGGCGCTGCACCAGAGGGGGCGTCAAAACCCCGTCTGGAGGGGGCGGCGCTCCAATGATGCCTTCGCATACCCTTCACTGTGCCCTTACGCTCCTTCACCTTGCATCTACCTGAATAATATGTAGTCCTCATGCCGGTGGTTGCAGGTTTGACTGCGGGCCTGGCGACATTTGCCGCATGTCTTCCCCCTCTCTCATAACCCTCTTACCTGTCAAACTACTTTATAAAGTAGTTTGACAGGTAAAGACCACTAAGAGCCAACAAAACCTTTAAAAAAATATCAGCAAAATTTGTAATTTTGGCTGATTAATTCCGTTAATTTTAAGGTAATTAGCTGCAGGCAATATTACAATATTTTTTTAATGAATTTTACAATTAGATTTTTACAATAGATTTCTCAGTTTTCTACATTTCAAAATCACTTGCAATATATATTTATGGAGTTATTGTAATTCCATATATTTTCTACAGTGATGAAGTGCTTATGGAGCTGATAGCGAAAGTTCAAGCTGGAAGACTCCGCCCCCTCCGTTCGCCCATCGGCGTTATGCTCATCTCCGACCTCAGCGCTGGACCTCACCCGGCGCGTCCAATCATCAATCAAGCTCTACATAAAAGGATCCACACCCAAGCTGTCAGCCGGTTCCCAGCTGCGTTCAATCCGTTCATCTGCACGTCACAGCTTCGCGATTCCCTGTCCTTCTACGTCGGCCTGCTGTCATGAAAGCCATTTAGCTGTGGCTCGGCACCTTCTCTTTCCCCTCAGACGCTCCGCAGATGCAAGAGATTCCTCGATGATTTCAAGCAGCGTCTCCTGCCTCGATAATTTTAAGTAGCGTCTTCCCCCTTTCTCTCGCCTGACTGGGATTTCTCCATCCCCGCTCCCTCGCCACCTACTCCATGATCCACCTCTGGCAAGCGGATACGTGATCCCACTGTTTTCAATCCGCACCGTCTTTCTTCGCCTCAGCGCCTTCACGCTATGGATCAGCCACGCCTACGGCTTCCCTCTCCTGCAACACCACCAGCCCGCTCAGCAACACCTCTTTGGTTTTCCCTCACTACGCCTGTTTCGGTTACCAGGGTAACCGTAGCATTCTCATGTCTCATTCGTGTCTCGCAATACTTCGTAGCGCAGACACTTTTCATTAGTTTATCCCCTCCCGAACACTTTGGCCGTTTATACATGCGCCACTCAGGTTCTAATGTTCAAGGACTTTTACCCGAACATTGACTTAGTTAAAACATCGTCACCTGTTTCTCCGAGGCGCCTTTAAACATAACATGAGTTCTAAGTCACTGGGTCTACACCAGTGCGTCAGCAGGTGACCAGCTGTTGCGTAAGAGCTGCAAAGCGTTGAAATGCATTAACAATCTGTTTTTAACTTCTCAATACGTTTAATTATGATTCACCTGATGTCCAAGTTATAGCTGAGAACAAATAAAGCTTTATTCCTTCCAATCTGACTGGTTCTAGTTCCATGTTTTCACATTTTGGACACTAAGAATTAAAAGTTTAAACTCAGTCTTATTTATCACTAATTAAAGTTACAGGTTTTGCCAATTGTCACCTTTATCTAAACAAAGTGGAAGCAGAGCTTCTCCTCCACTGGCCTGGACTCATGCTGCTTCATGGCTTTTCACAGATCGTGTGAAAGCTGGATCTTCTCCTGATTGTTTCCCACAGAGACAAAGGCAGTTCAAAAAGATCTTAGCAAACAATTTGCTTTAACTACAGGTAACATAAAGGTCAATAGGGCAGAATAAGTTATTAATCTGAAAACTATAATCAGGCTTTTTCAAATAAGACATGTTAAGTTTTAAAACTAGCATATTTTAAATTTATTTTCTTAACATGACCTAAACATTTGATTCAATCAGTTAAACTCGTCTGGAGCAGGGGCTCGCTTACAGCGTCTTGGCTGGCCTTCATACCAGCGGCTTGAGGCATAAATTATCATTTGCCTACTCGAGGACTTTTGCCCTGTTGCGACGGCGATATGTGCAGTAGAGTGGCTTGGCAACGTAACATGAAGTCGGCTAACAATACCTCTTTGGTTTGGTTGAGTCCGTCCAGCGCTTTTACTAATTATTAAATTCTTAAATTCTTGTTGACAAGGGCCATTGTCCAATCATTGTTTCTAAAATTTTTGCTCAGTGTCCATTCACTACTTATCAAAAGCAACCTTAAATAGAAACTGGTTTAGTCTCAATGTAAAACATGTTTTTAGCATCCAATTTATAGGAATTTTTTCCAGACGCACAATTTACAGTGGTTGATGTTTCATATTTCATTCTGGTAGCACAGTACAGAACAATCCAGAGGATTTAAATGGTCTGGCAGTCACTATTCCAGCAGGTGATCAACAAGTGATCCTTTTCCTAGCTTAAGTTTTAGGTTTCTCTTAGTTGTTTGAACTTCTGGTTATTCCTGGTCTACTTGCTTCGCCGCTATCAACCGATCTGTCCCATATTCTGAAGTTTTGTCCTGTTCAAGTCCCATTGGTCACTTCTCAGTTATCTCAAGATCTCCCGAAATCGGCAGATTATTTCCCAGGCCATCCTGCCACTTTCAGGTTATGTAGTGAGTTCTCTTGCTTACCCAGGTCCCACACTCAAATGTGCTCATTCCAGTCTCACTTCTGGGCCAATTGCCATTAGGCACTTACCAGTCATTCTTGTGGGTCTGTCACTACAGCAATCAGCACTTGCAGGTATCCTAAAGCTCACAGCCCAATCTAGTCTGAACCCCCAACCCCATTGCCGGGTCCAAGTGAAGTTCATTCGCATGGCACGTCTCAGCACGTCAAAGCTTTTCAATGAGTTTAAGATGGCATTTCCTTTCCATTTCCCATTTTAAATTCAGTCTGTCGGGCGTGGCCCTTTTTTGGGTGGGATCTCCTATGTAGTTGGTTCAGCTACCCCTTCATTTCAGCAGCTCGAGTTTCCAGCTTTTTATGAAATTGTTCCACGGCCATAACCTGTTCCCTGAGGGGCTATCTCCGCAAGCAGCATTGCTCTGCCCCTTCAGCTCGCCCATGTCCCAGCGTTGCCTGCCCCTGCAGCTGGCCCATGTCCCAGGGTTGCTCTGCCCCTGCAGCTGGCCCATGTCCCAGGGTTGCTCTGACCCTGCAGCTGGCCCATGTCCCAGCATTGCTCTGCCCCTTCAGCTCGCCCATGTCCCAGCGTTGCCTGCCCCTGCAGCTGGCCCATGTCCCAGGGTTGCTCTGCCCCTGCAGCTGGCCCATGTCCCAGGGTTGCTCTGACCCTGCAGCTGGCCCATGTCCCAGCATTGCTCTGCCCCTTCAGCTCGCCCATGTCCCAGCGTTGCCTGCCCCTGCAGCTGGCCCATGTCCTAGCCTTTCTCTCATTGTTGGCCCATGTCTCAGTTGTTTTCTTTTTCCCCTCATATTTTTCAGCGTGGCTCCTTTACAGTGGGCACCTATCCTCCAGCCTTTCTCCAGATGATTTTGTCATCTAGCTCAGTGTTTTTCAACCACTGTTCCGCGGCACACTAGTGTGCCGTGGAAATTATCCAATTTCACCTATGTTACTGTATTTTCCGGACTATAAGCTGCTACTTTTTTCCTAAACTTTGAACGATGCGGATTGTAGCCCGGTGCGGCTTTTCTGTATATTTCTCTTCAACCACCAGGGGGCTCTCTAGCAGGAAGTCAATCATTAGAAGTCAAAATTGTAAATCAAAGAAGAACATGTTAATTTTCATTTAGAACAACCACATGCTAGCAGCAGGCACGACGGAGAAATGTTTTCAAACTCATATGATGCAGCTTTTAAGTTGAGGGCTGTCGATCTGCCACTACAGGAGGGAAATAAAGCCGCTGCACTTAAGCTTGGTGTGAACGAAACCATGGTTAGTAGTGGCTAGCGGTGTAATCATGTAATTTTCTTACCACTAGATGGCAGTAGGTACAGAGCATTTTACTTTAAAACAAGAGAATTAGTGAGCCATGAATGTTACAGGTAGCGGTGAGAGCATCGTGTCTAGCAAGACTGACAACAGTGATGGAAAAGACAGTGAAGCTCAGCAGTAGTTGGAAAGAACATGGGTCCATTTCCCACAACATGTCTGTGTGAAGTGAGCTTCTCAAGCCTGGCTACTATAAAAACTGAAACCAGAGAGAGACTGAGAGCTGTTGAGGAAGAGCTTTGTCTTTCTTCAATTTCTGCCAGGAAATCAGCTGTTTTCATCCAAATATGCACAGGTTTCACACTAGGTGGGTAAAATATACAGATATTGACATTTTGTACATGCAAATCTTCATATTGTAACAGTGAAATCTTTCCCAAATATTATTGATTCTTTCAGAATAAGAATTATATTCTGTATTCTGGCTATAATAATGCTTGTGAAATAGTTAGCCCTTTTTTTTGGAGGGGGAGAGCATCCCTAATCAGTTATCGGGATGTTCATCGAGTTCACATCAAATCTCAGCTCAAATCAGCTGCCAGGGCCCGAGCCCCAAAGAACTGTTATTCATTCCTGTCATTAAATCTTTTAATTGTTCCTTTTTCTTCGTCTGAGTCTCTCCAGATTGAAATGGAGCTGACAGCGAAAGTTCAAGCTGGAAGACTCCGCCCCCTCTGTTCGCCCATCAGCGTCATGCTCATCTCCGACCTCAGCACTGGACCTCACCCGGCGTGTCCAATCATCAATCAAGCTCTGCACAAAAGGATCCAAACCCAAGCCGTAAAGCCGGTTCCCATCTGCGTTCAACCCACCACCACCCCTTCTCCACCCACAACCTTCGGCTGTCCAGGATAGCTCCCTTTCCCAACCTCCACCACCAGTGTCGGGCCCCAGGGGAGAGCATCCCCAATCAGTTATCGGGATGTTCATCGAGTTCACATCAAATCAGCTGCCGGGGCCTGAGCGCCAAAGAACTGTTACTCATTCCTGTCATTAAATCTTTTAATTGTTCCTTTTTCTTCGTCTGAGTCTCTCCAGATTGAATTTATATTACAGTCAGCAATTGTAACTATTTTACCATTTTTGTTGTAAATTTACGGACTTACTTTGCAGTGTTGACTGATGGTGATTCCATGTATTTTCTACGGTAATAAAATGTTTAGGATTTTACAGTCAGAAACTGTTGTATTTTACCATTTTTTTACCGTGAAATTTACAGGCTTTTTTGCAGTGTAGCAACAACCTGTTCAGTAACTTGCACAGTAGCAATTTCAGGTTTCACTACCGTGCCTCATAACTGCTCAAAAATAAAAAAAACCTAACCTAAATGTAACTAAAGAAAAAAAGTTCTGACATGAAACTCACGTGCAGGAACCATGGAAAAAGCTGCCCCTTGGCTTTGTAGCCGCTGATGATGATGCTGAGCAGCGTGTCCAGGACCATGGACATCCAGCTGGCAGTAGGCACAAACTCTGGGCCAGCCTGCAGAGATCAAACAGAGTTTGTACTATCAAAGTCCGACTCCGTTTCAGCTCGCCATGGTAAAGAAAAACCACAGGTTGGTATCAGTAGAGGAAATTGTAGCTTTCACCCTCATGTAAAAGCAGAAACATTGAAGCAGTCTCACCCCCATGCTGCCACTGCTGTCAGTGGGAAGGCTGTTCTCATACTTAGCAACGACAGCAGCCAGCCCACTCAGGGCCAAGATGGAGTTGCCCTGTACAACAGGACTGTCCCTGGGGAGCAGACGGGACCATCCACCATGAAGACATGTCTCAATACATCTGGGTCAACTTATATGGATCAGCAGCAGCATATAACTCACTTTGTAGCAGTTTTGATTATGTCTGTCAGCTGATCTCTGGCCCTAAACACAATAGAGGAATCAGAGTGTTAGAGTTCTGAATTAAACCCCTCAGGTTCCATTTGTCTATGAGACACCTGGCTCACAGAAAGTCTTTATTTTATTTCCTTTTTCTGCTGTGTTGAATTCACATAAAGCATTAAACACAGTGTTTATACCTTTAGATCGCAAAGGCCAAAAACAAACAAAATAATTACAATGGATAATAAAATAATTACATAAATTAATAAAAGAGATCAAAACAAATATCTAGGAGAGTGATCCAAAAATGTTAAAAAGAAATGTCCTAAGCCCTTTTCTAAAGCAGTCAGTGAAGTGTGGTTCCCTCAGAGAATCGTATTAGGAGTGAAAAAGTTGTTTTGGGACAATCCATAGAAGTGGAGTGACAGCAGAGAAAGGCCCCATTTCCCATGGTCCTCTGTTTGGTTTTGGGTATATGGAGAAGGTTTGAGTGGGTGGAGCAGAGTGAGTGAGTTGTGTTTTGTGGGTTAAGCAATTCTTTGAGATTGTTGGGGACTTTTCCATAGATGCATTGGTTTGTGAGGAGGGAAATCTTGAATTCAATCCTGGTGGAAATGGGAAGCAAGTGGAGAAAGTGGAGGATGGAAGTGATGTGGTCATGTTTGTGCACTCTTATCAGGATCCTAGCTGCAGAGTGTTGGATGCACTGGAGCCTCTGCAGGCTCTTGCTAGGAACCCCACTGAGAGGTGTGTTGCAGTAGTCCAGTCTGGGGGAGACAAAGGCATGGAGAAGTTTTTCTGTGTCAGAGGGAGAGAACTTGCACACCCACTGAGTGAGTGGCAGACTGACTGACTGATTCACAGTTTGACTAATTGACCGACTGGTAACTTAAAAATAAACGTCTTATTTTGATGGGCTTTAATTTATAAATTTCACATCAGTTCTGGATGGCATTTGCTGGGTGTTCTCTAGCAGTCCACTGCTAGAGAACACCCAGTCCGCGGTCCACTGGGCCGCGGACTGGTAGCGATCCGTGGACCAATTGGCACCGGACCGCACAAGATATAAACATTTTCGTTTTGAGTATTATCTGAGTCTGGAGGATCTTTTATTTTGAAAACCCTTTAACCGGATTCTCTCGGTTACGTCTTGCGCGCCAACATGGGCTCTTTGCACCTCAGCTTCCGCGTTCGGGGTAAAGCGGCTCGATTGTTTCCGATCCAATACAAATATCATTTACATTAGGTGCTTGCAGTGCTTGGCCAAGGTTTGTACATCGATCCGAAGCCCCAACAAGTCAGCTGGAGAAAGGTTTTAAGATGTTCGCCGTTATACATTCACTGACACGAAGGTGAGTTTTACTTAACTTTGTGGCTAACATTAACGTTAGCTTATGCTAGTAGGCAATATTCTCGGACATTGTTCTTGTAAAATGTGCTATTTAAGTATCTAAACATTCTAACGGACTGTAGAGGTTCCTCCACCTTTTCCTCAGTGTTAGTATTTATTTAAATGTTTTCATATAATATATTTAGATTTTCACTTTTTCTTTGGTGGGTTTTCTTTGGTGGTGGTTATTGCGTTGGGTTGTTTACTAATTTGGGTGCACACATTTAGTAAACGCCTTATGTTTTTTTAAGATCATTAATTATTTTGTTTGCTGAGTTTAAGGACTGGCTGACAGAAGGGGGTTGGCTGAAAGGAACACCAGGAAGTGGAACAGTCCATCAAGCTGCTGGATGCAGGGGACTTGATGTGGAAAAAATCTGCCTCTCTCCACTAATGGCATAATTGTTAAAACCTTTTTTTGGTGTTAGGTTATTTGGTTTTTATAGTGGTGTTTAAGTCAAAATGTTTTAGTTTAAATTAGTCATTTATGTTTATACATTATTTGTCTTTGTCTCTTTCCCTACCCCTCCTCGTTTGTGTAGGCTAGCCTGTTTGTATAAATTCCCCTGTGTGTTCATTGTGTGAGGTCAGTCTTTGGTTTGTTATCTTGAGTTATGTTTGCCTTAGTTGATTTCTTTTGGGCCCATTTTGTTATATTTTTTAGATTTGTTGTTGAAACCTTTTGTTAAGATGTTTGTGGGAAAAATAAATAGAAGATATTTTTTTATATATGCCTTTGTCCTTGTCCTTGACTGGTCGGACCATCACAGTTGGTGTCAGAAGTGGGGTATCCACCAGTGACGGACAAAGGCATATTTATTGATTTTTTTTTTTTTTTTTTTGGAACCAAAAGAAGAAGAAAGAGACCTAAACCATGAGAGGAGCCAGAGGTGGTAAAGGCAAGTCAGCTCCATCAGACAAGGAAGCACAAACGGAGTATGAGGAGTGTGGTGCAATTTGTGAAACTTGTGAAGAGGATGAAGAGGGAAGAGAGCCAACCATATCCGACTTGGCGGGGATCCTTCAGGCCCACATTGGACAGCAGAAAGCTCGAGAGGAACAGTGGGAGAAAGAAATGGCACGTCAAGATCACAGGTTTAAGGCTCTCCAACATCAGTTCACTTTATTTCAAGAGGAGCTTCAGGCCCAGTCTTCTGAAGGCCTGAGGCCTTTTGGGCAAGACCACGCCCCTTCCTCTACAGGCTTGAGGCCTGATGATGTGGCTCGTTCACCACCAGGACCTGCACTGTCTGCTGTTAAGCCAGGTGACTCAGTTTCTACACATTTTTATAAAGAACCAAAACTGCAAAAGTTAACTGAAGATGATGACATTGAGCATTTCCTTATAACTTTTGAGAGGATAGCATGTGCTTGTCGATGGCCAAAAAGTGACTGGGCATTTCAGTTGATTCCACTCTTGACTGGTAAAGCCAGGAGTGCATATGTACATATGGATGTGGATGAATCAATGAACTATGATAATGTTAAAGCTGCTATTTTACAGAAATATGAAATTAATAACGAGACTTATCGTCAGAGGTTCCGGTCTCTTCATGTGGAGCCAAATGAGTCCCCCAAAGAGCTTTTTGTGAGACTTAAAGAACTGTATAGCAAATGGGTTCAGCCTCGAGGTAAGACTGTTGAAGAAATAAATGACATCATAATTCTTGAACAGTATTTCCGAATGTTGTCTCCAGAACTCCAAGTTTGGATTAAGGAACGAAACCCAAAAGATGCAGCAGAGGCGGTCTCCCTGGCAGATGCTTTTGTGGCTGCCCGCAGGAAGACCCAATCATGGGCTTTTAGAGCTGCAAAAAGGGAGTTTATGCCGATTCCAGGTAACGGTCAAACTGGAAATGTGAATAAGCAGTCTGGAAAAGAAAAATGTTTTTCCCCCAGTCAAACAAAACCTGTGAAAAAACCCATCTGCTATTTATGTGGGCAGGAGGGCCACACAAAGCCTATGTGTCCTCAAAATCCTACGAAACTCTCTCAGATGTGTTTTGTACCCAGAGAGAACCATGTAGTGAACAGACAAAACCAGCCACTGATGGAAACTACTGTGGAGATAGATGGGAAGAGAGTCAAAGCTCTGATTGACACAGGAAGCACCCAGTCACTGGTACACCGCAGGTATGTTCCACCACATAGTATTTGTACCTCTGAGACAATACCTATCTGCTGTGTTCATGGGGATGAAAAACAATATCCGACAGCAGACATTTTCATGAGAGTGCAAGGACATGTTTACCTGTTAAATGTGGGTGTCATGGATGAATTACCTTTTCCTGTTGTCCTAGGAAATGATCTCCCAGTTCTCACTGACCTAATAAATGCTTCTAAAATGTGCAATGTTGTGCTGACACGATCCCAGGCAAAGACCTCTGGGGAAGATGAGCCCAGCTTAAAAGCCTTACCATTCTATGAGGCTGAGATTGAAGGGTGTCGTACTAAAGATCGCAAGTCTCGGGCACAACGCAAGCAAGAAAAATTCAAACATACCACAGCCTCTCCTGTGTTACCTGAACCTGAGGTACAGCTAGACTTTGAAATTCCTGATAATATTAGTGAGCTGCAGCACCAGGACAGAAGTCTGGCTGACCTTATGAAAAGAGTTGAAGAAGGTGAAACTGCAGAGGAATTTTACATGCAAAATGGCATCCTCTATAGGAGACATGGAGAATTACAACAGCTTGTGTTACCCAGAAAAGTCAGGAAAACAGTATTGATTTTGGGCCATTCAGTTCCCTGGGCTGGCCACCTGGGGAAACATAAAACTATAGCCCGAATCAAACGGTGTTTCTACTGGCCTGGATTACACAAAGATGTTGCCAGTTTTTGCAAGAGTTGTCCTCAGTGTCAAAAAACTTCCACCAGATTTGCAGCGAGAGCGCCTCTTCAGCCTCTTCCTATTATAAATACACCATTTGAACGTTTGGGCATGGATGTAGTAGGTCCAGTGGAGAAGAGCAAATCAGGTAACCGATTTATGTTGGTTATCACTGATTATGCCACAAAGTATCCAGAAGTGTTCCCTCTGAAATCTGTTAAGGCTAAGACTGTTGCCTTTTGCCTGGTTCAGTTTTTTTCACGAGTGGGGTTTCCCAAAGAAATACTGACTGATCAAGGGACAAATTTTATGTCCAAACTACTGAAGGATGTGTATAAACTGATTGGCATTAGGGGACTGAGAACCACCCCATATCACCCACAAACTGATGGACTCACAGAGAGGTTTAATCAGACTCTTAAGAACATGCTTCGTAAGTTCATCAATGAAGCTGGGTCTGATTGGGATCAGTGGCTCCCTTACCTCTTGTTTGCATATCGGGAGGTACCCCAAGCCTCTACCGGGTTTTCCCCCTTTGAGTTGCTTTTTGGGCATGAGGTGCGAGGTCCACTGGCCCTTTTGAAGGAAAGGTGGGAGGGGGAGAAACCTGTAAAAGAACCTGTTAATACAATTTCTTATGTCCTCCAGATGAGAGAGAAGTTGGAAAAGATGACCTCATTGGCTCAGGAACATATGCGTGTTTCTCAACAGAAGCAAAAAACCTGGTATGATCAAACTGCTCATGTAAGGAGTTTTGAACCAGGTCAAAAGGTATTGGTACTGTTACCTACTGATGACAGCAAGTTTTTGGCTCAGTGGCAAGGTCCATATGAGGTTGTTCAAAAACTGGGTCCTACCACCTACAAGATCTGTACTCCAGACCAAAGACGCAGTACTAGAGTTCTTCACATTAATCTGCTAAAGGAGTGGGTCTCGAGGCCTGAGGGGAAGCAAGATGCATTTTTCATCAGAAGTGTATCAGATGAGGAGGTGGAGGAACAATACCTGCCTCTACCATCAGCTTCTGCTCTTGACCTGAGTCATCTCTCCCCAGAACAGCAGGTGCAAGTGAGAGCCCTTTGTAACATCAATTTGTTTCATGATAATCCTGGACGTACTGACTATATTGAACATGATATTCGTCTGAAAGAGGATGCAGTTGTGAAACGAAGGAGCTACAGAATCCCTGAGCGTCTCCTTGGCCCTTTAAAAGAGGAGATTGAATTAATGCTTTCTCTGGGCATCATTGAGACTTCTCACAGTGACTGGTGTAATCCTATTGTCCTTGTACCAAAAAAGGATGGCACCATGAGGTTCTGTATAGACTTCCGCTATTTGAATTCTGTTTCCAAGTTTGACTCGTATCCAACTCCCCGTATTGATGATTTGATTTGCTGTCTTGGAAAAGCAAAATATCTTACTACCATTGATCTCTCTAAAGGTTATTGGCAGGTTCCCCTTACCACCAGGTCTCGTGAGCTAACAGCTTTCCGGACACCTTGGGGCCTCCATCAGTTCACCGTCATGCCTTTTGGGCTACATGGAGCACCTGCGACCTTCCAGAGGCTTATGGATAAGGTACTGGGAGGTCTTTCAAATTTTGCATCTGCCTATTTAGATGATATTGTTATCTACAGTAACAGCTGGGAGGACCATTTGCAACATCTTAAGGCTGTTTTTGAGACCCTTTATGCTGCAGGTTTGACTGTTAATGCAGCTAAATGCACCCTGGCCAAGAAGGAAGTTCAATATCTTGGACATATTATTGGCAATGGAGTCATCAAACCTCAGATCCAGAAGGTTCAAGCAATTCAGTCATGTCCTCTGCCACAGACCAGGACACAGCTAAAATCCTTCCTTGGAATGTCGGGTTGGTACCATAAGTTCATTCCTAATTTTTCTGCCAGAGCTGCTGTGCTTACAGATATGACCAGCCCCAAGAGACCTAATCAGCTTCAGTGGTCGGAGGAAGCAGAGAGAGCTTTTAAGGACCTCCAAGGTGCCTTGAGTGGACCTCCTACATTGCACTGCCCTGACTTTGACCAGCCATTTATTTTGCAAACTGATGCATCTGGGCGTGGGCTGGGTGCAGTGCTGCTTCAAGGGCCTCCAGGGGGCCGTCATCCAATTGCTTTTATAAGCAGAAAGCTCTACCCAAGGGAAACTCGATACTCCACTATAGAAAAGGAGTGCCTAGCTGTGAAGTGGGCTTTAGATTCACTCAAATATTATCTGTTGGGGACACGGTTCATCCTAGAAATGGATCACAAGGCTCTGAAGTGGCTTGAAAGAATGAAAGACTCAAACAGTAGAATAACGCGTTGGTACCTGGCGATGCAACCATTCCAGTTTGATGTCCATCATATCCCTGGGAAGCTGAACTCTACTGCCGACTACCTGTCACGCTGGCCCATGGAGTTTCCAGAAGAGGGGGAGTGTGTAGAGGTTCCTCCACCTTTTCCTCAGTGTTAGTATTTATTTAAATGTTTTCATATAATATATTTAGATTTTCACTTTTTCTTTGGTGGGTTTTCTTTGGTGGTGGTTATTGCGTTGGGTTGTTTACTAATTTGGGTGCACACATTTAGTAAACGCCTTATGTTTTTTTAAGATCATTAATTATTTTGTTTGCTGAGTTTAAGGACTGGCTGACAGAAGGGGGTTGGCTGAAAGGAACACCAGGAAGTGGAACAGTCCATCAGGCTGCTGGATGCAGGGGACTTGATGTGGAAAAAATCTGCCTCTCTCCACTAATGGCATAATTGTTAAAACCTTTTTTTGGTGTTAGGTTATTTGGTTTTTATAGTGGTGTTTAAGTCAAAATGTTTTAGTTTAAATTAGTCATTTATGTTTATACATTATTTGTCTTTGTCTCTTTCCCTACCCCTCCTCGTTTGTGTAGGCTAGCCTGTTTGTATAAATTCCCCTGTGTGTTCATTGTGTGAGGTCAGTCTTTGGTTTGTTATCTTGAGTTATGTTTGCCTTAGTTGATTTCTTTTGGGCCCATTTTGTTATATTTTTTAGATTTGTTGTTGAAACCTTTTGTTAAGATGTTTGTGGGAAAAATAAATAGAAGATATTTTTTTATATATGCCTTTGTCCTTGTCCTTGACTGGTCGGACCATCACACGGACAATGTTTTTATCTTATTTTCAAGTATATTATGTGTGTTTATTGTCGTTAGTGTCACAGACTAACGGGGTTCGGTTACGGTTCGGACTTTTTACTTCCGAAGCCTGACGAAGCTCAACAAGCCTCATAGCTTAACAGTAGCGCAGCTCTGATGTCAGAGATCTGGTTCAGCTGTTCAGGTTCAAAGTTGCTGCTTTTAGAAAAATATGACCGTGTTGCTTCATGTCTCCGTGTTATTTCGTTTTATTACCTTTGCATGTTTCTTGTGAAGAGCTCAGATAGGACGGTGTTTACAGCAGGATGTACAGGCGGACCAGTTGCTCGGCTGTCTGGCTCTGGTCTGCTCTCTCGTTCCCATAAACTCTTTCAGGCTGAATATAGAAGTGATTCCATGGAAATAACTCAAGGAGGCTCCTTTATTTACCATCCGTGTCCCCGGTAGTTTTAGGCTGATCCGGAGTGAAGTGAAGGCTGCAAACTTTGCTGTGCGGCGTTAGCTGGTAGCGACAGATATTTACAAGCCATCTTCTTAATTCAGGATCGCTTGGAAATTAACGAAAACTTAAAAGCCCATTATATTAGGAAGACAACAATGTTAATAGTATTGTTTTTTTGCATCTGAAATACGACTTAGTCTTTTCTACCAGTCATGGTAACTCAAAGCGGAAAAAAGTGAGCCGCATTAGCTCCTGGAGATGTGACGTCAACGCCTTAGGTGCAAAGAGCCCATTGAGCCCACAATGAGTAAGAAACATATGTCTTTGGAAAGTTTCTTTGGAAAAGGGGAAAAAGACCAGAGGCAGGAGAATGGATTTATCCCGGACCGGTAGGTGAGTCTCAAATACCAAGTTCGCTCCGCATAATATGCACCGGCTCGCTAATCAAGCTTCAAACTGCCTCGCCATGACAGACCAAGCACCCTCTGCATAAGCGACACTTCGGGTGTCATTGTTTCCCAGATAGGACCGTCTCGTTTCAGAGAAACAAGCTCAGGGCTCCCATTAATTTGTCGTTATCGTGAGTTAAAAATTTCATGAAAGTGAAATGTTCGTTTTTGTGGCACATCTGTATCTTATTTTGAAGGGATGTGTAAACGTTACCATACCGACCAGGGTCAGATAGCGTTAGGGCAGTGGTCGAGACAAGAGGAGTAGAACTTGTGAATCTTGGGTCTGGTTCACACAGCACGATTTTAGGATTGTTGACCGATTTTCAAAACTTCTGTGACCATACATGAGGCAATAAAAATTAGGGCTGAAACGATTCCTCAAATGATTCGAGTACCTCGATTACTAAAATTCCTTGAGGAAAATTTACCTGCCTCGAAGCTTCGTTAATTTATGTTTTATTAGTTAGCGCACCGTGTTCTGGCCGGGACTTCATTTGCGTTGCGCGGAGCTCTCACTTCCGCCTCTGAGTTGTTGACAAAAGCTAAGTCTCAGCGGCATAAAGTCCAATCTTCAAGATTGGCCCGTGGGGATTTTATTGATTGATGATAATGCCCGACTATTTATCGTTTTTGGGGAACCAATAAGCATCCTTAAAATGACTGGGGGAATGCCTGGAGTACGGCAGCATTTCTCCTCCGGGGCTGCTGGTTGAAAGCAAACGGCGGGAAGAGCGCTGAGGTGAGCGGATAGCCTGAACAGGGCGGGCGGCTGAGTAGCTGATGCTTACCGTGTAAATGTAGCTTTACCGACGAACCGCACAATAAATTTCTGATTGTAACACTGGTATTAAGCCAGATTTACCAATATTTCATTTTATAATTTTTTTAAAATCCGATTACTCGATTAATCGTACGAATAATCGATAGATTACTCGATTACTAAAATATTCGTTTACAACAGCCCTAATAAAAATACAACAGATTCTTTCGGTTCGTGTGTCCAGCCACGTAGCAGCAGCAAACCTTGCCATGTGACCAGGCTTTACTACAAAATAATGTGTCACAACTACAATCTACCTGCAATGCATATAGCTAGTGTAAGCGTCGAGCCCTGACTGAATGAATAGCCTTGTGTCACATTAATGATGGATAGCTGAAAAATTACCGGGTTTATCAACTGCGGTGGCAATTTTGCTCCAACTCCGCTCCTTATAATTTCTGTGGATATTCATTGTACAAAATGCTGATTAAACATTCATGCTGTTTCCACGTATCATCTCCGATGTCCACCGGTTGCGCGATGTCAGCTGTTTGGCATTCCCCTCCCTGAGCAACGTAACCGCGCTTTCTGATTGGCTACTTGTCACATTTAACAAGGCTGCGTACTCGCTCCCAGTCAGGGAAAACCCCACACGCTGCGAAAATATACCCGATTTTAGATCGGAGCGGTGTTCTGTCAGATCAGCATACGCTTGTCAGATCGTCATACGCTCAATCTTAGCATACCACACACGGCAGGATGATCGGTTACGATTATCGCGAGCGACGTTCTAAGATTGTCGTAAGGGGAAATTCGGGGTGTGTGTGTGTGTGTGGGGGGGAGGGATAAATAAAAAAAATAAAAGAACCTGGGCCGCAGAAAATTGACCGGTCCGCGGTGATAAAAAGGTTAGGGGCCACTGCTCTAGATGTGCCACTCTGTCACCCTGAAGTGAAAGAAGTCACTGGTAACAGAATGCTTTTCGGGAATTAGCACAGCAACTTAGGAAGAATAAACTAAAAACATCTTATTTTGACAGGCTCTTATTTTGAAATTAGTCCACTCCAGCTTTTCTACACACTCCTGCGTAGAAAAGCTGGAGTGGACTAATTTGGTATCCCACAGGGAGAGCCACTGCCTAATAATAAATGGGCTGGTTGTTCTCATACCTATTATTACTGACTATTGTTCTCTGCTTGAGCAATATCACTTGATCAAGACTTTCCTAGCATTCCCAACAATAAAACAATTAAGAAAGGCATGTATGAGTGCTTATATCGTATTGGGTCAATATTGGCATCAGCCAATCAGGGGCGCTGCCAGAAATCTTGGGCCCCCTGACAAAAAAATGTTGTTGTTTTTTTCAAACAATCTTTGAAAATACAATATGATTAATTTTGTATTTGACAGGACCCCAATTTTTTTTATTTTATCTCTATGAACAAAATATAAATAATTAAATTGTGGAGGGCCCCCTGCTGGTCAGGGCCCCTAGAATCGTCATCACTTTTCATCCTTTTACCCCTGCGGCCAATACTCAAAGCCACGATATCGTATCAGGAGTGAAAAAATTGTTTTGGGACAGCCCTACTTTGGAGAGGCACTGTATTTGCCCACATGTTAAAAATAGAAACATTTCACTGCAAAGACTAAAAGAAAACATCTCTCGTAACATCATCATGCTATACAGTGAAATGTATAGCAAGATGGTGAAACTGGGTAACACCATCATGAACTGGTGTTACCCAGTTACTCCAGTTTATGACCTAACGTGACATCATGCCAGATAGTGAAGTGGATGAAGGTGTGAGTGATTCTCACCACAACCAGGCGCAGTGCTGTTCATACTGCAGCTGCTGTGGATCCCCTTTGCCTTGTTTCTGCTGCATTTCCAGATCAGCGCGGCGGCCCTGCATACAGACCCAGACCCAGCTTCATGTCTTCTGTACGACTGTATCTCGCTTTATATACAGACTGGATGATTTCAGAACATCCAGTCTGTCTATAAAGTGAGAAAAAAGAAAGCCAAAGGAAGCAAAGCTCCGACCTGCAGAAGGGCACTGAACGCCCGGCCCATGAACGCCCTCCAGGCCTGGGGCAGCAGCAAAGCACGGTGCCACTCTGACAGCTGGATGTTCACCTGCGGACAGAACCAGCAGTGGTGTTTCTATTTTAGCCAAACCAAGCAGCAGGGGTGTTCAGAGGAGGCGAGGGGTTTGTACTTCGTGAATGAGGGCGGTCAGGGTCTGCTGGTAGATGCGGCTCCTGGTGACCAGGAAGCGGTCGATGGGCTTCCCGCTGCGGTCCGTCTGCAGAGGGAGCTCGTAGCAGAACAGCAATCCAGCTGAAACACAACGCCAATGGCGGTGAGGTTTATTTTTGGAACAGGCTTAGCACAGCACAAAACACCAAAACACCATGTTGATCAGTACAACATTCAACTATATATGTAATTATTATCACTCTTTCCTATTGAAAGGTTGAATTTATATTATCGTCAGTGGAAACCAAAGCTGTGTCCTTAAAACAGCTCCTCCAGAAAACATGAAGCCATATGGAATGCAACTTATCTTTTCACAAAGAAATCTGGTTTATCAACAGAACATGGATCTGATGTGCATCAGCAGAAAGCTGACTGCACTAACCTGCATTGTGACTTGTGACATTCAAACATGCAACTATACGGAGCTATATTGTACCTTTAAAAGACATCAATGACATGGACACCCACACCAACCCTCTGCATATCCTCCCTCACTCTCTTGCTAATATGTTCTCTTTTCTGCACTCGCTGTGGCTTTAGATCCCACGTGTCAAACTGAAGGCCCGCAGGCCAAATCCGGTCCATTAATCAATTATACTGACCCTATAGAATCTACAAGGTCATATAAACAGAACCTTCAAAATGAAAGTTATGTGCTTAAATATTTTTTATTAATCAAAACAAATCAGCTTTTATTTGAAGAGTTCCAATCACATCAGTGTGAATTAATTTTTATTATTATATAATTTAAAGACATACTTGTGGAATACAGACCCAGCTATTCATAAACATTTTAACCGTTTCTTAATGGGTAGTTTTATCACTGGTATTTACCATGAAAATTTTTTTATTATGATAAGAATTTAGATTTATCATTGTCTTGATAAATATGACTTAATGGTGTTAGACATTATTGGAAATGTTATTTATGCTATTGTCTCCAGTGTTCCACAAATATCAGTAAATTGAAAATATGATTAAAGTTACTGTGTGCAGATTAGTGATATAAATCACACTTTTTTTATCTGGAGTCCTGAAGAAGCCAATTTAAATTGGGAATTTTTTGTGTGTTTGTGACACTATGAATGCTAACAAAACTATAACACATAGTTATATGTGTTATAAAAAATAAATCATTATTTTTTTTATCATTATCATAATAGTACCTCAAAATATCATGATAAAAGTCCATATTGCCCACCTCTATTTGACACCCAGGTTTAGATGGTTGATACTTGAACTTCAGTACATCTTCATCTTCACATTACTGATCCACTAGTCCCCCCTCCTTCATACATGTACATCTGTCTAGCTTCTGTTTCCTCCTTTTTTCCAGGGCTACTTCCACCTCTCCAGGTGCTTCCAGATGCATTGTAATCACACACCATCATGAATCCAGCTGTCACTCCTGCTGCACACCTCACTGCTGCCTCTCTGTCCTTGAACACCTTCAGCTTTCTGGACTTTACCACAAAGCTAACATCTAGCAGAAGAAGCAACACCAACAATAAGGAAGACTTGAATCACCTGCTAGTCCGGGCTTCAGTCCAGGCTGCTTATTTTTCTCATAAGTCTTGAGCATGAACGCTGGGATCCCTGCTACAGTTTTTCCTTGGTCTGAACGCAGGCCACCCCCTCTCAGAGCAGAGAAATACACTCCTCGTGGCATCTGGCTCATCTCATGCTTCACCAGCGATGTCAGGAAGGTCTCAAAGGCTAAGGAGAGAAACACTATTAAGATGAGCCACAGGAAACCAGCTTCTCATCCGTCATCAACTTGTGCAGCTAAAGATAGGACCCAGACAGCTAGGCTGAGGACAACTGCTAGAGATACATTGAGAAGACACCTACTGCTGGGCATCAGTGACCTGGTCAGTGCCACCACAGCACAGAACTTAATGAATTAGGAAATGTTTAAAGACTTTTCTGAAATCTCAGAAATAAGTGAAAGATCTGCATTCTCCAGGGAATGAACACAGAGGCCGTTGTTTTAGTAATGCTAGCTGTGGTAATCACTAACATAGCATTTCAAAGACTAAAAAAATTCCACCTATTTGCAGACATATTACACTCTGACCAAGATGTGGGCAAAAAGGATTTAATCATGACATGAGAACTTCACTGCATGGTTTGATTACTGGGTTCAGTTCAGAAAGGATTCACTGACTTGGAATCTTTGAATGATTGGATTAAATTTACATTTGCTTGTTATGAACTGAAGCTACATAAAGAAACGAAACTGAAACTGAATTAGGACAAAACTAAAATGATTGATATGCTGATTGTCAAAATGAAATCTCTATGAAACTCTTACGATGACCATATATGTCAACTAATGTTCTTTAGAACACATTCTTGTTTTTTATGTTTAGAATAATTCAGTGCATGTCTTCTCTGTTCTGGACCACCTTTGAGACACAAACAGCAGACTGTATTTTTAAGGGTACACTGATATACTGGCTGGCCAATAAATCGGCCTCCAAACTCCCTAATTTTGAAGATCAATTTTGGGTGATCTGCAATTGATTGATACTTACATGAGAAACTGATCTTATCTTCCCCTGCAAAGCTCTGAAAAAACAGCTTCTCTGCTGTCCTCTTTTGCTCTGCCATGAGAGAGACTCACTGACATCACCAGGTCATGTCTGAATATGTACGGTTAACAACAGTCACTCCACTGTTGCTAACTTTGTGACTTTGTTGCTATATTTAGTGACTTTTTAGACAAAAGAAGAAGAAAAAATTGGTATTTGATGGCCGCCAAACCTTTCTGTAAGCTTTTTGTTTCATCCCTGTGCACCTGCAGTAAAGACCATTCCAGCTTAGTCAGCACTATCACTTTGCTTCTGAATCCAAAGAATGGAACCTCCAAGAACCATCATGGTGGCCCCTCCTCAGCCATCTAGAACATCCCCGATTTCTAGGCTGACTTGACCTCTGGCTGAGATTGATTTTCAAGACTGTTAAGAGAAATATTTTACTTCATGTGTTTTTTTGTGAGACGATTTTTGATACACCAACAAAAACTTTTTCAGTAGCTATTTCAATCATCCAATATTTGTGAAACGTTATTCCTTCTCCAAACAAAGATCTTTGTTTTACTGCAACTAATCTCGCTCACACATGCACACAGTGTGACATAACCCCACCTCTTAACATAACATTAATAACCACTCAGAGCAGGAAGGAGAAGATATTTTCAGAATATGATCATTTTACAGTTATCACCTAGTATCAACAGCTTTGCAACAATCAGAAATCTGAAATCTACAAACATTTCTGATCACTATTGATCACTTACACTGATCGCTTCATCTCTACAGCATTATGTATAAAGAGGCTTTACCTGGCAGAGCAGAGTTGGAGGTGAGAGCCAGTAGTTTCATGTAGGATTGTCCAGGGATGGAGAGATCTTTCTCTTCTCCCTCAGCGTCATCTTCACTTTCAGAAACCTTCACAGCAGGTCTAGTCTAACAATGAACCAGAAGAACATCAGATTCACTGACAACCAGGAACTAAAACCTGAACAACGCAGCTCGCTCCCTGCACATTTACAGAATGCAGTAAAGTTAAAATTTATTCTGGATTTTCTGTTACTGCACACAATATAAAGAAGTTTATGTTTACCTTTATAAGCTTTGATTTATTTGTTCAGAAACACCTATTCCAGCATGTTTAGTTCAGCAACAGTTGGTGAAATTAAATTTAATTCAATAAAAAAATTATTTATTTATGCAGAAGGTAAATTAAACATTGTTGCAACTCATATCATACAAAAAGCCATGGACAACCAGGAAGAATCTACGATAGCAGTCAGTCTTGCAACAAATATGCATAGGCCTTCGACTGATGGCTGTTGTGGTATGGCAGTCTCATGATGCTAACAGCTACATTTCTGGGCAGCAGAGATAATATTCTACAGCAACATGTCTTGGATGACGCCGCCACCTGTTGGTAGGCACTGCTAGTCCACCTCCTCTGCTTTTGCCACTTCCCTTTAAATGGTTCACATTCCATGTGACAAAGTCACACAGTCACAGTGCCAAGATTATCACTAACTAACAACACAAGCTATCTCACACTAGCTTATCTAGTTCCTGACCCAGGATCAAACAGGACAAGTTGTGAATCTTCATGGCGACGATTCTACAGCTATCTAAAAGGTCAAAAGCAGGGCGTTCTGTGAAGAGCTGCTGTCTCTGCTCTTCTTCAGAGAGGCCCTCTGAGAAAGGAAATCAGAGTGATCAACAACACAGAAACATTTCTTAAAAGATATGACTAAAACAAATAAGAGTACATAAACTAAAAACATATAAAACAGTATAACAAATAGTTGATAATAATACAATTTACCTAACAATAAGATAGGCTTGACATGTATATTGGCCGATCACTGATCTCTCCTAACCATACAGGCAGACGCCTGTATGGTTAGGCACCCAGTTACAGAGACAACGGAGTCAGGGTGCACCAATTTATAGGCTCTGATTTAATTGATTTCCTTGGGATTAGCTAATCCCCATGTGAAGCCAATCTTATCTACATCACCAATGGTCTAAAAATCAGCTACTGTCTTGTTCTGCACTGCTGTGACAGAAGAGAACAGCAGTGCAGAAGACTGACAGATTGACCCACCTGGTCATGTCTGCATCTTTGCAGTTAACAATAGTCATACCACTGTTGCCAACTCAGCCACTTTCTTGATGTGGCTGAGTTGGCAACAGTGGTATGACTATTGGCTGATACCAAATTTTTTGTCTGAAATGTTGCTACATCTATATGTAGCAACATTTCAGACAAAAAAATTGGTATCAGCCAAAATCACAACTGGCAGGTCAGGCTTTTCAACGTAATCAGTTCTCGGCCAAAAAATTACAATTCAAGCACCCCTAGTTTTTTCCCATTATGATGTGTTGGAAACCATTTTTATTCACAAACTGATCAGATCTAATTCCTAAGCATTCCTTGTGCTGGAGAAACCACTGTTGGAGATGTCACATTGTTTGTGCTGAAAACATCACTCTCAAACGGCCTGCCTGCAGTAAAAGTCAGAGCTGATCAGATAAGAACTAATCTCCATTACAAATGTAAGATCTGAATCCCAAAACCTCGTCTTTGGAGTCAACCTCCAACTGAGGTACAAGAGCTCTGAACCTTTTTCTTTCAACTTGGCCAGGAAGAACTTCTACTTCAAAACATGCACAGAGAGATCAGTGATCGGCCAATATACATGTCAAGCCTATCTTATTGTTAGGTACCGTATTTTCCGCACTATAAGACGCACCTAAAAACCTTCAATTTCCTCAAAAGCCGACAGTGCGCCTTATAATCCGGTGCGCCTTATATATGGACCAATATTGAGCCACAACAGGTCCAGCAACGGACCTTACCACAGGGGCCGCGTTTCATTGGCTAATGCCCATTTTAGGTCACAGTGCAGCTACCACGTGCGTGACCGTCTCACAAACACAAGCTACAGTAGTAAACATATGCTAATGTACATTGTGGACCATCAAAACCATGAATGCCGACTTACCCAGCCTTGCAAGAACAATAGGCATCAGTGATCTTGTCCACAGCTATATTTATGCTGAGGGTGTGAGGATCTGCTGTTTTCCTCATCTATCGGTAGCTTTTAGCTGTGACGCGCACAATGTTGGAGGCATCCAGTGGCTCAAACACCTTGATGTCGTCCAAAAAAGATGACATGAACTTGTTGGTTCCCCTGTCCATTGTCGTGGCTGATATGTTGTGAAAATCCGGCAGAAATGCTACGCTAATTAACTCAGCTCGAAATGAAAGACGTCATGTTTACACAGACATGCAGTAGGCTGCTTACGACCAACTACGGTAAGCAGCCGCCAACTTCTTTTTCCCCGTAGAAGAAGTAGTGCGCGGTGCATGCTGGGATAGTTGTCAGAACACTGGTTTGTTAATAAAGTTTGATAATACATTTAAAGGGGGGGAGGGGCAGGGGAAGAGAGACAGAGACTGCAGCGGCAGCGTGTCGGTTGGTCTGTGTTACCCAGAAAGCAGTTGGGCATAATATCGCAACACCAACACCGTGAGTGAAACAACGACTGGGCCAGCCTACTATATAAAGTACTCGGGGACCATTTCTTTATTAATGTGGATGTGTAATAATAGAGTATGAAGCGCCTTATAATGCGGTGCGCCTAATGTATGAAAAAAGTCCTAAAATAGGCCATTCATTGAAGGTGCGCCTTATAATCCGGTGCGCCTTATAGTGCGGAAAATACGGTAAATTGTATTATTATCAACTATTTGTTATACTGTTTTATATGTTTTTAGTTTATGTACTCTTATTTGTTTTAGTCATATCTTTTAAGAAATGTTTCTGTGTTGTTGATCACTCTGATTTCCTTTCTCAGAGGGCCTCTCTGAAGAAGAGCAGAGACAGCAGCTCTTCACAGAACGCCCTGCTTTTGACCTTTTAGATAGCTGTAGAATCGTCGCCATGAAGATTCACAACTTGTCCCGTTTGATCCTGGGTCAGGAACTAGATAAGCTAGTGTGAGATAGCTTGTGTTGTTAGTTAGTGATAATCTTGGCACTGTGACTGTGTGATGAAGTGTCTTTCCCTTCCCTTTAGAGTTACAGCGCTCTCTGTGATTAGGGATCCTAAAGACAATAAAAAGAGAGGGGCAGGCAAATGTGCTTCAGAGCAGTAGGAGATTTGTAACTGAAAGCACATCTCTTGTCTGTTCTCCTCGCGAGTATTCAGAATCTAACTTTCTCTTGTCTTTCCTGTGTTATTTGCTGTGTTTAATAGGTGTCAACTCTGACATATTTTGGTCCTTTGAGCCGGATCTCAACATACCGGAAGGATTCCGGCAGGTGAGGCGGATGCCAGTAGAGACCGTGCACGGCAAAGTTTCCTAGTGGAAGCTTTTCAGAACCTGTTCAAGGGCTGGCACTCTGCCTGCCTGCTGGGATCTGAAGGTTGACGAGACTCAGAGGAAAAACAACAGGGGTGAGTGATTCTTCACTTATTCATCGATCTTCTCTACCTCAGCAAAGGTTTAAAATATCAGCCACAGTCTTCTGTGAGAGGTTTGACTTACAGACCGGCCCATCAGGTCATGTCTGTTTATTTGCAGTTAACAATAATCACTCCAATTTTGCCAACTTAATGACTTTCTTGCTATATTTAGCAACAATTCTGATAAAAAAAAAATAAAAATTGGCATCAGCCAAAATCAGAATCAGCAATCAGGCTTGTTAAAGATCTGTAAACAGCGATCGGCCAGAAAACTCCAATTGGTGCAGCCCTACTTAAGATGGAATAGATATACATATATTCATGACGTACTTTGATTAAATTAATTTCTCTTATTAAAGCTATACTAGGTGAGTCTTTGTCACGTGGAATGTGAACCAGTACTGGGCTGATTCTGTGTCTTCAAATAATTTTAACAATTCCTGGAGAAGTTTCACATAACTTATAAGTTGATGGCAAAATTAATGTTTATTGTAGTCACATAAATGATCATGCTCAGCAGCAAACAACATATTGCCAACTACAGTTTAGAGTCACTCGTTGACATATTAATGTAGTAGCCATTTAGCCTGATGTAAAACCATTTTGCTAGACAATGTCAAATATTGAGAAGTTTTAATTATTGTTATCAAACATGCCATTTTATGCCAAAAAACCCACAGAAATATAAAGAGCCAACCACAAGAATTTAAAGTTAAAACTCAGTTTCACACAAATACAAAGACTAGCATAAATTATTGGCTGTTGAACTGTGTTAGAGAATTTTCGGTATTATCATTTTGTTATTACTTTAGTTCATATTCAGTCTAATGTTAATCAGTATTATTGTGATTTTTAGTTTAAAGTGTTCTCTTCCTTATGTGTGTATAAACTGACCTGGAGGTTACGACTGTCTGTTTATCTTCATGTGAGACAGTCAAACTCTGTGGTTCTCAGACCTTAAATTCTTCTTGTGTTATCTACCCTTTTCTTAGTTGATAGTTTGACCTAGAGCTGAACTGGGCTCAGACCGTAGATCAGATATCACACCTGGCTGGTTTGTTTAGGTTAGAAGTTTTACGACCTTTGTTGTTCTTCCTGACTGCCCCTTTTGGCTGTTCTGCTTGGACAATAAAACAGGGGCTCACGCGGAAGCAGACCAGAACTCTCTGTGAACGGCTTGGAGAAGCTGCTATCGGAGATTTCTCCTTTTGCAAAAGCTTTGTCATAAAATTCATATACGTTGTCTGTGGTTCTTTTATGTAGGTTCAAGAAAAATACCCATCATTATTTGGTGCCGAAACCCGGGATCTCTCACTTTCCCCCGCTGTCAGGCAGAGGAAGACGCGCTGAATCCGTGCACGGCCAGAGTCAACTGGACCTGGGAAGAAAGACCCAGGAAGCAAAATTCTTTGCTGGGCCAGCGACGTAGGTCCGACTTTGTCTGCCAACGGCGGAGTGACGAGATCCAACTGGACAACCCGAAAACTACAGAAACGTAGGTGAATTTTAAAATGACTATTTTAGAGGTTTGAGTATCCTTGTTAAACAGCGTTTTAACTAAAACTCTGGGGTTGGAGAATCCTTGTTAAACAGCGTTTTAACTAAAACTCTGGGGTTGGAGAATCCTTGTTAAACAGCGTTTTAACTAAAACTCTGGGGTTTGAGTATCCTTGTTAAATAGCGTTTTGACTAAAAATCTGTACTCAGGAAAGAAGAGGTGTTGCTAGAGCTCCTCTCTTTTCGAGGAGACCCCATAAGGGTAACTCCTCATGTATATAGGAAGCTTGTTAATACTGTTCTGTTATTACTGTGTTGATATTGGTGTTTTGTCTGCTGCTTTGTTGATGTGTGTGTGTATGAAGGAGTGAATGGTGCTTCTCTCTCTGGGAGTAAACCTCTCTGCCTTCGGAATTAGGATCCAAAGTGAAAAACCACTTGGAAGCTAGGCTCCAAGTAGAAGCCTGTTTTTCAGGAGGCACTGAGCGCTGACCTACGGCACTTTCTCTGAGAGAGCACATAATACCAAAATTTTCAAGCTAAAATTGCAAGTGATTTAAATAATGGGAAATACAAAATCTTGTAATTCCTCACTCGTTGAGGGCCCCAATGGGGTTGAAAAAAACATGCTGTCCAGATTTCCTGGTAGCATTGTACACATGAAAAATGGAAAAAGAAATATAAAATAGATGGGAAGCTAAAAATTGATCAATGGCAAACAATTGTGGGAATTTTGGAGAGTAGTGTGGCAAGAAAAAAAGGGGATAAAAATGGCTAAAAAGGAGGATGAACTAAGGTGTGCTAAATTATGGTTAAAAGCAGCCATAGATCGTAAAGAACAAATTAAAAAGGTTAAAGACAACAAATTTGTAGAAGAAAAAAAAACCCTATTTGTTAGACCAAAAGATGATAAAGTCATTCTAAGCACACGGAATGATGCAGCGGTGCAGGGAGCACAAGCTCCTGCAGCCAACCCTTCCCCCGCCGCTGCAGCAGCTCCGTCTGCCCCAGTCCCAGCAGCACGACTGTACCCCTCATTAGAGGAAGGTGCACAAACGTATATGTTTTTACACCCTGGACCTTAGAAGAGACCATTAAGGCTGTGAAAGGATTAGATGTTTTTCACCTGGATGAATTTGGAGGTTTAGAAACCTTTGCCTTTTCCAACGGCCGGACGAAAGGACGCGGAAGAAGCAGAGGCAGAGGAGGTCACAATAGGCGATGACCCCAAAATAACACCCCACAAAATCCACAGCATTTAAATGGCTGTTGGACTTGTGGCAATACTGGCCACTGGTCAAGAAACTGCCCTTCAAAGAATGCTGCACGGGGCAACAGGAGGGGTGATGGAGTGAGGGGACCACAAACAGGAGAAATCCTCAACATGATCAGACTCTACCACACCCCAAAAAGACAAAGCACCAGACTAAATTGATGAAATGGTGGACATAAGTTCAGCTTGTTACACGTTAAGTAAAAAATAAATAAATAAAAGAAATTGAATTCCTGTACGAAACCAGTGCATGCAAAATAATATTTAATATTACTAAAAATGAGGTTTAAGCCTCACAAGTCAGAAATAATTACTTTTAGGAAATACTGGTGTTTGTTTTGTTTTGTTTGTTTTGTTTTTCTGTTTTTTAGCATTCTTACACTTTCAAAGAAAAACCAGTTGAGACGTCTCACTGAAATAAAAAAGATGGGAACAACTTCTTTGTATGCTAAAAGTGGAATTATGACTTTCCTGAAGGAGAAGCTGAAAAATAAAATTAAATAATAAAATTCTCCTCAGAGAACAATGTTTAATGTTTTGTGTTGTAATCAGATTATAACACCAACTTGGTGAAATGATCCTTTGGCTGTATAACTGGAGGGGTCAGAGGTCAGAGTAAGGTACCGACCTGGACATTATCCAGCCTCATGTCTCTCTTAGGCCTTGAGAGGAGGGCTGCCCGCTGACCTCACAGTCTGCAGCACTAAGATCAACAAATTTAGGGAAATCCATTGTTCTCTGGTGAGACGTGACTCAGATGAAGTTAACTTAAACTTACATTCTACACTTTAAAATTTAATATTGTACAGGATAAAAGAGACTACAGCTTTTAACATGTTTCATGTTTATATGTGTTTGAATAAGGAAAGGATTTATGATTTCTTAAAATGTTGGATAATAAGTGGCTAAAAACTATAAGAGGAAAAGAAAGAAAAGTTATATGGACAATGTTAGTAAAAAGAAAAAAAAAGACACAGAAAGCCGAACAAACCCTATTTGACTCTTATTTGCTTCTTTCCTTTTCCTGTCTGAGCCTCGCTGCAGTGCGTCTGACCTCCGACCTCAACTCAAACCTGTCCTGCCTATCAGATGATGTCCCTCCTTCATCACCAGCCAATGACAGTTGATAAAGAAGCGAAAAAGGACACGATGATTTCTGCCAACTGGGTACTAAAGGCACTAAAATGTCCACTGATCCTGATTCCTGGACATCTGGGAACTGCCATGCAGAAGACTACTGTATGGAGTCCTGCTGGACATTTGGATTGGAACTATATCTCCGCGTTTGAATGCAACTGAACTTTTACAGCCCCCGCTGGTTTTACTCTTGGACATCAGCGTGGAGAAGGAAAATAATGTGTTTGAAAGAAAAAGAAAGCAAACTGAACTGTTTTTCGCTTGTTTCATTGGTGGACAACCTGGACATTCAGTAAGGGACAGTCTGGACAACTTATCCAACACCAGAGCTAGTTGGACTGACAGGGAGCTGGAGGAGAGGCGGGGGGAGGATCAGCTGCAGCGACGCCAGCAGCAGGAGGGGGAAGCGAGACAGAAAGGAGAAATGCGAGATAAGTTATACACACACCGCTGTGATAAAGAATGTGCTCACTAATCCTGTTTGCATATAGGAATGATTTACCTAGAACAGAACATTTTAAAAGGTTTTTAGGTACAATGTTAGATAAAATCGTTCATTTTGTACCCGTTAACTCAGTCCTTAACAGAAGGACCAGTGATCCTCTTAGGGCCCACGAGCCATACGTTGGGAAACTGTGAAGGAAAAAACTGTAATGATTAAAAGATAAGAGAAAAAGAAAACTGATAGCGTGATACGGCTAAGTTACACCAACTAGAATTATTACAGATTCAAAGCTAATGATTTTCAAATGTTTTATTTACTAGTTTGGAACTAAATTAAACATCTCTAAGTGTTGAAAACAATTGATATTGCAGTGTTGAAATATTATGAAATATTTCGTTGAATTTAACTGAAAGATTTAATTTAGAGTTTAATTCTATAAAGAATTTACAAATCGATTGTTTTTGTGGGATTTTAAGCAACTTGGTAGATATAAAAGGCTACTAAAATTGATGATTGTGAATAAAGCAACATTTTCTAGATTTCAGTCTAGAACATTTTAATCTAGATTTGATAGTCAATAAATTCAAATCCTCTAATTCAAGATTTTTCTGATTTGGTTTAAATTAAAGATGGACATTTTTATTTTAGAGAAATTAAATAGAAATGTTGAAAGTTGCTGAGTTTAACAAAGAAAAACAAAAGATAAACCTGCAATTAATAGACGTGTCTGCTAAATTATCTTATATAAACCTATGAGTTCACCTGAATTAAATATTAATCCTCCCATACACTTTATTTGGAGCTAAGTGATTGTGACACATGGGCAATGCCATGTGTAAAAAGGGGGGAAAAGGGAAAATGGTGAGGTAATACTATATAACTACATATTATATAACTACTAAATTCTTACATAAAAAAAAATTTTTTTTTGTTATGAACTTTTGAGTTAACAAATACTGTTAGATGATGATAAAGAATCACTGTGCCTATCACCCACAGAGTGCAGGGCTGGTGGAAAGAACGAATGGTACTGTGAAAAGCAGATTACGAAAATGCATGGCAGATTCTGGCCGGCCCTGGCCAGAATGTTTAGACTTAGTGAAGCTCTATATGAGGATCACCACGACAGCTGATGGTCTAACACCTTTTGAAATAATTCATGGGAGAGCTTACAGATTGCCTCTGTTTGCTCCAGACATACAAAAAGCTGTTGAAGAACAGACATTAGCAGACTATATGATCAGGACTCTTAAACTGAAGGAAGTATCCAGAGCAAATTTACTGCCTTCTGATTCTCTTCCCTCACAGGAGGTCCCTCCCATCGAGCAAGGTGACTGGGTCTACATAAAGGTCATCAAAAGAAAGAACTGGGCGAGTCAACGGTGGGAAGGACCGTTCCAAGTGCTGATGACCACACCAACAGCTGTAAAAATTGCTGAAAGACCCAGCTGGATACATCTCAGTCACTGTAAGCTGCAGAGAGTGTTGAACCCCTAATTCGGAGTAGAGAGGAAGGAGAGCTTTGAGAGCTCCCGGGATACAAAGGGGTCCTACTTTTTAGTGTAGTTCATCTCAAACCCGGTGAAGAAACGCTAAGATTCTCACTCCTTTAGTTTGGGGGTTCTGACATCTCTGCGCGCCAAGCAGCAATGGAGACTCCATATGCCAGATGGATCTTCTACTGCGCTGTGACTGCAGCATTCTGATGTTTGGAGGAGGAAGTGACCTCACTTTCTACCCACATGACTACAGCACCAACCTGTAGTGGCAGCTGATGAACACGACTGCCCACGAGGAGAACTGCTATGTGTGTGCGCAGCTGCCAATCGCCACACACAACTCAGGTCTGTACTCAGAGAGCATCACTGAAGACAAACAGATGTGTCTCTATGGCCTGAGCACATAACCATGGCTCAGCGTCCACATGTTAAAGGGATGCAAATGGTGCAAAAAGGATTATTCTGTTCTACTTCGGACAGGAGATGCCGCAAAAGGACTTTTTGGATCTATGAACTGTTCATTTGAGGATGACGTACTTCCGTTTCCACCGTTTCCACAAGCGGGACGGTGCCTTGGAACCTGTGTAACAAAGTTTACACCTACTGCGAACCGACACAGGATTTCATCACCTGCACAGCCTGCAGGGGTCAAAAGACGACTCCACACTGCAGAGTCTGGAAGGACAACCCAGACTGTGGCAACCTGCTTCAGGAGAGGAGTTTCAACATCACGCATAAGACAAAGAGGAGACAGGAGATAACACTGTGTGCTGTGGTTCCTTTGATCCACCCGATTGCGTTCATCAGGAAAGCACAAAATGATCTACGCACCCGCTCCAAACGAACAGTTCTGTCAGAGGTCAAAAGATGGGGAGGCCTCACAACACACACTGGAGTTCCATGGGAATTCAGGATTTGGAACGGCGGAGAAAAATTCATGCAAAGCCTGTTTTCGTGGATTGGAGTAAGTGAGATTCGGGACCACGTTGAAATCAACAGATATGAATTACTGCGACTCATCAACAGTACACAGTCAATGGCACCATGAAAGATCTGACTGAACTGAGAAACATGGTTATGCAAAATCGTATTATCCTGGACTTCCTCACTGCCCCTCAGGGAGGGGTCTGCAAAATCATTGGCCCAACATGCTGTACCTTTGTGCCTGATGAAACAGGAACTGGAGGAACTATTTCTGACGCTCTATACGAGCTGGAAGATTTAAAACAATATGTGGAGAGTGGAACACGCGGCTCACCATCTTTTGATTTGCTTTCATGGTTTACATCTGGACCATGGTGGGCTTTGCTGCTGAAGCTCGTGACACCTGTTCTGATTGTTTTAGTTCTGTTCTGTCTTTTTACGGGTTGCATTATTCCTTGTCTACGAAATATGATGTTTAAAACAATTAACACAACTGTTATCAACTATCAGCTGGCAAAGGCATCTTATGAGACAACTGAAGATGACTTGTTCCAAGTTTCTGACGATTTTCTGAACAATGATGAAGTTCTGTAATCAATAAACAGATGAATTCATTTGCTGAATGACTCCTACACAAGTGGTGTAGAGATGAGTAACTTGCATTTGATTTTTGCTGTTTCTTCTATTTTTCATTTATTGCATTATATTCCATTTATTCATTGTATTTTCTGTGTTTAGATTAGAAAAAAAAAGAAAAAAAAATCTTGCATTTATTGGTTCTTTTCTTTTCTATGCTTGGCTTTTGCATAAAGTTTACACACATAGTAAAATGATAAAAAGGGGGGAATGTTAGAGAATTTTCGGTATTATCATTTTGTTATTACTTTAGTTCATATTCAGTCTAATGTTAATCAGTATTATTGTGATTTTTAGTTTAAAGTGTTCTCTTCCTTATGTGTGTATAAACTGACCTGGAGGTTACGACTGTCTGTTTATCTTCATGTGAGACAGTCAAACTCTGTGGTTCTCAGACCTTAAATTCTTCTTGTGTTATCTACCCTTTTCTTAGTTGATAGTTTGATCTAGAGCTGAACTGGGCTCAGACCGTAGATCAAAACCGTAGATATCACACCTGGCTGGTTTGTTTAGGTTAGAAGTTTTACGACCTTTGTTGTTCTTCCTGACTGCCCCTTTTGGCTGTTCTGCTTGGACAATAAAACAGGGGCTCACGCGGAAGCAGACCAGAACTCTCTGTGAACGGCTTGGAGAAGCTGCTATCGGAGATTTCTCCTTTTGCAAAAGCTTTGTCATAAAATTCATATACGTTGTCTGTGGTTCTTTTATGTAGGTTCAAGAAAAATACCCATCAAACTGGACCGTTCAAGGTCTCCATCAAGCTGATTTTCTATTAGCAGCTACACAAATCTTTTTAACAAACATTACATTACCAAGACACATGAAAACATACCTTTATCTTGGTGTTTTTCTATTACTATAGTTTATTATAGTAATAAAGTAAAGGCAAAACAAATACAGTTGCAAAGAACAGCAACTGCTAGTGAAATATAATCTCTCCTCCCTTAATATTGAACTGTTAGCAAGTTATGACGGTCATAAGGCTGTCATAGAACAACAGTCTTCAGTTAGAGGCCTCTTCAGATTCATTGCAAGACTGACTGCAATCTTAGATCCTTCCTGCCCCCAGCATCACCAGTCAATCTAATGGTGCCAAGAAGCATACGGGACTATATATCTATTATTGCTCTGTGAAATACATTTCACATGCACCTGTAAAGTTTACATAAACAAAGCTCTACTGAGAGTGTATTTGCAGCATTTCAAAATAAAATGTAAACCAGCCAACTAATATGGAGAAGAGATAGAGTCTTACTGCCTCAGGGAGGTGCAGGATGGTGTGGTCTGTTTCAGGAAAAGCTGCCAGAGCTTTGTAGCCACAGCTGGATACCTCTGGATCCTGGTAGAGAACAAGGAACAGTGAGCACTTTTCTACAGAAGCACTACAAACTGATCTGGATGGTTCGTCAGACAAATATTTGGGGAAAACACAAACCTGGTTGGCAGCATAACTCCAGAGAAAGCTGACCACCTCCTCTTTCAGTTTCTGAAAGGAAAACACACATTTCAACATAAAAATCTAATCTAAAAAGCAGTCAGGCATTGTTTTCTAATGTAATAAAAAGTTCAAGAAATTATGATTTATGTTTTTTAAACATTTGTTAAAACTGCCACCATGTCATGACGGTATGTATGTGAAAAGCTCAATCTCCACCTCCTCCCTGTAGTACTATCATCACCACTCCCAACCAAGAACAACCAATTAGAGCCAGCATGAGGGTCTTAGCGCTGTCAATCATGTACACACCGCTAAGTGTGCTAATGGCAGAGAAAACATTTATTGTCATAGGAAAACTGTTTATTCGCCACTATTAGTGGTCAATGTAAGTAGCCTTAGCATTCATGGCAGACTCTGTTGTGGTGAAGCAGCTGTAGTGTAGCATAGAAATAGGGTGATTGCCAGTGTTAAGACCCTCCTCCTGGCTCTGATTGGTTGTTTCTGACAGACCAGTGTAATTGTTCTGATGTCATGGGTTCATAGGGAGAACAGGGAGGAGCTACATTTTTTCACAGATTATATGTCTCATAACAATACAGCCACAAAGGGGGTAATTTTGTGTCTTATGTGCTGGTCCCAAGCCTGGATAAATGTAGAGGGTTGCATCAGGAAGGGCATCCGGCGTAAAACATTTGCCAAATCTGACATGCGAGTCAAGAATATTATCTCCTGTATACCGGATCGGTCGAGGCCCGGGTTAACAACGACCGCCATTGATGCTGGTCAACAGGGTACCAGTGGAAATTGGACTATTGTTGGTCAGCAAAGAAGAAGGGGAGGAAGACATGTTCATATTATAGGCTGGAGAGTAAGGAGGGAGAAAATGACTTATACAGGTTGGCGAGGCAGAGAGCTAGAGATGGGACCGATGTACAGCAGGTTAGGGTGATTAAGAACCAAGATGGAACTCTACTGACAGATGCAAAAAGTGTGGTAAGAAGATGGAAGGAATACTTTGAAAAGTTGATGAATGAAGAAAACGAGAGAGAACAAAGAGGAGAAGAAGCTGCTCCTGTGGATCAGGAAGTAGCAAAGATTAGTAAGGAAGGCATTGAAAAGGATGAAGAGTGGAAAGGCAGTTGGTCCAGATGACAAACTTGTTTAGGTATGGAAGTGTCTAGGAGAGCCAGCAGTAGAGTTTTTGACAAGGCTGTTCAATGAGATCCTAGAGAGTGAGAGGATGCCTGAGGAATGGAGAAGAAGTGTGCTGGTGCCAATTTTCAAGAACAAGGGAGATGTCCAAAATTATGGTAACTAGAGAGGTATATAATTCAATTAAGTTATGGGAAAGAGTTGTTGAAGCCAGACTGAGGTCAGAAGTGGAATCTGAAAGTAGCAGTATGGTTTCATGCCAAGAAAATGAAACAGATGCAATCTATGCATTGCGGATGTTGATAGAAAAGTACAGAGAATGTCAGAGGGATCTGCATTGTGTTTTTGTAGACCTAGAGAAAATACAGTATATGACAGGATTCCAAGAGAGGAGCTGTGGTACTGCATGTCTGGAGTCTGGAGTAATAGAGAAATATGTTAAGAGTGGTGAAGGACATAAATTATAGCTGTAAGACTGTGGTGAGGTGTGCTGTAAGAGTGACAGAGGAGTTCAAGAAGGAAGTGGAACTTCAACAAAGATAAGATCGGCTCTGAACACTTTCCTGTTTGCTGTGGTAATGGACAGGTTGGCAGGTTACAGGGAACAGAAATAAAGAAAGTGAAAGATTTTAAGTACCGTACTTAGGGTCAACAGTCCGGAACAACGGCAAGTGTGAAAAAGAAGTGAAGAAACGTGTATAAGCAGGGTGGACCGGGCGGACAAAAGTGTCAGGTGTAATATGTGATAAAAGAGTATCAACAAGAATGAAGGGAAAGGTGTACAAGACGGTAGTGAGACCAGCAATGCTGTTTGTTTTAGACACAGTGGCAATGACAAAGTGGCAGGAGGCAGAGCTGGAGGTAGCAGAGATGAAGATGTTGAGGTTCTCTTTGGGAGTAACAAGGATGGATAAAATCATAAATGAATACATCAGAGAAACAGCTCATGTCAGATAAACATGAGCTGTGTAGGAGATAAAGTCAGAGAAGCCAGACTGAGATGGTTTGGACATGTACAGAGGACAGACACTGAATACATCGGTAGAAGGATGCTGAGGATGGACCTGTCAGGGCAATGACAGAGGAAGAGGAAGACCAAAGAGGAGATTTATGGATGGAGTGAAAGAGGACGTGAAGGTAGTTGGTGTGAGAGAAGAAGATGCGGAAGATAGGGTTACATGGAGACGGATGACTCGCTGTGGTGACCCCTAAAGGGAAAAAGGCGAAAGGAAAAAGAAGATATGTCTCATAAAATAATGTGACAACATAGTGATAGTTTTAACAAATATGTACAAATCATATTTTTTATAGAAGTTACTTCCTGCAGCTTTATGTAGTCTACAAAAGGAGAAGAGAAAGCAACTGAAGTACCTCATACTCCTCTGACTTCACAGTGAGCTGGGGAACCAATGACAGGAGCTCAGCTATGGCTTTAACCATCAGTGGACGGGAGTCACACTTCAGCTCAGCTCCAAGACTTTTCCATGTCGAGATGATGTCCACTACCTGAGAAACACGATGGAACCCTGATATCACTGAAAGCAAAGTCCAAATAAGCAGTGGGCTTCTCTGGGCTGAAACTGGAAACTCTGGCTGATAATTCTTGGTACAGTTACCAAGGCAACAAAGTGAACATTATTGAGAAATAAATTAGGAAAGCACTTGATCATGTGCTGCAGAGGTGGTTTACCTCTGCTTTGCACAGCTCTTGTAAGCCTTGCAAGGAGAGAGCAGCAGGGGTTGCCAGGTCTGGTCTGTTGCACTGCTTCAAAGTGAGTGAGATGGCAGCTAGCATGTCACCTCCATGCTGGTAAGGCCTGAGATGTGCACAAAGATCAGGGCTAATTAGCAGGGTGCACCAAGGACACATCATCAGTCCACTACAGATGAAACAACCATTCACACTCAAATCTCTAAAAACAGGCAACTTTAGAAGATCCACTGACTCTAACCATCATATTTTTGGACTGCAGAAGGAAGCTTGAAATGTATTTAGGCTGACCCTTCAGTCGTGGCGGAGGGTTGCTGTGTGAGGTGGGAGCTCAGTAATGTGGAAATTGCAGCTCAGAAGAGGAGCTGCGCCTCAAAGGCAGAGCTAGGTCCACCCAGCGTTTTGCACAGCTGTATGGTTACCATGGAGATTCAAGGATTTCTCAAACATGCATGAAGGAATCAAGGCAACACTCCAGGTATGATTTGGATGAGAGAATAACATTCTAACATAACTTAAACCTCAAGAAAATATTTTAAATAATACTGCCCTTTACATCTAAAATTATTCATTTTTAAGAACTCATGGGGCTAACTTATATTATACCAGAAATAATCTATAGAAAGAATAGTCAGAACCTGTGTTTACTGATGATACAAATGATTTGTTGATGTAAAACAGAATGAGATGTTTTTCTGAGAAATATTACACTTTGCTTTATTCTTGTTTTCCTCAAAAATGTGCATCCCAAGGCTGCACTTTTATGCTCACACAGTAGTCGTTTTGTCTTTTTATCTGCTGGCCACTCACTTCAAAGATAGCATACAGCACTGCCCCCTTAGACCACTGTATGGTAGGCCTTCATGGGAACACAGTGTAGGCATTTTAAGCTGGGCTTATGGTTGACATATGTACAATCTGCAAAGAATCAGGTTAAAACAACTTTTGAAGAATTTATACTCTGTATGGGTAGCCCATATTCTCCTAGACTCTAGGGGGCACTATAGAGTGCCTACAGCAGCCAAAATATGTTTTCGAAGTAAAACGATACAGCTGTTAGTAGCAACATGGCAACACCAGTGAGTGTGGTGATTATATTGTTTTTGTGGGCCAAATCATTAGTACATCTGTCTTTGTGAACCTCCAGTAGTAGGAGTCATTGCTAGTCCTCCATGTTTTTCCACGTGAAACTGTTACAATATTTACAATAGTTACAATATTTCAGAGGTGCATGGTGCAGAAAATTTGTGTGGAGAGATGTGATTGCTAAAAAGCTTAAATCAAGTTTCAGATGACATCATTTCAGCAGTTTCACACTTGAGTGTTTCACTACTCTGCAGCAATCCTACACTTGTGCTTATCTGTCACAGTCAGTAACAAAAAAGGTCGGATCAGAACAGTGACTCATTTCCCATCATTTGAGTTACAAAGTAGGTCAGTAGACTCAGTTCTTTAGTGAATGTCACAATTCTGTCTCCTCAATATCCTCCCCAGTGTCCAAAAATATGATAATTTTGTGACTAATCAAGTATTTCAAATGTTTTATGTTTGTAAAGAAAGTGTTCCATTAAGAGTTTTAGTTTATTGAGTGTGTAAAATACATTAGTTTACAGTTGACTAAGATGTGCAGTTGATCAAAACAGAAAGCAAAACTTTACATAAACTAGAGACCAGAAACCGTTCATGGATCTCTGCTCAGTGCACTCTCTACACACACATCCTATTCCATCAATCAAATGACGCACCTCTCTTTGCAGATATCCCTGAGGCAGGCGGCCCTAGCCACCGTCTGCTCCCACTGAGTGTCCTTACCCACCACCAGTCTGATATCCTGCTGACCCAGAAGGCCCTGCAGTTCTGGGTAGACTCGGTCCTTTGGAGACCCAGGAACAAAGTCATCAAAAAGGATTTTTTTGAAAAGGTTCACACGGAAGAATATAACAGGAATGACTGGCATTTTATTGCTGACCTGTCTTTTCCACAGAACAGTCATCAGGCGCATTGCAACAGCTCTCAGCTTGGGTGAACTAGCCAGCATGTGGAGAGTCTGCAGCACCATGGGGACACAAAGCTGGGAAAGAGCACAGTGTCCTCATAAGGCTTACAAGACAAAACCTTTACTCTGTGCTTCATTACATTTTAAATATCAAGTCACTGTACCTTATGGGTGCCGAGGTTTGGCAGGCTGTTAAGCACAGAATGGATCAAATCTGGATTTGTTTCCTTTGACAGTTTGAACAACAGGACAGGGATGAGAGAGGGGACCTGCAGACACACAAATTCAAATCAGAACAACTTTATTAATCCCTGAGGGAAATAAATTGTTGTTCTAACAGTTAGAACAACTAACTGTTAGTTAGTTAGATTCTAACTAACTAACTAAGGTTATTCAAAGAGTTGGAAAAGATGTGGGCAGGAAGGATCTTCCGTATAATAGCACATCTGAAGAAGCCTCTGACTAAAGACACTATTGTTGTAAAGTAGTTTCATGAAGAGGATGATCAGGGTTGTTTTATGAAGAATCCTTCTTTGCACAAGAATCTTCAGAGATTCCACAGTCATCCTCAGAATTACATTTTAATAAGATGATGTTTTGTTTTATGTCTTTTGCCATTTGTTTGTCAAATACTTAATGAGACATTTTTACCGTGTTTGATGTTTGTTGTAAATGACATAATACTCACAGACGAACAAGATAATTAGTCCAAGTTTATCGTTTGTTGAACGTTCAGAAACTACAGTGGCTGTAATGTGCCACAGTAAAGGTAAACAAAGGTAAAATAACCTGAACAGACGATCAACTCTAAACCACTCCTACCTTTTTATTCTCCGTCTCTTTTTGTCGTTTAAGCACACCTGTTGCCGTGGCAACCGCCTGCACTCCTCGAGCCGAGCAGTGATTACATTAAAAACATTTAGTCCACTTTGAAGAATTGTGTCTGGCAGCTGAAGGAGGAACAGCTTATCCTGCTCTCTCCCGTCCTTACTGATAACTTTACCTGTGAATTATTTTTAAAGTTACAATTTTTATAGTTATTTTACATTATCGACATCATAACTGGATTACTTCAAGCCTAAGGACCGGGAGATTTTCTCACTTTTAATTATTACCTTACTTTTCTTCACCTCCAAGTTAAACTAGGGCAAAATGCCCCCGTCCGACCCCAAGGACATTAACAGTATTCTACAACGACTTCAGTTTTTAGAAAAGAAGATTCAACGCCTGGAGGTGAACTTTGAGATCAATGCTACCTGTGGATATGAAACAACTCTTCCTCAAACCAGCGGAAAGGTTGTACACCCTACACCAAGCAGCTCACCCTGGATCGCTCAGGGCGCCAAACCGAAACAAAAGTCTCACACTGCAGATCCCATGAGACGACTAACAGGGAGAAACCCTCACCTGGACGAAACAGTGTGGCCGGCTCTGTCCGAAACCCACCTTCAACTTCAACACCTGCTCCGCCAAAGAATAGCAAACAAGCAGCTGGAACCAAAACGGCCCCACCGACCCAGCTCCCAAGGACAACGCGACCAGCCCAAGCCTCAAAACATTCCGACTCCGTGGGAATCCCACTGAAAAACAGATTTTCTGCACTCCAGCCTGAGCCTCTGAGTGAAAACCCACCTTCAAACATCAACAATGAGGCTAAACCAACACATCCACCCCACAAAGCTCCGAAGGACAAAATGACCACCAGGAAAACGAAAAGTATGCAAAGAGTGCTTATTGTTGGAGATGAGACAGTAAATGGAATCAGTCATGTTTGCAATCCCAAGAAAACGAGAGTGGTTTCTTTTCTTGGTGACACTGTATCTGATTTGACTCGCAAAGTGCTCTCTCTAACCACTGATCAGGCAAACATTGAGACTTTAGTTGTGCATGTTGGAGCCAACGATCTGGCAAAGCAAAAATCGGAGATTCTGAAAAAGGACTTTAATATTCTTCTGGACACTATGGGAAAATTAAAAACAAAGTTATTTCTCAGCGGTCCAATTCCATCGCCTCAATGGGGAGACGAAAAACATTCCAGGCTGGGCATGATAAACAAATGGCTGATTAAAACCTGCTCTATCAGCTCAGTGACCTTCATCGATAACCTCTGGATCTACTGGCAGCGCTTTCACCTCTTTGGAAGAGGAGGACGCAATCTTAACAAACATGGAATAAGGCTGCTCACTGCAAACATTTTTCATTTTATCAACAAGAACAACAATGTGACCATCGCTTCAGAAGAACAGGCTCAAGGATGTCTCACTAGGATGGAACCCTCCGCTTATCAGAAGCAGTGTCCCAAAACAAAGTGTTGGGGACAGAATGACTGGTTCCCCTCCTCTTTCCCCCCTCTCTAATCTCTCCTCCCTCCCTCATCCTTTCCCCCTCCCTCCCTGCTCCTACACTCACTCACAAGATCAGAGTTTCCCAGGAAGTCAATCACTAAAGAGAGTCGGGCTGCACCTGAGCCGCCTGAAGATGCTGATGGAGGATCCGGGTCAGAGAGGAGGACGGACAGACTCCTCCTCCTCCCAGCAGGATGGTGTGGATCAACGGGTTCGCCTTGGCACCCCTCTCCTTAGCACTAACATAGCAGTATCTAAGCCACCTGCCTCTGACCTCCCAGAGGATCCAGTGCCCTGCATTTCTGAGGTCTGAGACCGGGGTCCAGACATTATCTTTACACCCGTCTTCCTCCAGAATGTGTCTGGCCCCCCGACATTACATAGCAGGACATTACCTGTCTGGATCACTACAAGAAAAGTTAGAAAAAACAGAAATTCAAAAAGCAGCGGTCTTAATTCAAACCTCAGACTGATTGCTTGCCTAAATGAACCTCAGACTGAATAACTTCCAGCCCCCAAGTCACTTAAACTAGCTCTTTTAAATACCAGATCTCTCTGTGCTAAAGCTCTATTAATTAATGATTTCATCACCGAGCATAATATTGATGTTTTATTTCTGACAGAAACATGGCTGAATGACAATAATGAAGCAATCGTACTAGTTGAATCAGCGCCTCCTACATACAATTTTTTAAGTGAGAATAGAAAACACAAAAAAAAAAAAGGAGGAGTGGCTTCAATATTTAAGAATACCATCAACTGTAGTAAAATCTCTTTGGGTAATTTCACGTCTTTTGAGTATCTTGGAATAGAGGTAAAAGGCCACAAACGAACTTTGACACTAATTTTATACAAAACCCCAACATATGTGGAAGGTTTCTTTACGGACTTGAATGAACTTCTATCTCTCTTATGCATTGATTATGATTGTTTGATAATTGTCGGTGATTTCAACATTCAAGTTGACAACCCCCCAAGACCGAGGGGCAAAAAAGCTCTGTAATATATTAGAGTTTTGGTTTAACACAACATGTCAAACAAGCAACACACACTCATGGACACACACTGGACCTGGTTATCAGTAAGGGTGTGAATATTTCCAGTGTCTCTGTAACTGATGTTGCCCTGTCGGATCACTTTGCTGTTATCTTTGAATGTTCTTTATCCTTTAACCCACTTGTACAAAAAGCTACTATCACAAAACATACTTTTACAGAAAACACAGCAGAAACATTTAATCAAATCTACTGTTTTTCCTCGTCCTTAAGCTATAATGACGAAGATAAGTTGGTAGATGATTTTCAGTGCAAGCTTTCAGATATCATTGACTACATTGCCCCCATTAAAGTGAAGGTTGTGTCTGGTAGGAAGAAATCTCCATGGAGAAATGCACAAGCAGTTCAATCTGCAAGACAACTCTGCCGTAGGGCCAAACGGAAATGGCGTAAAACTCAATTGCACGTTTATTATGACATCTATAAAGAAAGACAACGTAACTATCACTCAACAGTACCACATGCAAGAGAGGCTTTCTTTGCAGATGTCATAAACAAAAATGCTCAAGCTCTATTTGCTACTGTTGACTGAACTTCAATCTAATGCCGCCTGCAACAAGTTTTCCAGTTACTTTTCAGAGAAAATTCAAAAGATCAGAGGATTAATCTGCACATCCACCCCAAAGCCAGTACCAATGCTGTGCCCAAACAAAACAAATGCAGGAAAAATGACCCAATTTCAACTACTTCATTATAAAACCCTAGAAGAAATTATAAGTCAATTAAGCTCCAGTTCATGCTGTCTGGATGTCCTACCCACACATTTCTTTAAGAAAGTTATGCCTGTCGTTGCTAATGATCTGATCCAAATAGTAAACTCATCGCTCTCTTCAGGTGTTTTCTCCCAGGCTTTGAAAACAGCAGTTATCAAACCACTGATAAAAAAGAACAATCTAGACAAATCACTACTGCAGAATTACAGGCCGATCTCCAACCTCCCATTCATCAGCAAAGTTACTGAAAAAGCAGTTTTTAAACAATTAAATAGCTTCCTAACAATAACCAACCGCTTTGACTCCTTCCAGTCTGGTTTTCGTGCTCACCACAGCACGGAGACGGCCCTTGTAAAAGTGTTCAATGACATCCATATAAATACAGACTGTGGGAGAACCACAGTGCTGGTTCTGTTGGACCTCAGTGCAGCTTTCGACACCGTTGACCATGACATTTTACTGAATCGACTGGAGAGTTGGGTCGGACTCTCCGGTCCAGTGCTCAACTGGTTTGAATCTTACATAAAGAACAGGGATTTCTTTGTTTCAATCGGAAACTTCTCATCAGAGAGGTCAAAAGTCACATGTGGGGTACCCAAGGTTCAATCCTAGGACCCCTTCTTTTCAATATTTATATGCTCCCACTGGCTCAGGTTATAACAGGAAATAAGATTAGCTACCATAACTACGCGGATGATACACCGCTCTACATCACGATGTCACCAGGTGACTCCGAACCCATCCAATCACTGAACAGATGCTTAGAACAGATAAATGTGTGGATGTGCCAAAACTTTCTCCAGCTGAACAGAAACAAAACTGAAGTTATTATCTTTGGAGCTAAAGAGGAGCGAACTAGAGTCAATGCACAGCTTCAGTTATTACAACTGAAAACCAGCGATCAGGCCTGAAACCTGGGAGTAGTGATGGACTCTGACCTGAACCTTCAGAGCCACATTAAGACAGTCACAAAGTCGGCCTTCTATCACCTGAAGAACATTTCCAGGATTAGAGGACTAATGTCTCAGCGCGATCTAGAGCAGTGGTTTCCAAACATTTTCTGCGCCCCCCCTATGGATTACAAATGGCTGTCTGGTAGAAACGACGCATGTGAGGGGGGCGTGGGGGGATGAATGTACGTAGCTGAAAATAGACACCAACATCGGTAGCCTACAAGGTACTTGTTAAGCTTAAGGTTCTGTATTGATATTAGCTAGTCATCTTTTAGCTAACATTACCTGCATCCAACAGCTTTACTCAACTCAGTCGGTTAGTTTGGAGGGAAAAACTGTGAAAAGTTCTTTGCGTTTTGCTGGTTTGCTGCCGTGATTCTAACACAAACCTACGTAGCTCCGCACAGCAGCAGCAGGTCTCCTTCACAGGTGTAAACCCAGCGCAAGATTAAACAGTTTTAACTGCTGATAATAGTGACAGAGGACACAAATATGGGAAGTGTGGAAGCCTCTACTGTATCAAATTGACATAGGAATAACAGAGAGTTGGCCATTCTAAGGTAAAAGCCCAGCGCATACAGTGTTCATGTTTTTTTTTTTTTTCATCCAGACGGCTTCCCGCGCCCCCCCTGCAATGACACGGCGCCCCCCCTAGGGGGCACGCCCCACAGTTTGGGAACCTCTGATCTAGAGAAACTCATCCATGCGTTTATCTTTAGCCGCATTGATTACTGCAACAGCGTCTTCACAGGTCTATCTAATAAATCAATCAAACAGCTGCAGCTGATCCAGAACGCTGATGCTGGCGTTCTCACTAAAACCAGGAAGATAGAGCACATAACACCAGTTTTAAAGTCCCTACACTGGCTCCCTGTAGCTCAAAGAATAGACTTTAAAATACTGTTGTTAGTTTATAAATCACTCAACGGTTTAGCACCACAATACCTTAAAGATCTGTTATTGATGAATCAACTGTCTAGACCCCTCAGATCTTCTGGTTCTGATCTGCTCTGCATCCCCAGAACCAGAACCAAACGAGGAGAAGCAGCATTCAGCTTCTATGCACCACAGATTTGGAACAAACTTCCAGAAAACTGTAAAACAGCTGAAACACAGGGTGCCTTTAAATCTCAACTTAAAACCCACCTGTTTAGTTGCTTATGGCTAAATTAGGGTTATAGTGTGGGTTTTGATGTCTTCAATGTTTTTAATGTTTTTATCTTTACTTTTCATCTAGTTATTAACTTCATTTTATTTCTCTTTCACACTGTCTATGTAAAGCCCCCCAGAAAATGTCCCAGTTCAACGAATCTATATCTAGGGGTGTGAGAATCCTTGTTAAATGACGTTTAACTAAAGTCCTACGGGGTTTAGAGTCCCAGTTGACGGCGTTTCAACTAAAAACCTAGAGTTTGGAGTCCTTGTCAAACGGTGTTTTTGACTAAAGTCCCAGAGGGTTAGAGCCCCAGTTAAACGACCGTTAAACGATATTTAACTGAAGTCCAAAAAGGGGTGCGGGTTTTAATGTTTTTATCTTTTTTAATCTTTTTCAAAATGTCTTTCTCTTTCTCACTGTTTATTCAATGTCACATGCTGTTTTTATTTTAATTATGTGAAGCACTTTGAAATGCCTTGCTGCTGAAATGTGCTATACAAATAAAATTTGATTGATTGATTAGGTTTTCAGGCTTGATATTTATTTTGCGATCATTAATAAGCGCTCCCTGAACACAGCGGTGGTTGATTAGTTAATTTTAAACTCCTGCTCTGCTAGTTATTTAGGTAATGGAAGCGAAACGCACAGAATTGCGCAACACCTTGTTGAAACAATACTTACTGAGATTATTATTTTTGTTGGATCATTAATTTGAACATGTTTTGTTGATATTTTGCTCTTTAATAAAGTTACAAACATTTTGATAAGGAGCCAGAGGAGGACGTGCTGGTCTCAGCCTCCTGGCGGCGTTCAGTTTGTCACCTAATGCTGAGATCGACTCAAACCCTTCCGCAATCAACGTATTGCAGCCCTACTCTAGTAAAGCACGAACAGTTCAGAAACAATATGAAATGAGGAAAAAAATATTTATTAACTGATTAAGTCGTGTTTTAGATTGTTTTTGAAAAACTAATCAGATATGACTGATTAGTGGGTGAACTCACGGCTGCACAGTGAACCCATTGATTTCTTACAGCTCACAACCACTCCCATCTCTTGCAGGTACTGCGTACTCCCGCTAAATCTTTTACGGGTACGCAGTAACCGACCGTACCCCTTTACTTTCACCCCTGTATATAAGTTTCTGCTCTTTTTCTTTCACAATTTCTTTTAGTTGTTACATAAACTATTTATATTTATAACTGATTGAATGAAATAAAAAAATGGAACAAACTGAAATAAAAAAGATTAAGTGGATAATAAACTGAGGTTAAATTCCAATTGAATAGTCCAATTCTCCCCCCTGCTGACAGGTATTTATAGAGTGTAGACCTAAATGTGTAGAGACACATTAGCTAATGCTTCCTATTGATGCTGATTGGTCGTGATTTTGCAGGTTTTTACAGTTTTTTTTTATGTCAATCAGCAGGTGTCCTGTGGTGTCTGAGCCCTAACCCTGAATTCCACTAGCTGGATAAAACCTCCACTAGAGGGAGCTGTGGGCCAAGTCTTCCAGAGACCAGCAATCAGTTGCTGTGGGCAGAGCTTTAAACAATGACTCTATTAACCTGAGTTCAACTTCAGACTGACCAATGAGAGCTTCAGATTTAAAGGGCTGACTGATCAACAATGCAGATGATTCCTTTCAGTGCTGAGGTTACAGGTCACAAGTGTCACATCTGTTGCACACAAAAGCTCTGCAGTAAAACAGTCTAATCTGCATACAGCATCAGTTCTTCCATGCAGCATCGCTGTTACATGGCAACTACTTCACTTGTCACGCCTATGAGCAAAATGAGGATGAAAATGCAAGGTTTCCTTTTAAGTGAAACTTCTTTATTAGAAATGTATTCTAAAAAGTCATAAATCCTCCGCAGAAAGCTCTTTCATCTTCTAATAAAAAGCAGGTGCAAAGTATCAAATGCAATAAGCTACTGAGAAAAAAATTCAATGGATTCAGATATGCCAATAAACATCGACCCACACATCAAACCTCCAACCCAAGTGGCACTTTGGGAGCAATTAGGGCAGAAGGGGTATACTCCGGGGTGTCTTACAAGCCTTAGTAATGAGGAGCCTTTAACATAGTGTGATATTTCACATCATCTTCCTCAGTTAGCAATTCCATTTACATTCCCTGAGGGCCAGAGAGAAGCCTTTCCCTTTAAATGTCTTTCTTTATCATCTGCAGAGGACTCAAGAGCAGAAGCCAGGTTATGGAAGCTACCTCTGTTGTTTGAACATTTGCTGAAGTAATAAGATTACATTACTGTAGATACAGGAGTTCTGCAGATTGCACTGTAACTGCAGACCTTCCTACAAAATGCTAAAAAGTTGGAGCTTTTAGCATACCGTCTTTGAGAAGAGCAAAGATGAAAGAAGTTGTTTATTATTAAATATCCATCAGCTGTGAGCTCCTACAAGGAGCTGCGGTTGTCACGGTGACATTATGTGCACCATACTGTCAGAATTAGATCAAACGATTTCCTAAAGCTCTGCATCCGACTTTTGCAGTTGAGAAATGCAGCAGTTGATGGCAGTTCTGCAACAATAAACATCAGGAGAACACATCAGGAGCATCATGTGCATCAGGCCAATGCACACACAATGTGCATTATATTTCATCAGCATTCTTGTTTTTAATTTATTATGACTGTAGATTTTGAGAAATGTCAAAATATTTAAGATTTTCTACCTGGCAGGGATCGGCAGCAGCGATGGCCTGGCTTGCTTTCAAAGCCAGGAGGCAGATATCCTCCTGAGCCGTGATGAGGAGGTAAGTCACAATGAGAGCAAGGGAAGAGGACAGGCGCTGGCTGGACGTTAGAGCAGAGGTAACCGCCAGCAGCCAATCAGTGGCCGCACAAGGATCATAAGAAACTTTGTCCAATATGGACAAAGTCACGCTGAGCTCAGCATACCAGGAGCTGAGAGGGAGGGTCAGCATTGGGCCAGGCTGAGGATGAGAACAGAAGAGGTTAAAAAAGAATCACAACAGAATAAGATTTCAAAATTGTTTTGACAATCTACACATTGTAAAAATATGCCCAACTCATGAACTTTTTCATGTTACAGCCACAAACTTCAATGAATCAACTTTAAAGGGATTTGATACAACAAACCAAGACAAAGTAGTGCATCATTGAAAAATCTTAACTGATTTATAACACTTTTAATGATTGTCTGCATCTGTGTGCAGCCCCCATTACTACAAAAAATCCAGTGCAGCTAACTGCCTTCAGGGGTCACCCAATCAGTAAACAGAACCCACCAGCTCATCTGATTGTGTTGTGCTGCCAACACAATCCGATAGGGAATCTGACAAAAATATGTCAAATGTCAGGCATTTATTTGTAAATATGTTGAAAACTCTCTTTCTACTTTCACTTTATATATTTGTGTTGATTTGACACAGAAAATTTAAATAACAGATGGAAGTTAGTGACTTTAACAAGACAAAACATGAAAAAGATGAAAGGTTGTGAATACCTTTCACAACCTGTACCTGCAGTGCCATTCCTAAACATGGCACTACATGGCAATGTAGGAATGGCACTACATTCCTAAACACCAATCAGAGCAGATGTAGCTTCAGATGTAGCTCTCACAATGAAGACTAGCTGGTGGATCTTTTTGCTGCTTCTGTCTGACTGTTGGTTCCCAATCGCTAACCTCTAAACCAAACCTGTCAAAGCTGTATGCAACTATATCTTAAATCAGAAGAATGTATTCAGTGTATTAAAAAAGTCTTGTGTTTTTCTCTCAACAGCTGAACAGAGACAGAATAAACAACAGCAAGTTAGGTTTGAGAAAGAAGCTGGGTACCTGCCGGGCCTTTTTTGCAGGTTTGTTGATGCTGCGTAACAAGCTGTGGGCCAGACTCTGGTTTAAGCTGTGCGTCACTGGGTCAGCCAGCGGTTCAGTGAGCTGAGAGCAGGAGAGCAGCTGCAGCACGGGAAGAACCAGGACAGGACTCAGCCAATGAGACAGCTCCTCTTTTTCTGGAGATAAACACAGAGCTGCAGGAAAAAAAAAAAGAAAGTCACAACAATGTCAGAATAACATTTTTTTTTTAAACCATATCAATGAAGTAGAATTTGAAATCAAATATTTTCCCATTCTTTATTTTTTTAATATATATATATATTGGAGCAAATATATTTAATATATGTATTAAAAATCTAAATACTTTAAAACCAATGATAGTTACTGGAGCAAGTGGACAATTACGATGAAGAATTATGGCCACACAATGAGATTTTTGATCATAATAGTACAATAAAGATGCAACATTGCCACAACAAAAATGTAAAATTATGAGAAAGTTGTTTTAATGAGAGCAAGTTCTGACAGACAAGTTTGTCTAGTCCACGGCTTTTTGTTTGATAAAGATTCAGTTGTTTGTTCAATCATTTCAAAGTCCTGCTACTGGTAATAATAACTTGATGCTGATGTGTCAAAAGACAAAGTATTTCCTTATGTGTAAAACCATTATCAAAGAGTAACTTCACAAGATGCTCAACATTCCTCATTTTTTATGCAGTAGTTAATTTTTTCTTTCATTTTCCCAATATTACAACTTTATTCTGGTAATGAGTTTATTCTCATGTTATTTATTTAGATTTTGTTGTTGTACGACTTTTTCTCATATTATTATGACTCCCGTTCATTCTAGTAAAGATCTCCTGTCAGTCCTGCAACAATTATGAAGAGTTCTTCATAATTGTTGCAGGACTGACAGGAGATCTTTCCTGCACACATCATCACTATCCACAATGACTCTTTGAAAATACTTGGATGATATAAGTTATAACAATTTTTTATATCACAAAGAGTGCACCTTTACCCTCAGTGCACCAAAGAGTGCACTGAGGGTAAAAGTAGTGTTCTATTCAGGTCCTGCAGTTCAGGCAGAAGCTTAAATCATTCATGCATTGTGAAGAAATGAGACTTCACAGTTGGTCCATATTCACCCAGAGGTTTTAGAACTGAACTGAATGTTCAGGTGCATAACAAAAGAATTGAAGGAGGGTATCTTACCATGTGTATAATCATATTACATTTACATAGACTGATTGAAAACTTAAAACGTACAGCCATTTTGGGTTCAAATACACATTCCTTTGTTGTGTTTTGGGTATAAAGGTGATCAATTTGAACTACTGTGGCATCATTTCACTGAGAAATATTTTTATATAGATTTAGTCTTACCCAGCCTAAACAGACTGTTCTGCTGATCTGGAGGAGCCTCACACAGAAGCAAGGCCACACCCATCATCAGCTCATCCACAGGCCATGTCTACAGAACACAGAAGTAGCAGTGTTCATTGTTTATATGAACCCTGCTCATTATTCCTTTTTATTAGGCTTCCTTGGAAGCCTAATAATGATCGTTAATCTCTTCCTTTCCAGTTCAGAGAGAATAGCAATTTCAACTCATCCAGCATCTGATAAAAATGTGCCTGACCTTGCATGCAGGGAGGAGTTTCTGTATTAGGCTGAGAAGTGGTCTGCAGTCTCCATTTAACTTCAAGCATTGGTGACATGCACACAGCAGCTGCACAAGCAGTCTGGCTCTCTCCGTTGCCCAGAGCTCTCCAGGGGCATCCATAAGACCCTGAAGCAGAGCGTCCACAAATCCACACAGTTCCAGCACTGCCTCCACACTGTTCACCTGCAGTGACAAACAGAAACATTTTTCAGCCACCATGTAAAGTATAAAATCAGAATATGATAGCCCTTCATTCTACACAGGCGATACTTAAAGTATAAAGTACCAAAAGTATTATTTAATTTAGCTATTGTAAATCTAATTGTACACAAATCACATGTGGGGTACCTCAGGGCTGCATACTTGGTCCACTTTTACTGAAGGTCCACTTTTACCCAAAGGTATTTATCCAAAATGACATAATGGGAGTGTTGTCCACAGCTCATGCGTGCTCACAGGACACCCACAGCCCGGCCACAATATGCCCACTTTTCCGTATTTACCCTCGCAAAGTGAGAAACAGCAGCCAAAGGAGACACCCAACTTGGTGTGTCTCCCAATCTTGAAAGAAGCAGACAGGGTTGTCCACTCTCCTCCTCACTGTTCTCAATATTCACTGAACTGCTAGTTGCTCCAATTCATCAAAACAAACATCTGGAATTCAAACAGCTGACAGAATCTGCAAAATTTGTTTTCATGCTAACAATCTTTTCTTCTTTCTGTAAATGCAAACCAGTCTCTTCCAGAGATGACATAAATAATACATTTTTAATCATTTCAGACAACTATCAACAGAAAATGATCAAAGGCAGCGTCCTCATGCGCGGCCTGCTGCAGTCTCTGAGTGGATGCATGAATTTGCCTCGTCTAAAGACAGTAACTGCCTTTAGACACTTCCATGGTGACGGCAGCTTGTAGTGGTTCTACAAGCACAAAAACATGTCAGGCTAGGACAGCGGCTCTGATGTTCACAACTTATCTTTTCCAAATGTCTTTGCAAAGATTCTAGAATATCTGCACTTAAGAAATTATGTTTTGTTAACATGAAAAATATTCACTCATGATTTGTAACAGAGGAAACAGTTCTGTTTTCTTTTATCGTTTTGTGTACTTTGTAGATTCAGTCAGGGGGAGCACAGATTGCAGTTTTCTAGCCAATCCCTAATCTGCCGAATACGATTTTGGCCGATTTTTTTTCTAAAACGTCATTAAATATAGCGCCAAAATCACCATGTTGGCAACAGTGGGGTGACTGTTGTTAACCGCTCATGTGCAGACATGACCTGGTGGAAAGATCTGTCATCAGCCCTCACTCACAGCAGAGCAAAATGGCAAAGCGGATCATTTTCAGACCTAATATCGGTGGAAAGATCGGTTTCACAAACAAGTTTCCGACGATTGCGATTTTCCAAAATGGAGGAAACCAGGGCCGATTTATTGGCCAGCCCATTTGTTGCACTACCCTTAATCAAGTCAATTTTGTAATTCACCATTAACTAGTAAGCAAAAAGTTCTTATTAAAAGAGATCATCAGTGACCTGTAAATATGAAACCAGCTGACAAAGGCAGAGCAGCAGACTGTCAGACACCACTGCAGTGTTCTCGTGGTCCTTGCTCTTGGGCATCCATCCAGCCCCTGGCTTTGTGGGCAGCAGCACCCTGAGCAGGCTCTGTCGGAGGAGTGCGTGCTGGGACTTCCTCTGAGGCTCGCAGTACAGATACCGGAGGAAGGGAACCAGCATGTTGATGTAAGATGCTTTATTCCTGGGGAACAGAACCACAGAATGAGGTAATTTGACTAATAAAACTTTAGTTTGTCTACAAACTCAGACATGACCTGGTGACAGACACTTACACATTGAACTGAACACATCAAACCCATGCGGTGACAGAGGGAGACCCCCACCTCAGCCATGCTTACCTGTCAGCAGCCTGACAGATGAAGTCATGGATCTCCAGCAGCAGCACCGGCCAGCAGTCTGCTCGGTTTTCCAGTGCTGTGATGTATGGGTGTGGACAGCTCCTGCACAGCAACAAAGGAGCAAAAGTCAAACACTTCTCATAGTTTCCCCCAAAGATTGCCGATTACAGCAAGATGGAGTCTGTGAAGCTACCTGAGGCAACATGTTATCCATCCGAGTTTGAACAAGTCAACAAGGAGGATGGAACACCACAAACACACAAGTTCAGTCTGCAATAAAGCACCATCCATCAGACAAAATCATCCTTAATAATGAGAAATAGGGTGAACCCATAAATTAGCCCTCCAAGTTGATCATTTTGGGAGATCAACCGATACTTACACATCAATCTTATTTTCCTCCTCCAATCTTATTTTCCTCCTCAAAGGTCTGAAAATCAGTCAGTCCTCTTCTGCTCTGCTATGAGCAGAAGGCTCATAGCAGAGCCTTCTGCTCCTGGTGTCAGGTCATGACCTGGTGTCATGTCTACACAGGACGGTGACATGACCTGGTGTCAACAACAGGTCATGTCGTTGACACAGATTTTTTTTTTTTTTCAGTAAGATTTTTTTCCCTTTGTGAACCCATCATACCCAAGCTATGACTGATTGCACAGACAACAACACTCTTCAGTGTGGAAGCTGTTACTGGGGAAATCCACAATCCAAGTGGAAGCTGTTGTTAATCCTCCAGCCCACGGCAGGACAGAGGTTAACACAACAGTGTTGTTGGTGGGGGGTCAGCACCAGCAGCAGGTCCACTTCCCCAGTGACTTCCATCAATCAGCGAGGAAGGGAGGGAGGGAGGAAAGAAGGAAGGGAAGATAATGTACGGCCTCTGCACTTGTTGAACCCACACTAATAACTGAGCCACTCAGCATCCCCCACAGACTTATCTTACAGAAATATTTAAATAATGAAAACTTAACATATCTAAACTCCAAGAAACCAAAGCAGTGACTTGCTCTGTGATCAGTAGCTGATCAATGATCTTTAAAAAGCCTGATACAGATTTTTTTTCTAACTGAAAAGTCAGAATAAAAAGCAACAAAGTCTCTAAGTTGGCAACAGGGGGGTTCACTATTGTTAACTGCACATGTGCAGATGTGACCTGGTGGGCGATCTGTCGGTCAGTTCCCTCTCATGGCAGAGCAGAAGAGGACAGTGGCCAAATTTTGCATAGGCAGACAAGATCAATAGATAAGATTGGTTTCTGATGTAAGTATTGACCAGTTGTCAATCTGAAAAGATAAAGAAAATCAAGCCCAATTTATCAGCCAGCCGAATTATCAGTGTTCCCCTAATCATTTTAAACATTTAATTGTTGGGGGGAAAAAAAGAACTGAATTATGCCAGATGATTTTGAATGTTTTATAGACATTAGAAATAAAATCGGCGGTTCAGACAAACAAAACCAGAAATTGGTATCTGTGAGTAAAATCTCTAGAAATGCATCAATACTCTGCATAATCTCACACAGATTAAAACAGGCATGGAAATAAGAAATGCACTGAGAAATTGTCTGATTGGAGGAGTCAGACAATTCTATGCTTGATCAACCATGCACAGCAAGATTTTTTTTTTCTTTGTTAACCCATCATTCCCAAACTCTGACTGATTGCACAGACAACACTCTTCAGTGTGGAAGCTGTTACTGGGGAAAGAAGCTCGGCTCAGTTAGAAGGCATGTCGGCTATGTTATAAGACCTACAATAAAAACTCTATTGAAGACATTCATGATCAGTCATAAAGCCTCCATCTCAGTCTAGTTCTTTATTTCAGCCCAAATGTGCAGATTACCATTTGACTGAGCAGACAGGACAGATAGATGACATGGGAAGGCCTGCAGGGGGCAGTCAGGATGGACTGCACCATTACAACCAGACCTACATCCCATGAGAAACAAGGTGATGAGACCGACACAGGCCTGGAGCTCCCCTCATCCCACTCAGGGTTAAAGTACTCCACGTCTCGGGGGCAGATTGCAAAGGGCTGTTGGCTACGACCAACAATGGCCATCAGTGTGCATCCTTCATTAATCCTGCAGCATTTACAGTTACCCAGCAGTACCAGCCCTGACAACCAATCACTAGCCAGCCTGCCAGGCCAATAGCGCCACCCTGCTGCCCTCAATACATTCATCTTCCCACCAGGGAGGTTAAGGCTTCCAGACAGATGGAGCTAAGACTCCGCAATCAAGATGGAAGGGGATCGGACAATGGGAACGGACTGGGAGCAAAAATGCACAGAGCTTTGGGAGAAAGCGAGGATTAGAGGGAGAAAGGTAGCGAAAAAAAGGAACAACAGGCTTCAATGTAGAAGGAAGAAAATGAAGAGCAAAGGGAGCAAAATAAACATAAAGGGTAAAGAAAAAAAAGACCAAGAAGCTCTTTTGATCACCCGCTGCAACTGATTAAAGAAGCCCCAGGATCTTGGCAGAGGTACTCATCTAAGTTGTGAAGGAGAAGAAGATGGCGGGGGCTGGTTCAGTCCAGGTTGCCTGGTCAAATGCAACAGTATAGCCTGACCTATATTATATCTACAACTCTGACATTGTTGTGTCCTTGATTTGTTAAAGTGAAATTGCAAAATACATCAGATAGAGGTGTATTTCCGCTCACCTCAGGGCAAAAAGTCTCTGAGGTGAGGGCTTCCATCAGTTTCCTGGCCTTCATTCCCACTGCGATCCGCATAGTGAGGAGCAAACTACATCAACTTTAGCTCAAAGTTCACCCACAGAAGTGATACAAACAACTTCCTAACATGACCTGAATGTTACACGGAAGCTTTTGTGAGCTGGTCTTCTTTGTCTTGTTGACTTTTCAGACTTTGGCATTGACATTTCTCTGAGCATCCAACCCGTCTTTAGCTGCTCCATATTCAGAAGCAAAGGTCAGATTTCTGGACCAGGCTGAAACCGATCTGAAAGTTTGTTGCTTTTTGCTCAGTGTTGAGTTGCAATAAAAACAATCCCACACTGAAGAAATTAGAAAAATCCAAACTTTGATTTTATATCAAAGTTTCCATCTTAGGAAACGGTCTATCCGACTTATTGATAGTGGTCTGAAATCTCCCATCTTTTCACCCCCCAAAAAATGATACTAAATCAAAAACCAATCTGATAGTTTTGAAAGTGTCTGCATTTCAAAGTGCTTTCATCATAAAAACACAAGAATACGAAGTCATAAAAACTACACGCAGTCAACAACTGAGAAACCAAAGACAAACATTACATTTTGATGAGTACCATCATCAAGATCATCAATACATATCATTTTTCACCTAGATGCTGAATTTCCTATTTACTATAGTGGTTTTGCACTAATTGTGACAACAACCACATCATCAAACTGTGGTCGAACTAGAATGAATCATATGCCTCAAAAGAACTTTCTGTAATAAAGATGGTATCAAGAGTTTTTCTTAGTATCAGTACTGAGTTCAGTGGTTTCAATCCAATATGAACATGATTATGAACTGACCTGATAGAATAGGGACAGGTGAAGTTTGTGTCCCCCTGTCTCTGGTCAGCTTGCATCTGCAGCAGTCTCCCGATGATCTTCATTAGCCCCTGAACGTTTCTGTTCACAGTGAAGAATAAAAGAAAGAAAAAACAATCACAGATAATATCATTGAATCAGAATAAGTAACCATACACAAGAATGTCCTGCTGCTGAAGAAAGACTCCATCTGGGATGGATTCCTGTGTATACAGGGCACTCTTTGGACGAACACCAGGAGTCTAAAAACAATGAGAAACTCAAAGATTCATATTATTCTAGTAAAATACAAGTACAACTTTTTGAACTGAAAAAACATAATTTATCCACAGGCCAAACTTGTATAGAAAGTCCTTCATGGTTTGGCTCCACTACCGATAAAAGACTTTGCCCGGTAACACTTTATTTGAAGGGGTGTGCATAAGACTGACATGACACTGTCATAAACATGACATAACACCCATCATGAATAAAAAGAAGTCTTTATGAATGTTTATGACAGTTGTCATGAAGTGTCAATCTGTAAATAATGACACTTTTAAAGCAAAGTTGCTCTAAAAGTTGCATTGAAAGTCCATTAAAACTGCCAACTTTGCATTAAATTATCATAATTTACAAAATCATGCAAAGTTGGCACTTTTAATGGACCTTTAATGCAACTTTTAAAGCAACTTTCCATTAAAAGTGTCATTATTTACCGAATGACACTTCATGACAACTGTCATAAACATTCATAAAGACTTCTTTATGTTCATGTTATGTCATGTTTATGACAGTGTCATGTCAGTCTTATGCACACCCCTTCAAATAAAGTGTTTCCCTTTGCCCATTTACATTTACAATGAAACATAATACAAGAGCATTTAGCAGTAGAGACAACTAATATTTAGGAAAAGTTCATTTGGTTAGGTGTCATTTTTTGTTCAGGGTTCAAATTCTTGGAATACACTACCTTTAGAATTATTACATCATTGAACTGTTTCAGGAAATCCCTTAAGCAATGCTTACTAGATAATCAAAACTGTACCCATGACTTTAATCATCTCATGTTTTACAGTTTGTTTGTTTTTTTACAGATGTGGCTTGTTTTAATTTTTTGCTATGTTTACTATTAACTACAGTACTTTTATCTACACATTGAAATTTGTCATAAATCATAGGCCATGTAAGTTGATATGAATTTTAAATGTAATGTTCAATCCCTTCCAACAACCTGCTTGGAATCTACAGATAAAAATTAGCCTCTCTGACTCTGGCATGTTGCTGTGATGTATTCATGTTGATTAATATGCATTGTCCCCTTTATGAAATAAATACATCTTAAATTTACCACCACAGCTCATTAAGTTACAGTATTTTACACATTTCGCCAAACAGTTGCTGACCAACCGCCCAGAACTCCACGGCACATCGGCAGACTCCAATGCAGAACCAGTTGTATCATTAAAGACCCCTTCAAACCGTGGGTACTCACCCACCCTCCTTTCTAGAAACTCACTTAAATGCTTCTGGCAGGCGCTACAGAAAACTCAGAGACAAGACAGAAAAACTGTAAGCCATCAACTATCCCCCACATGGTCTTCACACCAAACATACCTTGAGTGAATATCTAGAGCTGTGACTAATACTCATGCAACATTATTTGGTGGGGCAGCAGTGGCTCAGGAGGTACAGCAGAGTAGTTTTCACTCAGATAACGGAAGCAGATCTTTACTTTTAAGAGTTACTGATGAAATCATCAGGGTTTGACTGCTCAGTTCATATGTGTTTTCTGGATGTTGAGGAGTCCTTCAGTTGGGTTCCCCTGAATTACTTTGTGTGGGCCGCAGATTATGGCAGCATAATAACCTTAGATAAAAATACCATGTGTAACCCAGGTTAAAATAGCCTCTTCATAAAAATAATAGTAAATTAGATAAATAGGAAATAAATGAATAGGAAAATAAATAGGGAATTAATAGATCTTAAAATTGTTATTCTCTTATTCTGAAGGGTCACATTTATGTGTAACCCACGTGACTAGCTTCAGCCAATCGGGTTACTACGTTCTCTGACGTGAGAGAAAGCAAGCAGAGAGCGTGAAGCAAGCAGAGAGCGCAGAAGCAAACGGGATTGTGCTGAAAAGAAAAGACGGATAAGAGAAATGGACCACTCGTAGCTGATTTGCTGTTTAAGACGAGTTTGTGTTTTTATTTCTTGAGAAGGAGCTTTTCGCATATTTTTTCTCTCACCCTGACTGCGTTCGGGATCATTTTTTTGTGTTGTGGAACTGGACTTGGTGAGTTGAAAGTGTATTTTGTTTCTTTTGTTTTCTTTTTTTTTAAAGATAATGTATTTGTTAAACAATTATTTAACTTAAATGGAAAGCTGAAGCGAAGGCTGATCAGCGGAGGCGTCGGCTGTTGCTCTTGGTGCTAACAGCAAGCCAACTGAAAGTCAACAGGAGTAACAGCTGATCCGCTGAAGCTAACAGCTGCTCTTGTCAACAGAAATTCAACGGCTTATCAGCAGAGGAGCTAACTGTTGCTAACTGTCGCTCTTTGTTGGCAACAGGCTTTTTTTTTTTTTTGTTTGTTTTGTTTTGTTTTGTTTGTCGTTTACGTTCGGCTGGGATCTGGACTAAGGAGTCTCGGATCGTCACTGAACTGAACCCTCCTAAAGAGTCTCGGATCATCACTGAACTGGATCTTCCTAAGGAGAACGAGATGGCGAGCCAACCCTGGAGCTAAAGACCATCAAGTAGGAGCTACGCCTTCTGCTGGACATTGCCAACCCTGCAACTTGGTATGACCTGCCCATGTTGTCATGCGTATTAGCAGTGGGTCACTGAAACAGAATTAACTGTTGGATCATCGGAAGAAACAAGACATCAATCTGAAGCACAGTTTGATCTGTCCTTTCTGAATTGTTCTGCTGTGTTGTTGTTTTGCTGTTATTGTTTTTTTTTTAACTCCTTAAGGGAAACACCAAAGAATTAAAAATAGATTAAACAGATTAAAACAAACTGTAAATCAAAATAGATAAATAGTATTAACTAGAACTTAAATAGAACTAAATAGTATTAACTAGAACCTAAATAGAACTATAACCTAGGTAAAATAAATAGTATCCTTAATTTAGATTTATAAAATACTCTGAAAGGAACTGGAAACTATTTTTCTTTTTTTGAATTTGTGTCATTGTGTGTTAATTGTGTAACATTGTTGTTGTTTATTCTTTATTGTCCTTTAAATTAATAATAAGTCGGCTGTTTTAACTTAATTTTCTTTGGTCTGTGGTCATTAATTCAAACTACACTTCTCACTACTTCAGTAGCCGAACCTAGCTCTGGTCTTATTACAAATTTATTAACTGTAAACACATAGCGAGTGTTACACATGGTTTTGCGGTATCAAGGTATTATGGCTACAGCTCTAAAATGTGTTATTTTGCATTTTCTTTAGCATGCTTTGATGTCAATGCATAGGTGATTTGCTTCTTATATGCTTTCTGAATTGTGGGTTAATCTTGACCTGTTGTTGCCAGAGACACCTCTGTTCTAACAGAACAATCAGAGCACACATATGAATTTAACTGCGTCTCCCTGCCCTCCCTATCTTCCCTGCTCAGTGTCTGTGTCCTGTGTTTTTAGAGTCTTTCTTTTGAATAACTTCCAAAGCTGCAAAAGCTGCAAATTATGGATCTGGTCAGCTGGTCTCTCAGTACAATTGATACAATTTTTTCCACTGGGAAACCGGGTAAAGGGGAACCCTCATGTCCCGTAGGGACATCCTTCGCTGGATATACGATGGATTCTACATGGAAATGGAAGACCGTGTGTCTGACGATACTGTCAGTCGAGGATGTTGAAGATGTGTACATGATTGGATTCATGATGACAGGTTTTCTGCTTATTGGAGTTGGCGGATACCTGGCTTATTGAAAATTTCGGAAGATACCGGCAGTCGTTTTGGCCATTTCAAGGCTGCCGGGTACGGTAATGAGATCTGCAGAGTGATCAACAGTCAAACTGAGATGATACGAGAGCTGAGCCGCATACTGGAACAGGACGGTGGCCAGGCAGCAGATCTCGGACTCAGAATGGATGTAGTGTGATCTTGAAGAACGTTGTTCGCTCGGATCAGACCCTAAATTCGGCTGTTTGGATTTGCCACTGAGAAGCACCAGTGAGACTTTCAAGGAAGCCATTCAATTGATGTCACCTGACCTAAACAAATTATTGCTATCGGAATCTGGCTCCCCGGGCTGGCCTTGGCTGGCCAGCTATCCTCCCATGGTTGTTATGTGTAAAGAAGGCTCTGTTCCATCCCTGGAACATCTGTGACCCTGAACTGTTTACGCTTGTGGTGAACCCGACATCTTATTCACAGACAATCACGGACAAATTGCGTGCTTCAGTTAGGGCTTATGGTCTGACACACACATAACTCATGAGACCCATATGCACGTCACACCTCCTCCTCATACTGGGCTTGTTTTGTCTATATGTGTTTATATGTGCTTATGTGCCGAGGTTTTTTCTTCATCTCAAACTCTGCCCTGCAGAGAGCAGAGTGTGAGACAGGCTGTTTTTTTGTCCCTCTCCTTACCTGATGTTTTTCTTATTTTTCCTATTTCCTCCTGCAAGGGCGGCGTCAGGCTGCGAGGCATCAGCCAACTACCCCCTCCACCCCACATGTTGTTGTGTAATGCAGTGGTCCCCAACCCCCGGTCCGTGGACCGGTACCGGTCCGTGGACCAATTGGTACCGGGCCACGCAAGAAATAATTAAATATTTCCGTTTTATGTATTATTTGAGTCTGGAGAATCTTTTATTTTGAAAATCCTTTAACCGGATTCTCTCAGTTACTTGCGCGCCAACACTGAGCCCACAAGCAGCAAAATGAGTAAGAAACGGATCAGATGTATTTGGAAAGTTTCTTTGCAGAGGGGAAAAGGCCCATGAAGAGACAGGAGGATGGATTTATCCCGGACCGGTAGGTGAGTCAAACATTACAAGCCACTCTGTGTAACATGCGGCGATCGGCTCGCTAATGAGGCAATGTAGCTTCCAACTGCTTCGCCACGTAGAGACCAACCACGTTGTGGATATAAGCAACACTTCGGGTGTTATTGTCTCCCATCATTCCCAGATGGGACCGTCTCGTTGCAGAGAAACAAGCTCAGGCCTCCCGTTAGTCATTATCGTGAGTTAAAATTTTCACGAAAGTAAAATGCTCGTTTTTGTGGCGCATCTGTATCTTATTTTGAAGGGATATGTAAACGTTACCATAGCGACCAGAGTCAGAGAGCGTTTGGGCAGTGGTCGAAAGGAGATGAGTAGAGCTTGTGAGTCACACGAACCGATTCCAGTCACAAACATCGCGATTCCAGAAGAAAATCCACAAAACTCCCAACATAGCATACGGGAATTTAGAATGACCAAACACGGATGACAATGTAGAAGCAATAGTGACAGTTTGTGGACTCATTTTAAGAGATAAAAGACGTAACAAAAAGAAAAGGCGGTGGATAAAAGACAGCGGGAGCAGCCGCTCTATTTGCTGCACTATGGCGACTATGTTTTTTCATAGTTAACATTTTTAACGGAATAAACATAAACATATGTAATAATGACCTTTACATATAATAATAAACATTTCCACATATCATCTCCGATATCCACCGGACTCACAGTTGCGCGATATGTCAGCTGTTTGGGATTCCCCTCTGTTCTTAAGTCACCACGCTTTCTGATTGGCTACCTGTCACATTCAGCAGGTTGTATTCTCGTTCCCAGTCAGGGTAAACCCCACGGCTGCGATAAAAAGGCCAAGACAACCCATATTGGTATATTCAGGATTTAGCGGGAACACCAACATGCAGAAGCCTTATCTATCTCAACTTTATACAGTAGGGACTCCAGTGCATCCCACATCTGTGTCCTCTGTCCCATGCGCTTTTCTCAGCCATTACAACTATTTAATCTCTTAACATGTTTTTCTGAGCCGCCTTTAAATGCAACAGGATGCTTGCGCCGGACTTTTGGGGGGCAGTGACGGGAACTTGATTCTATGCAAATCTGCAAGCGGTGTGTGTTAGAATCATGGCAGCAAACCAACAAAAGGTAAAGAACTCTGCACAGTTTTTTTTTTCAGTCAAATAACGAGTAAGTTGAGTAATGCTGTTTGATGCAGACAACGTTAGCTAAATCATGACAAATACAAGCCAATAGATTATGTTAAGCTTGTTATCAAGAATAAGCTACTACCCATAGTTTTGTTGTTATCTATTCAGGGGCAGTACTGGTTACTCTACTTGAGTAACTTTTTGGTGTGGAAAGAAATTGTAGGAGTAGCAAATTTTCAAGTTTTGGAGCTCAGAAATGTTCTTGATTTTTTTTCCCAGATCATTTCTGAGCTTTTTAATGGAAATGTACTCCCTGTTTTTTTCCACCTACAGTGACCCTAATATGCTGTTGTACTTACTTGAGTAGATAAATTTTAGCATTTAAAGAAATATACTTCACAGATTGAAAAGACATATGCTTACTCTTACTCTAACATAAGAATTTTCTACATGTCATGTTAGCAATTATTTTGTATTAATACAATTAATACAATTTATTTGAAAGGCTACATACTTGTTTATGTATTAATATTAAATTAAAAGCTTGTTTATTGTGCCCCTTCCGCCCCTCCAAAATAAGCCACAGCCCCCCAGCTAAATTGCTCTGGAGTGAGATGTGCAAGTTGCTCAGTCATTCAGTATATTTAGAAACAACTATCTTGTAAAAACAACAAAAAAAGAATTTAATCATCTGAACTGAAAATTTGTCATATAGCGAAAGTAAAAAACAACACTCTGGAAAAGAAGCTGAGAGTGTGTACCTGGCAGAAGGCAGGAGGTTGAGGACACTGTTGAGAATGAACTGCAGGTCTGCATGGCCCTGATCCACTAAAAGCACCACGGCATCACAGCATGTTGAACGCACCAGAGCGCAGTCACTGCTGCACTGCTCCCAGAGAGCCTCCAATGCTGGGCCCTGAGATGTAACACAATCAGGTCATGTCAGGTCAAACAAAGGAGCCATGAAAACATGTAAATAAACATTTTTTCATAATTTGTTCTACTACAATCATGAAAGGTATATCTTGGAAAAGAGAAACTGATATAAGATGTGTGTATAGGATTCACAGTACTCAACTGTATCAAGACATGTCAAGTGATATAATTGACTTTTCAAGTGGTGTAACTGTATCTGTTTATATTCTTTGTTAAGAAATCAACTGATCTTCTGGATTACAATTTCAATCAATGGGTGAGTTAGAAAGTTTAAACCAAATTTATTAGAAATCAGGTCATGTTGTCAGTCTCACTTTCAAGTTTAAAGGATTCACCATGTCAAGGTGAGTGAAGCATATTCATAACATGTCAGATCTGTAGCACATGTATAGTAAAGCTTAAGTGCATTATACAAGATTTGTGAATTTTTACATGTGCAGCACATCTATGACAGCCTAGCTTATCTGGTCAGCCTGCATAAAATGTGTTGATTTTATGCAAAACTGCTACATTTTTGCATGTTGGAAAATTATATGAGAGCATAATTTTCCAACTGCATGATGGCTTCCATGTCACTGCACAAAAAGCAGATATACATTAGCATGATGTGGATATAAGATTTATTTATTTTTTTTTATTCTGCTCCAGACAAAAGAGGTTTATGATTCATACTAAGGTGTACTGATAAATCTGCAGTAATTTTCTTTATTTTGGGTGATGAGCCAATACTTGCATTAGAAACTGATCTTGTCCAATTATATCTACCTCCGCAAAGCTCTGAAAATCAGTCATTGTCCCCTTTTCTTCAACCATGAGAAAGAGTTGACTGATAGACCCGCCCAACATATCATGTCTGCATGTGTGTGGTTAACAACAGTCACCCCACTATTGCCAATTTAGTGATTTTGTTGCTACATTTAGCCACTTTTTAGATGAAAAATTGGAATCGGCCAAAATCAGAATCGACAGCTCAGGCCTTTTAAATACCACCCAGATAGCAAAATATGGGTGAATAAATGTTGAAATTTAGTTAGGCAGAAACATTGAATCCACACTGAAGCCTGACATTGAAATGATATTGAAAGTGGTCGGTGATTTATATGTTGAATCAACGTTAGGGTTTCAGTCGTAGTATATCAATGTTGATTCAGCCATCATCTGAATGTGGATCTACATGCACATTTGTGCTGATTTTATATTGAATCAAAGGTAAGGAAACAATATTGATTAATGTACACTATTTGGTCTTATATATCTACACCATAAAATGCCATTAAAAGTTTGTCCCCTAGTGTTAAACACAATTTTGTTGGCAGACATTGATATTATGTTGTTCACAAATATCTTACATTACCATATTTCCAAAAATGTATGGACACAAACTTAAAAATAACAATGTGGCATTAATATTACATTTTATTTAGGAAAACAGGCATAGATCTGTAAATATATTTGACTGCTTTTTGGCTTTCAGAACAACAATCCATTGTCCATGGAAGAACAGTGTCCATGAGGGTAAGCCTTGTACTGTATGAACCAGGGAAACAGTATGTGTTGGGGTAACCCAAGCTTGACTCTGATTGGTGTCACTTTGGTTCCTTGATTCTTCCTCCCGCTTTTGGGTCATAGCGAAGTCACGTCTTGACAGTTTTGCTGTAGTGTCAGTCAGCTTTGGGTCAAACTGCCACAAAAATAAGAGTGAGGAAGGCACCGGTTAAGAAGACGACAAAAACATTTGAAAAGTTTTAAAACACGTTGAGGTTTTAAATAATGTACCAGTTATAGGTCTGAGAACAAACACAGAAAACATACTTGTACACTCATAGTTAAATTAATAAGGACATGTCAATGAATATTTACGGATTTTTATCTTAATGTTAGTTGACATATATAATTACATTTACCTATCAAGCTGCTGCATAGGCACAAAACAATGCAGATATTTTTCTATAGACATATAGAAAATTTAGGATAAAAGTAATATCACCAAACTTACTGCAAAAATTCTCAGAGAAGAATTCAATTCAGAAGCAGCCTGAAACCAAGCCAGCAGCAAAGGGTGTGTGTGGTTGGGATATACCACTAGTGTAAAAAGGGGAAGGTGGACCGCTTCACTGCTTGTAGTGACTTGTAGATGTTTTTATGTCAACACATAATGCACAAACAGTCAGTAATGATATTTACAGACAAGTAAGAAAATGTACAGAAAGGAATTACAACTCACTACTCTCAACCTGTAGTGTTTAATTTAAAACATGATAAACCCCTGCCACCCGATAATAAAATGCTCTCACCCGGAGCTCAATGAGGAGGAGGAGAAGAAGAAAAGGGGTGCGACAAACAGCATACATTGATTCAACATTGATTACCAGTGTTTCCCAAACCTGGTCCTCAAGGCACACTGACCTGCATGTTTCAGATGTTCCCCTGCTTCAGCACCCCCATTCAGATGATTGCAATTCAGTAAAACCCTGTTAATCAGCTATCAATTGAAATCCTGTGTGCTAAATTAGGAAATGCCTAAAACTTACATCTACATGAATTATCATATAGTTATATGCTTTGAGGACCAGGGTTGAAAAACACTGGATTAGATGTTGGCATTTCAATTCTTAGAAGTCAACCATAAAACAACATTTATTCAATGACAACTTTTCAACATTAGTTAATTGCCTAGAATTGGATGATTGATTGATGGTTGATCCACCATTAATCGTCGACCTCAACCAAAATTCAACCTCTTGGTTGACTTTTGGTTGAATTAATCAATTCAACTAATTAATTAATTCAATTAACTAATTGAATTAATTAATGTTAATTCAATTCAACACTGAATTAACATCTCTTGTTATCTGGGCCTTGATCAATCAGAAAACTACAATCATTGCATTTCTAATTTCTTGAAGGTATATCAGCAATAACAAACTTACAAATCAGGGTATGAATCAAGAAAATTTATTTACATTTAATCAAAAAACACTTCTTATTTCCCAGATCTATCTTAGATTATTGAAGCTTTAAGGCTAATCAAAATAATTTATGAACTCACCTGGGTGGAGGACTGGGTGATTTGCCCATTTGAGCCTTTTTCCTTCAGCACAGCAGCAACAAGAGTTCTCACCGTCTGACGAAATAGGCAGGTTTTGGTGAAATTTTATATCTATTACAACATCTATCAATTACAACATCTATCAGACACAATGACAAACAACATCTACATGAATTATCATATAAACAATATTTCTGCTCCCTCACTGACCAATCAGTTTATTAGGTATCTATTGGTAGTTTATCAGCTGTTGTTTGGCAGCCCAATGACTGACTCCCATATATTGGTTTTTAATTATGTTTTTGCCCTTTATCCCAAGTGAAAGAGTATATTACATATTTACATAGGGGTGTAGTGATACAATTTCACGATGCAATACGGTATACGATATTCTGGTCACGATACGATATGTATCACGATATTTGTTGAGCGATACAATTCGCTACGATTCAGTGCATTTTTACGATTTTCTGAAACATTTTAGAAGGACAGAGTGATTTTAGTGACATTTTGTGTTCTATAGACTTGAATTTAGTTAACTGAAAACTGATTAAAAGCACCAACTACACAATACCTAACTCTGATTGGACAGTCCAACAGTCTGCAGCTGGACAAAATGAATCAAAGACGCAGTGAGAGAATTAGTTTCTGTCATTTAATTCATGTGGATTTGACATAAAACTCAAAAGTTTAAACGGTAATCCAGGAGCAGAGTGGGGAGATTATCCGCCTCTGTAGATTCTCAATATGCAAATGATTGCACTTATGTTTTTTTCTTTTGGACACTGTGGCTGCATTTTGGAGTAAAAATGCAGCCACAAATGCAGTCTTTTGGACTATGGGGAAAAAGGCTTTTCTACCTGGTCTCCCGGAGTTAGCCGTGGGTGTAAGCTGCTTTCTTCTAACTGCTAAAGTAGTGGCTCCGCCTCACCCCGTAGTGATCGACTCCCTGCAGCTACGCAGCGCCGCTATTCCCCTCCTTGGATCTCTAAGTAGCTGCCTCTCAGACTGCCAGCATCTCATAGTACTCTCAGTCTCTGATACTTTTTGTCTGTTGCTAATAAGAATGATCGATCAGCCATTGTTATCATGGAAATCCTCACTGCGCCGCGGATTCCGGCTAGGGGTTTTTTCCTCTTCGTCTTCCTGCTCAAAACACAGCGCCGCTGCATGCTGCGCGCCCGCTTCGGATGATATCAACCCATGTTCATTCTTCAGGTAATCCTTTATATACAGAACAGAAGCCGCTAAGCTAAAAACTAATTACGAAGTGAATGCTACCAGTCTAAATTTGCATTAATTTCGCGATTTCACTGCTTTTGCAGCTGCTCCGTTAGCGCCGCTTCTCCGTTCCGCTTCTCTTTCACGGTTACTTGCGCAACTTTACTTCGTTCCTCAGCAACAAAATACAGCCCATTGTTATTTATTGGAGATTTTACATTTCCAGAAACACAGGAATCTAATGTTTCGTTTCGTTTTGTACGTTTGGAAGCTCATTCCCTCTCACATAATCGGAAAAGCCGGGGAATGGCGGCGCTTTTGACATTTTTCTGACATTCGGAAAAATATGGTTTACTAATGTTAGCATAACTCCGGTTATGCTTGGCCTATTAACACAATTTAAAAACTGGTGTGTAGTTTATAATGTGTACTTTAAGCTCGAGTTGAAAGTGAGACTGAGGGAGGTGGAGTCTTGCTGCTGCGCCGTAAAAAAATAGACGTTAAAAAGAGCTATAAGGCTATGGACCCCTATGGTTTAACGGATTGATACTCGCAGATGAAAAATCGATACTTTCCGAGGGCGGAAAATATCGATATATATCGCCAAATCGATTTATTTATACAGCCCCATATTTACATTTATGTAAGTACATTTTAAGTATACTAAGCATTAAGTGTAGTATATATAAATATATGCGAAGGGTACTAACAGCATTTCCTGTCTCAGAAGAGGCTCTGGCTCCAAAAGATCACCACACCAGTTCTGAAGATGAACTTCCACATCGTCTTGATGGCATTTTTTTTTTTTTACACTAAGCAGCTGGCTACATTTTTATCACAGCAAAAACTGGAGTGTTTCCAATACTAATTGCTTAACAAATGTCAAAATATTGAAAATAATTTGACAGAATTTATTCCCCTTGTTAATCTACCATTTCTCTTTCATTCATTTTATTCAATGTTAGCTTTCAGGGCCCTGTGCTGGACTCATGACCTGTTCAGGGTGAACCCCCCCTCTCATCTGATGACTGCTGGAGATGGGCACCACCAGTTTTTCACATTTCCTCTAAGGTGTACCTATTGTTTTATTGTGCTAATTTTCATAGGCATGTTGTCTATAAACTTTTATTATATTGACAATTTGTATAGTTCTGTGATAGTATATTAGCATTGTGAATATATTGAATACCCAATGTAATTTTTTTTTTCAGCAAGAAAGTGTGTTGTACTTGCTACGTCTGTGTACTGGTAGCTTGATATGTTTGCAGTACTGTAGTGTGTATGAAGCATGTAATGTAAAAAGTGGCAAAGAAGAATAAAAAAAGACATTAAGTAACCAAAGACTGTACTTCATTAGCAATTATACTACACCAAAAGTGTCATTGGAGGATACTGTAATGACACTACTAATATATAAAATACGTAATGCTCATATACTTAAAAAACATTCTAAATATATTTTAAATGTAATTCAATCACAAAAATGGTACACTTAAAATATACAAATCAAGCATGTTTATATTACATAAAAAGCTGTATACTTAAAGTATAACTCCAGTTTATAGATACATACATACATATAATTATTTTGATATCCAGACTCTGCAGCTTACCTGGGCTTGGACAAGAGGGTTGGAGAAATCAAACCGGGTCTTGAAACTCTCCATTACTGCACCTCATACCTGAAAGCAGAAACAATCTCCCTTACTAGAAGTTTACAAGACCTCATGAGAATAAGGAGTGGTCTACTTTAGGTTTTTTAGTAAGGGTGCACCAATAAATCACTCCTGATTTACTTAATTTTGGGAAATCAGTGGTCTCATCTTTGCAGACCTCTGAAAATCAACCACTGTCCCCTTTTTCTCTGCCCTGAGAGACGACTGACCGACAGACCCATCCACCAAATCATGTCTGGATGTGCACGGTTAACAATAGTCACCCCGCTATTGCCAATTTTGTAATTTTGTAATATTTAGTGACTTCTTACTGAAGTCACTAAAAATAGTTACTATAAATAAATATAAGGCTACCCTAGTGAAAAAAATACTTTAGTATATTTCAAATATACTTACATTTATAAAAGTACATTTTAAGTATACTAAGTATTAAGTGTACTACCTATAAATATATACAAAGTATACTAAAAGCATGGTTGTACCAATTTTGACATAACTTTAAACACACTTAAATATAATTGTACCAAAATACACTTTTAAGAAATATATTAAATTAAAGTATACTTTAAGTGAACAAAATATATATTTGCTCAAGTATTAAACAATATGGTTTTACAGATATTGTTAAAATCTGTAAGCATAAATTTATGCTCAAAATTGTTTGAGCATAAATTTTAAAATATATGCTCAAAATAGAACTTTTTAAGCTTCACTTAAGTTTACAAACAATACTCTGTCCTTGGTGAAATATTTTTCACATTTCCTCTACGGGGTAAATAGTTAAGTTTTTTAAACTTAACCATTTACTTAAGTTTAAAAAAACTTAAGTAAATAATTTACTTTTAAAGTGCTTACTTAAAAGTAAACTATTAAATATACTAAAATTTCAGTACATTTTAAATTACGAAGATTGTGGAGAAGGGCCGATTCCAAACCTTGGGGGACCTGCGGAAGCAGTGGACTGAGTCTGGAGTAGAAACAAGTATTTTTATACTTACTATAGTGAAAGATTAAGTGGAATCGCCTTTTAGCTGTTGGAAGCTAGAATTGGAAACCAACATCAGCTTCGTTCATAAGAGGCTCACGCGTTTCATACATTGTCGGTCTGACAGATTATCTGGGGTCGCGTTTATTTTGCTTCATGTACTAACAGTCCGAGAAGGTTTTAATCTTTTAGGTCAGCCATTTATTGAGCTTCCAGTCAGTGAACGCAGGCACCGCAGTGAAGTTAGTTTCAAGTTGGATATTCGATATTCGAGCTCCGCGGAGTAAGCGGCGTTTAGCTCAAGGTTGATCCGATTTATGAACGCTACTGTCGGCCAGCGGTTCTCCACCGCTCCCGGCCGCAGCGCCCGAAGGTTCACTTAGGGACTATCGACAAATTACCGAACCTAACATTCCTGTCAAAGAAATATAATGTTTTCCTCAATAGCTTCCAGGTCATGTGACCTATTGATTCAAAATCACTTTGAAATTGTTCTACTAGTCTGTATAAATGAGGCACAGACATTTGTTTTCCATTTTGAGCCATTTTCCATTTTTTTGGAATTTTTTTTCATCAAAATTGAGGGGTTTTATTCAATAGCTTCCAGGTCATGTGACCTATTGATTCAAAATCACTTTGAAATTGTTCTACTAGTCTGTATAGATGAGGCACAGTGATTTGTTTTCCATTTTAAATCATTTTCCATTTTTTAGGAATTTTTTTCATCAAAATTGAGTGTTTTTCCTCAATAGCTTCCAGGTCATGTGACCTAATGACTCAAAATCACTTTGAAATAATTATAATAGTCCCTATAGATGAGGCACAGACATTTGATTTCCATTTTAAATCATTTTCCATTTTTTAGGAATTTTTTTCATCAAAATTGAGTGTTTTTCCTCAATAGCTTCCAGGTCATGTGACCTATTGATTCAAAATCACTTTGAAATTGTTCTACTAGTCTGTATAGATGAGGCACAGACATTTGTTTTCCATTTTGAGCCATTTTCCATTTTTTTGGAATTTTTTTCATCAAAATTGAGGGGTTTTATTCAATAGCTTCCAGGTCATGTGACCTATCGATTCAAAATCACTTTGAAATAATTATAATAGTCCTTATAAATGAGGCACAGACATTTGTTTTCCATTTTGAGCCATTTTCCATTTTTTAGGAATTTCTTTCATCAAAATTGAGTGTTTTTCTTCAATAGCTTCCAAGTCATGTGACCTATTGATTCAAAATCACTTTGAAATTGTTCTACTAGTCTGTATAGATGAGGCACAGTGATTTGTTTTCCATTTTAAATCATTTTCCATTTTTTAGGAATTTTTTTCATCAAAATTGAGTGTTTTTCCTCAATAGCTTCCAGGTCATGTGACCTAATGACTCAAAATCACTTTGAAATAATTATAATAGTCCTTATAAATGAGGCACAGACATTTGTTTTCCATTTTGAGCCATTTTCCATTTTTTAGGAATTTTTTTCATCAAAATTGAGTGTTTTTCTTCAATAGCTTCCAAGTCATGTGACCTATTGATTCAAAATCACTTTGAAATTGTTCTACTAGTCTGTATAGATGAGGCACAGTGATTTGTTTTCCATTTTAAATCATTTTCCATTTTTTAGGAATTTTTTTCATCAAAATTGAGGGTTTTTCCTCAATAGCTTCCAGGTCATGTGACCTAATGACTCAAAATCACTTTGAAATAATTATAATAGTCCCTTTAATTGAGGCACAGACATTTGATTTCCATTTTAAATCATTTTCCATTTTTTAGGAATTTTTTTCATCAAAATTGAGTGTTTTTCTTCAATAGCTTCCAGGTCATGTGACCTAATGACTCAAAATCACTTTGAAATAATTATAATAGTCCCTATAGATGAGGCACAGACATTTATTTTCCATTTTAACTTTTTTTTTTTTTTTTAGCAATTTGTTTTGTCAATATTTAGTATTTTAATTCAATAGCTTCCAGGTATTGTGACCTATTGACCCAGAACCAGTGTGAAATTGTTCTTTTATCCTGTATAGATGAGGCACAGTCATTTGTTTCCTATTTTAACATTTTTTTTATGTTTTAGCAATTTCATTTGTCAAAATTTAGTATGTTTTTGCAATAGCTTCTAAGACATGTGTTCTATTGATTCAAAACTACTTTGAAATTGTTGTACTAATCATTAGAGATTAGGCACCCTCATTTTTCCCCATTTTAGATCTTTATCTATTTTTTACATCATTTAAATTTACAAATTAAAAAATATGATTGGTGTTTAATATCTTAAATTTCATGTGACCGACTGAAAAGGAATAAAAAGGGCTAAATGGAATAAAAATGAGTTTGCACCACCTATCCTGTCTAGTAGAATAATTTCACATTGATTTTGAGTTAATAAGACCCAATTAACTTATGGGTCTTATGACCCATAAGCTATTGAAGAAAAATCAATCAATCATCTTCCCCTTGTCTGCTGTCAGGTTGCGGGGTCAGCAGAGGCCCAGACTTCCGTCTCCCCAGCCACTTGTTCCAGCTCCTCCAGGGGAATCCCTGGAGGAGCTGGAACGCTCGTCCACACTGGAGAAACATCGTCCCTCCAGCGTGTCCTGGGTTTTCCTGTGGGCCTCCTCGTGGTGGGACGTGTCCAAAAGACCTCACTAGGGAGGCGTCAAGGAAGCATCCTAATCTGATGCCTGACCCACCTCAGCTGGCTCCTCTCGAAGTGAAAAATCAGCAGCTCTACTCTCAGTCCCTCCTGGATGACTGAGCTTCTCATCCTATCACTAAGGGAGAGCCCAGACACCTTATGGAAAAAACTAATTTTGGCCGTTAGTTTCAGTCAAGACCTTTAAGCCTATGCCATAGATGAAGGTAGAGACAGATCGACTGGCAAATCGAGACCTTTGCTTTCCGATCCAGCTCTCTTCACCACGACAGACTGGTACAGCGCCCACTTTATTGCACCAATCCTTCTATTGATCTCCTGTCCATTTTGCCCTCATTCTTGATGTTATGGATTCTGTATTTTCCTCCATCTCTTTTACCCTCTTAACACGCTGCAGCATACATAACCATGTTTATATGTGACTGCTGACATGTAAACAGACTGAAACTGATTAGAGTACCATTTAGGGAGGGTCCAGATTGCAGAGATGAATAAAAAGCTAAACTTGCTACAATCTTTGCCTCACTTAGCCCAACGCTGGACGGTGAATGTAACATAAGAAGCATGATGTTCCATTTGGATAAGTATGGCTTGTGGAATTTGATCATCTTTTAGCATTAAAGTTTGTTTTTATATATAACCAAATCTCATTATTTCTCAAGGTCATTTACAATGAGTGGTTCTGGTCGGGTCCTGAAACTGGTTAACGGACATGGGTGGTGAACAGAGACAGAAATGAATGAACTCCAACAGTGAACAAGATCCTAAGATGCTTAAACTCCTCCACTTGGGTCAGGACAATCTTCGCTGACCCAAATAAGGCGCTCTACCCTTTTCCAGCTCAAGACCATGGCCTTGGATCTGGAGGTACTGATCCTCCTCCCGGCCGCTTCACACTCATCTGCATACTGCTCCAGTAAAGCTGTAGATCACGACCTGATGAAGCCAGTAGGGCCACATCATCTGCCAAAAGCAGAGGTGTGATCCCAAGGCCACCAAAATGGATCCCTTCAGAACCCCGGTTGTGCAGAACGTGGCCTCGGACAGAAAACACCCAAATCCAAAAATCTAAATCAAATTTTATTTATATATCACATTTCAACAACAAGGCATTTCAAAGAGCTTTACACCATAAAAACAAAAAATACAAAGTCATAGAAACACAGCCAACAACTGAAACATTACATTTTCTCACTACATATCAGATTGTTTATAAATGTTCCATTAATTAGCGCATGGCTCTCATCTCGGGTCATGCGATGAGATGAGACTATTTCTAGTTAGAACCTCTCAACCTCACACACCAGCTCAGGCTCCCACCAGAGAGGTGATGCCCATGAAAAGTCTATCGCCCAGGGTCAGATGGCCAAGGTCCCCTCCCTCGGCCTTCTAACATCCCACATTGCACCCAGCCCTTTTGGCCCACATGTGGTGAGCCCATGGGAAGGTGAACCCACTGTGGGCTGAGCCTGGCCAGACTCCATGTGTTTTGGCACCAGATGCTGCCACGGAGAACCAACTCCAGGCCCGGCTCCAGGGTGGAGCCCTGGTGACCTGCGTCCAGGTGAGGGGACACTGTATCCATTGATTGTGCTCTTCATAAAGGGTCTTTGGGCTGCTCTTTGTCTGGTTCATCACCTCTAGCATTGGATGACCCTACAAGGGGTATGAAACCCCTGACAGCATAACTCCTAGAGTCACTTCAACACTCAAACACTTTCATCATGATAAGGTGGCAGCCTATGGAGATGAAGAGAAAATAGGAAATATATTTTTTAAATATAAAATTGCCTAAAAAAAAATAAAATGGGTCAAAATGAATTAAAAATGAGCGTACCTCATTGCTCCAGTCTACTAAACTGGTTTGCTCCAGAACTAAAACTGGTTCTGGATGCTCTGCATCCAGAACCAGAACCAAACAAGGAGAAGCAGCATTCAGTTTCTATGCACCACAAATTTGGAACAAGCTTCCAGAAAACTGTAAAACAGCTGAAACACTGAGAGCCTTTAAATCTCGACTAAAAACCCACCTGTTTAGAGCTGTATTTGAAACGTAATCAATTACGAATTTAATGACAGCTCTTAACTTAATGTAATGTTTTGATTGTTGATTCTATGTTGCATGACTCTGTGTTTTCATGTTTTTATTATTTAAAGCACTTTGAAATGCCTTGCTGCTGAAATGTGCTGTACAAATAAAATTGGATTGACTGATTGACATAGAAGCTAATATAAAAATACCTACAAATTATAAAGAGGACTAAAATCGAATATAAATGTCTGTGCCTCAATTAAAGGGACTATTATAATTATTTCAAAGTGATTTTGAGTCATTAGGTCACATGACCTGGAAGCTATTGAAGAAAAACACTCAATTTTGATGAAAAAAATTAATAAAAAATTGAAAATTATTTAAAATGGAAAACAAATCACTGTGCCTCGTCTATAGGGACTATTATAATTATTTCAAAGTGATTTTGAGTCATTAGGTCACATGACCTGGAAGCTATTGAAGAAAAACACTCCATTTTGATGAAAAAAATTCCTAAAAAATGGAAAATGGCTAAAAATGGAAAACAAATGTCTGTGCCTCATCTATAAGGACTATTATAATTATTTCAAAGTGATTTTGAATCAATAGGTCACATGACCTGGAAGCTATTGAAGAAAAACACTCAATTTTGATGAAAAAAATTAATAAAAAATTGAAAATTATTTAAAATGGAAAACAAATCACTGTGCCTCGTCTATACAGACTAGTAGAACAATTTCAAAGTGATTTTGAATCAATAGGTCACATGACCTGGAAGCTATTGAGGAAAAACACTCAATTTTGATGAAAAAAATTCCTAAAAAATGGAAAATGGCTAAAAATGGAAAACAAATGTCTGTGCCTCATCTATAGGGACTATTATAATTATTTCAAAGTGATTTTGAGTCATTAGGTCACATGACCTGGAAGCTATTGAAGAAAAACACTCAATTTTGATGAAAAAAATTCCTAAAAAATGGAAAATGGCTAAAAATGGAAAACAAATGTCTGTGCCTCATCTATAAGGACTATTATAATTATTTCAAAGTGATTTTGAATCAATAGGTCACATGACCTGGAAGCTATTGAAGAAAAACACTCAATTTTGATGAAAAAAATTAATAAAAAATTGAAAATTATTTAAAATGGAAAACAAATCACTGTGCCTCGTCTATACAGACTAGTAGAACAATTTCAAAGTGATTTTGAATCAATAGGTCACATGACCTGGAAGCTATTGAGGAAAAACACTCAATTTTGATGAAAAAAATTCCTAAAAAATGGAAAATGATTTAAAATGGAAAACAAATGTCTGTGCCTCATCTATAGGGACTATTATAATTATTTCAAAGTGATTTTGAGTCATTAGGTCAAATGACCTGGAAGCTATTGAAGAAAACATTATATTTCTTTGACAGGAATGTTAGGTTCAGTAATTTGTTGATAGTCCCTAAGTGAACCTTCCGGCGCTGCGGCCGGGAGCGATAGAGAACCGCTGGCCGAGAGTAGCGTCCCGAAATCGGATCAACTTTCAGCTAAACGTCGGTTACTCCGCGGAGCTCGGGCCGGGAGCGGTGGAGAACCGCTGGCCGACATTAGCGTTCATAAATCGGATCAACCTTGAGCTAAACGCCGCTTACTCCCCGGAGCTCGAATATCGAATATCCAACTTGAAACTAACTTCACTGCGGTAACGCAGGCGTCTACATTCTCTCCAACATGCTAATAAGTGCACTGATAAGAAGTTAGCGATATACCTTATCTACACGCTAATGGAACGTGTCAGTCTACTCTAATTGCAGTAATACAATCTTTTGAAAGCCGTTGAACAATATACACATCTTGGTTTTAATAAAACATAATCAATAATAGATGCTGTTAAACTGTACCTTCCTCATTCAGCTCACTGCAGACCGCCGTAAACCCACATGGAAGTACGGCATCCTCCAAGGACCAAACTGAACGGTTTTTAGTTTCTGTAGGTTAACTAAAAACCTGTTCACAAAAAGATATTGCAGTGTGCTGTTTCACTGTTTCATTTATTATTATTATTATTATTATTATTATTATTATTATTATTGTAGTAGTAGTAGTAGTAGTAGTAGTCGTATATTCTAAAACTGAGTGTGTCTGTGCTTGATAGTAGACTGGCGACGTGTCCACGGTGTTCTACTAAATTGTTATTTTTAATGAGCATATAGTCACAATAGCTATTTCCCTTCTTTTTTTTACCCCTTCCTTTCTCTGTGTGATTTTTTTTCATTTCTTTCTTCCTCCCTTTCATTCATTCATTTTTTTCTTTCTTTCATTAAAGAATGCTAAGTTTATATTTTGTTCTTCTTTCATTTATTATTCTGTAAAGTAACAGGAATCTGGTCATAATATTCATAATAAAATATGGGGTCGCGTTTAAACTGCAGAAAAACGCTCCATTCTGAGTTCCGCCCGGAATATGAAGGCAACATAATAACATTGTGTGGTTGGGGATCACCGTTTTTTCTCTCCTCTTATTGGTGGCTTGCATCTTGTGCTCTCTCTGTGATCCAAATGAGTACAGCCAGGCTGCGCCTGCGCAAATTTTCCTGAACTGTCAGGCTTTTAAAATTTACCTGGAAACGGAAATGGAGTAGGAGAGCTTCAGTCCCAAAATAAAGGTCTGGAGAACATATTTCAGTTAGCTTCATTTTGTTTAATAATGAAGAACCTAAAATAAGAGAAGGGGAAAGTTAAAACATTGTCTTCTATTGATCATACTGGGCAAGGTTTTTGACTCCAATGTCACTGCTGGCATTCTAGCCATATGGTCAGGCAGAAGTGGAATGGCAAAAGCAAATGAGGTCAATTGGCATTGCTTGCCAACAACTGTTGCTGTTGTTGAGGACCTGATAGGCTGCTGTGGAATATCCTCTTTTGGATATTGAACTGGTAGCATGTCTGTCATTACTGTCATAAAATGTCATACATCAACAGTCTTCAGGCTTTTTGAGATATGATGCAAGACTGACTGCTATCAGATATTCTTCTTGCCCACAGCAGCTCAATGAATCTGCATAACTTTTGAAGAGGCTTGGATTAAATTAGTTACGATAATATTCAGATTTATACTTTCAGATAAATGATTTGTATTTATTGTTTTGAATTATTTTTAACTCTAGGGTCTGGGTGGGGTCTCCAATGTAGCCAGTCCAGGACTGCCACTGATTTTCCTCAAGGAGGAAATATGGAAGATGGTAGATGCCAAGATGTCTTTCACTGTGCGTTTCAATGAATGTTAATGTAAATTTGGTGTCTGAATTATGAAAATAAGCAGTTATGAGCATTTTAGAGAGAGTCTCAAGTATTCACCAATTTTAGCTATTTCTCGGGTAGTGTTGGGGATCACCCTAACACCTGCAAACACCGGGGGCCCATCATATATGTGGTTATTTGTTTCTCTCTTAGATGAAATCACTAATTAAACTAATACCTTACAGACTCTTTAAAAAAAAGTATGAATACTTTTTTTCTTTTACAGAGAAATTCCTTCTAGAGTCTGTCTTTTCCCCCTTATTTGTTTACCTTTGGAGTCCTTTGGCAGGAGGCCACTCATACTGACCCTGTTCTGTTGAATGTTTCTTCCTGTTTAAGGAAAGAGTTGCTTTTTGTTTTGTTTTTACCAAGGTAAGTTTTTTTCCACTGTTGCCACGTGCAAAATCAAGACAGGACTTTCTACAAAGTAAATCTTCATCTCAAAAAGATACATTTTTAATGTTGTAATATGAAGGCCTGTATTGCTACTATTATTGTATTATGATCAATAATGAGGAATTTCTTTGTAATTTAATTCGAATAAGTTTGTTTGATTTAAATTAAAATGACACCTTCAGGAATTCTATATAAGAACATAATTCGTCGAACGAAGCTGAAACGAACTTTCGTTGAATTTATTTTGAAAGTGCATACCGGAAACGGTGTTACTAACTGTGAGGAATTGACCGCCGGCGAGCCTCTGAAAGTCTTCAGTTTGACTTGGGTCCAGGAGAGACCATGTCCGCCGTTAAAGGCAAACTGTATTCACCTTTAATCTAATTTAAAACTAATTCTCCATGATATAACGGTAACGTGGGGCCTGAAGAATGGCCGGCTCGGTGAGTAGCCAGTCTGTCGCCTTTATGTGAATATGTTTAGTCTCACGGACCGCAGCGGAGGGTTGTTTTTTCTTTCTTTTTTTCCCCCTTTACTCCAAGGAGGGTTTTACAGCCGCACAGTTAGCTAGTTACTACCTGCTTTCTGTGAGTTAACATTGGGGTATATGATTGTAGCTCAAAACACTGTGGTGAAATAATTCCAAAATAAAAGCGTTTTACTGCTTTCAGTAAGGTTGCTTTTAAAATAGATGAACGCCATCCTTTTATTAAAGGTGCAAACTGTCGCGCTTTAACTGGAATAATGTCAGCCTGGCTTTATCACTGTAGAGTTGTTCTTTTACAGTTAAATTATCTCAGAGCATTTTAGGTAAGACTCATTTGTTTATCTGGTAGTTCAGTAAAATGTGCGCAGACTCGCCTGTCACATGGATCCGCTGTTCACTTGTTTAATTTCAGAGCGCTAATTTAACAGAATTTCCCCCCACTCCCTCAGGTGAATCGGCCAGAGAAACTGCATTTAATGTCGCGATATTTACCATTAAGTCGCATTGATGCATGTCTCTATAAATATTTGTTTTAAAATGTGTTTATTAACTCGGCAGCATTGTGTACCGCAGGGAGCTGTTCAGGTGAAACTAGAACTCGGACATCGCGCCCAATTCAGAAAGAAACCCACGGCGGAAGGCTTCACCCACGACTGGATGGTGTTTGTTCGGGGACCAGAGAACAGTAACATTCAGCACTTTGTGGAGAAAGTGGTTTTTCACCTGCACGAAAGCTTCCCAAAGCCAAAAAGAGGTAGAGACCCCGGTTTGCTTTTTTTTTCTCCTCTGCGGGCTCTCTATTCTTCTCTATTCTGGCGAGGAGGAGGGGAGCTGGGTTTGAAGTTTCACTGCCCAGGATCAAAGACGGCTTGCAGTTCAGGCTTCCCTCTATGCCATAAAGTTTAGCTTTGGCTGCTTTCAGTGGATTAGGTAAATGAATTCTGCAATGAGGAGGCTGCTCTACTGGTGTGTTTTCAGAGTGGCCAGCTGGTGCAACATATTGGATAGTAAAAGAAGTGTCTCATGGTTTAGGCAGATAATTTTTGGACTGTTGGCAGAGGTGGTTTTAGTGCTTCTGGTGCAACAACAAACCTGCATAAAACAGACATGCAGCTGGGATTCTGTAGACCACTTTGAATAGGCATTTTCATAATTTTTTGGGATGAATTAAAATCTCGAACTGTTTTAAGTGTTTTACTGAAAAGTCAAATACAGTATAATCTTGCAGATTATAGTGGATTTGGAATTAATCCTAACTAAAAAGTATGATAATATAATGTAATAAGACCAGATTTATAAGGTTGTGGGCCCCTTCACATAACTTTATAATTTTCAATTATTGTTAATACTGACAAAAATACCAAACTATTAATACAACTCACCTGATAATGGCCTATGAGTTTCATATAAAGTATGATGTTTTCAAAAAACATATTCATTTTAAAAAAGATAAATATTTGGGGCCTCCAAAAAATTGAGGGCCCCAGTTTTTAAGCTTTTTCTAAAGACTGACCTAGTGCACAATATATATATATATATATATTTTTAATTTTCATATCTTGAATATAAGCTTTTATTTATTTATACCTAGAAGTGTATATATTCATATGGTAATTAATATTATTTCAACTGTTTTATATCATATTTTCATCTTAGCATTTCAGCAAAGAGCAAAAATGTTTCACAATAATGGAACATTGAAGTTGAAAATATTTGTGGATTTTAGCTTGGGTGGTTGTGGTCCCTAACCCCGTTAGGAATCCCTAACGGGGTTAGAATATGGTCAGATCTAATAAACGGTAAGTTGTTCCACAGATTAGGAGCAGTTTTATTTATAAAGGACTTTAAAAACACATAGTAACTGTACTGCACTAAAGTGCTGTACAGTATTCATAAAACACAGATAAAACACATAAGAATAAAAGTAGAGATGTGCCGATCAGGTTTTTTCATTTCGATTCCGATCACCCATGAGGGCCGATCACCGATACCGATCACATAATTATTATTTTTTTAATCATAAGCACTACCGGTTACATTATGTGGAAAAAGGAACCATGAATTCACCTTAATTTAGACAAAAACTTGTTTTTAATAACCTTTTCCAAGAAAAAAAACAAAACAGGCATGGTACAAATTGTACTGCTATCGGTAATACTATCTTTAACAGACTGAAAACATATGAAGGCTCTGAAGACGCTAAATAATGCAAAGAGTCAAAATAAAACCTGTCAACATTGCCAAAAAATTCAAGTATAAAACTTTACATTCAAAAGCAAATACAGGTTCCATTACAATAAACAATCCTGAGTTACTGAATGAAAACTTCCTGATAGCATGGTGGCTAGCTGATTACTGCTAGTTCTGAGTGGCTGTTTTTGACTGAGCGGAGAAATTATGCAGAACAGGGAGGAGGCTGAAGAGATCGATTATCTGTCTCATATTAGGACAGCGAAAGTTTTAATATGTATTAGGGCTGAAACGATTCCTCGAATGATTCGAGTACCTCGATTACTAAAATTCCTCGAGGAAAATTTACCTGTCTCGAAGCTTCGTTAATTTATGTTTTATTAGTTAGCGCACCGTGTTCCGGCCGGGACTTCATTTGCGTTGCGCGGAGCTCTCACTTCCGCCTCTGAGTTGTTGACAAAAGCTAAGTCTCAGCGGCATAAAGTCCAATCTTCAAGATTGGCCCGTGGGGATTTTATTGATTGATGATAATGCCCGACCTTAAAATGACTGGGGGAATGCCTGGAGTACGGCAGCATTTCTCCTCCGGGGCTGCTGGTTGAAAGCGAACGGCGGGAAGAGCGCTGAGGTGAGCGGATAGCCTGAACAGGGCGGGCGGCTGAGTAGCTGATGCTTACCGTGTAAATGTAGCTTTACCGACGAACCGCACAATAAATTTCATATCCCGGTCTGAAGAAACGGGTGGCGGAGCGCATCGTACATGGCTGGTAGATGAGTTTCTGAGTGTGACCAGTGAAGGTGTGGTAAATATCCCGTATTGCTTCCCCCCGTGTTCGTCCCCCGGTCTAACGGTTCGTCAGTCCGCTGGTCTATTTCCTCCCCTCCATCTTACGTTCGTTCATTCGCCCTCTCCTCCCACTCCAGGCGACATTTCCCGTATTTTCAAACCCAAAGCGCGACAGGTTAGGTGGCAAGGTGAGTTTAATTAATCTATTAAACTCACTGAAGATGAATACATAAACTAAAAGCTGGATTGTAGACATTTTTTATAAGCATATTTGTGAGCCTGCCTCTTTGTTATTAAATTCAATATAATTTCAGATTTTTCTATAACTTTTCTTCTGGTTAACTTAGAAAGTGAGCTATTTTTGTTACAGGTTAGTTTTCTAAACTACAAAAAAGCAACTGTTAGGGATGCTCAAATATGAAAAATTGGACTGATATTGATATCTGATAGTAACACCGGTATTATGCCAGATTTACCAATATTTCATTTTATAAATTTTTTTTATCCGATTACTCGATTAATCGTAAGAATAATCGATAGATTACTCGATTACTAAAATATTCGTTTACAACAGCCCTAATATGTATGCAAAATTAATTTTTTAAAGTTAGATGCTGCTGCTTTAAGCAGAGGTTCAGTGTGAGAGTTCACTACCAGGTGGAGCAGAAGCGAAGCTCCGTCTGTGAAATATTACTACCTGTAGCGCGTAGCAGCGGTTCAGCAGCGAGAGCAGAACCAGCGTCTGACATCGCAGCTCGAAGATTTAAATAATTTTGCGGGTTATTTGTTTAGCTTTCTGACCGTCATGCTAATCCGGGTGAGTGTTTGTAGCTGTGCGCTGCTTTACCTGCTGTCTGATCGCTCCATACATGGGCGTAGGTTTGGGTAGGGACGGCAGGGACATGTCCCGACCAATATTCACGGGATATGAAAAAGTCCCGACCAATTTTTGCCATATTGGCTCAAAGAACGTGGATCTACGATCTTTGATTAGCAGCAACAGGCGGTGCGCGGAACGGAAGCTTCTTAGTTTGACATTTATTATGAGCCTCCGAGACCGTGTCGGAACGGTGCTGTCGGGGGGTTGGGGGGAGGGGGAGTCAGTTGAATCGTCGGACGTTCTTTGATTAGCTGCAAAAGGCGGCGGCTAGCTGGGCACACGCGTCTCCTTCTGAGTCTCGAGACCATGTCGCCACCAAAATAGAAAAGGACAGACATTAGAAGTTATTTCGCTACGTCGGCTGTAAGTACAGTGAGTGGACCCATAAGTTAGATATCTATCACGCAACGCATTTGTTGTAAAGTCCGGTGTTTAGTAAGGTCAGCACTGAATGTGAGGTAGAATAGGTCTGTTAATTATGTAATATTTTTTCACATAGGATGCTCAGACAGCAGAGCAAGGGGCAGAGCAGAACGATGGAGAGGTGGCTGGAGCTTCAGGGCTCCAGGTGAGGTGTTAGTTCTCAGATATGAAATATACTGTGAAATTATCTCAGTAAATATGGCATTTGAAGTGTTAGTCTTAAATTAAGTTAAGCTAGTGTGAATACAAACCAGGTTACGCTTTGTTTGCTCTATAGGAGGCAGTCAGTGTGAGTGCCAGTGACCAGGGAGTATCCAGAGGATATTTCTTTTGATCTTACTTGTAACGTTTGCTGAATTTTGTAAAGGAAAAAGTAAAGTGTTCTTGAACTGATCTGCTGAGTATGACTGTATCTGGTTGTATACACAAGATGTATGATATGGTTATGGTTGGGGGGAGGGGTTATTAAGCCAATGTGGTTTCCCCCCCCTTCTCAAAAATGTTCGGTGCTCTTGGGCATTTCACTGTGCTGCGGGGGGGGGTCAAGGTCCCCACCAAAACTTAGACCAAACCTACGCCCTTGGCTCCATATGTCTTTTTTACTGCAGTGAGCCTCCGTAAAGTATGGCATTGTTTTTATGCCATATTAGATTCGTCGTGTTGATGTATTTTGACGTGCTTCACCCCATGTGCTTCAATTTTCCGCCGCAACTCGCAAACTTCCCCATTCACTCAGTGCGTCATAGTTCCACATCGCTTAGGATTTGTTGCTGCTCGTTTGCGCAGTGTGAAGGAAAGAGGAGACCAGCTGTAGGCAGGCTGCGAAATGAGATGCAGGTGATCGGTTTGTGTGAAAGGCAACAAGAGACCGTGATCGGCGATCACCGATCATACACTTTTTCACGGAAGTCGGCCGATTATGATCGGTGGCCGATCGATCGGCACACCTCTAAATAAAACATAAATTAAAACAGACAGGCCAAGTAAATTACAATGTGAGGCCTTATGGAAAAGCTAAAGAATAAAAATGAATTTTAAGAAGTGATTTAAAGTGTTCCAGAATATGGTCAGATCTAATGTTAAAAGGTAAGTTGTTCCACAGATTAGGAGCAGTGACAGTGAATGCCCGGGCTCCTCTGCTTTTCAGTCTGGTTCTAGGAATATGTAAGAGAAATGTATTATTTGACTGAAGTGTTCTAGAGACGGAATGGTTATGAAGAAGATCTTGAAAGTAAATTGGAGCTTGGCCATTTAAAGCTTTAAAAACCAATAAAAGAATTTAAAAAACAAACCGATAAGAAGCTGGTAGCCAATGCAGAGAAGCCATTACTGGTGTTTCGTGCTCTCATTTCCGGGTTCCAGTTAAAAGTCTAGCTGTGGCATTTTGAATCATTTGGAGATGCTGTAGAGAAGATTGGTCCACATTTTTATATAATGAGTTGCAATAGTCTAAATGTGTAGTGATGAAGGCATGGATACATTTCTCAGTCTTTAAGACAGAAGCTAGATTTAACCTTTGCTAGAAGGGACAGATGAAAAAAGTCAATGCTAGAGCATTATTTTCCTATGACATCGATCTTCCTATACTACTGGTTGTGGAACTGAAATGCTAAATGAGGCCTGTTGAGTTAGAGCTCAACATTAGACTCTAGTCCTTTGAGGTTTTTGTTTTCTTAAGGATTTTAATGCATACAGTATAAGAAATCAGCTGCAGGTTCTTTGTAGATGAAGTTGTTTTGAATTCAGCTGAAAGTGAAAGAATTACAAGAGTTAAGTTCTGCATTGAACAAATGCCCCTAACCTTTGACTGAGTTTTATTAAACTAAAAACAACTGCTTTGTATTCCTTGACCTAAACTGGGGGAGTTTTTAGTTAACATTTGACCTTTGCTACCTGAAATCCTTCATTAACGAAAGGAAGTCCACTCTTAACATTCAAATGTAAGAACAATTTTATTCAGTTTATTTATTAAACTAAAATTTGCAACAAATGTCATTCTGAGGCTTTTTAACAAGACAAGCTGGTTCAAGTCATTTGGGAAATGGATTGTGTAGCACCTTTCTAGTCATCCAGACATTTTCAAAGTACTTATTTTACACAAATTACATCCACCACTCTGCATGCACATTTCAATACAATTTGAGATTTAGTGCCTTGTGACACTTTTTGACATTTTTGGCCCAAAATACAGCAATTTAATCTGTTTAAATAGACAGATTCACATTTAGTTTCATACATTCCATTCTGATTCTGGTTCTATAAAGAGCAAAATTAAAATTTGCAGCTTAGTTTTTAATTATGCATTGTTAGGGATGCCCGATATATCGACGCTAACGTTGGTGCTGACCGATATTATTTTTTTTAACATATTAGTATCGGTTTGATAAATGAAACTGACCTAAATATGCTTAGGTCAGAATCTGGTGTTCTGTAGACACAGCTTAGGATTATATTTTTCTGTTTTTCCCTATTTATTTCAATTGTAAGACATTCATGCACATTGTCTGCAACAGATGGAATATTTATTTCCATCTTGTAGCCTTTTGTTTCTGGAGGGGAATTGGCAGAGGTTGGTCATGTGACAGTGTTGTAGTACTCGAGACCGGTCTCGAGGCCATTTTTTGATGGTCTCGGTCTTGTCTCGGGTGCTGAGGACTCGGCATTTTATTTCAAGACCGGTCAAGACCGCAAATGTGAAAATATCACTAAACATACAGCATACTGTCCAGTTTATTTGTTAATATTGTTGTTTTCAGTGGATGCAAAACGCATCGATTAAAATCCAAGCAATTATGTGTTTCTGTTACTTCCCCCTCCTTCCCCACCTTTCACTCGCATGCGGCGCTCCAAGAGATGCGCAGTGGTTTCTTCTCAGCGGCAGAAGATGTCTGTCTAATCGTTAGTAATAGAATAGCGCTGCATAAATCATAAGAAATCTGATGGCCACAGCTAACTCAGCAGCGCTTTGCTTTCACAGACGGTGGGGACTACGTCTAACTTTTTTCGTCACTTAGAAAAGAAGCTTAAAGAAAGGTAAGCTCCGTTGACGTGATGTTAGCAAAGCTAGTTGTATAGAGACACATAAGCATTTGTGATGAAAAAAAGTTGTCACTCACTGCACTTAATTATTGTGCGGAGGTGTTGACTGACTTGTCGCATATATGGAACAACGCTGTGTCCAAAACTCTGCAATGTAGTGATGTGACATTCAGGGGCAGTCCGATTCTTGTGAATGGCTCTTTACTTAGAAAATAGGACTGGAGTATCATTGAGAGCTGTTCTTTGTTCTTGTAATGCTCTGTGTACGGTGCAGTATCTATTATTATTTTATTTAATTATGTACATTGATATTTTTTTAATTAACAAATAAATAAAACACAAGAACGAAAGAGCACGCAGAGCATGCACATTGCTCTATGATTGTTTAGTTCAAAGTGGGAGCTATAATGTGTGCCATGGTGTCAGACTACCTGGCTTCATGTAGCGGGAGAGAGGGTGAAAACAGTCACGGTGAGCGCCTTGTGCTTGGTTACCTCTTGCTTGTTGCTCCTTGGTCAGTGTTCATAGTTGAGCGTTACTTACCATCAAGGCATTGCCTCAATTGCTATGTTTAATGGTGCAGACACTGATGGTTTCTGACATGAGCAATATGGGCAAACACCCAGGGCGTTATCTTTTTAGGGATGGCACGAGACCACCGCAGATTGTAGCACAAAGATGGAAGCAAAGCAGAACAAAGTTTGTTCTGCTTTTAATATTGGTAAAATTTAAGTATTTAATATCTAGGTGTTTTTATGGGAATATGGATCTTTCAGATCAATTTGAGAAGCAATTTTGATCATATTTCACCATTTTATCATGTCATGTAGCGCAGGGCGCTGGTCTTGGTCTTGACTCAGTCTCGACTTCCCTCGGTCTTGGTCTCGACTTGGTTTTGGACCCTAAAAAGTCTTGGTCTTGTCTCGGTCTCGATGCGCTCTGGTCTTGGTCTAGTCTTGGTCTCGGGTTAGGTGGTCTTGACCACAACACTGTCATGTGAAATTTGTTTGGTCATGTGATACTGAAAGTGATATAGCAAGGGAACATAGGTAGTTTAACTGAAGCAGTGGTAAAGTGTGTTTTATTATAAAGTGTTGAATGGGCAGTAAAATAAATATATCGGTTATTGACTATAATAGCAATATTAATATTGGATATCGATATCCAAACTTTCATATCTATGCATCCCCAATAGTTTCCAGAGCCACACATGGCCAGGTGATTCTACAAGTTTTGAAACCATGAGGTTGATGTTGTGTCTGTCTGAAATTTGAGAATCAAATATTGACATTGTAACTTGGCATGTGACATTTTTGTTGCATAATCTTATTTTAAAGGTTACATGTCATGCAAAGTCACTGTTTTAACCCTTAAATTAGGTACCGGCAGCCAATTTTTTTTCTTTAGATTTTTGGTACTCTAAATGCATTTTTCTACTAAGTGTATTACCAGAAAAGAGCAGAAAAAATTTCAGCCCATTATCTCTAACGGTTTTTGAGATTTTGGGGGTTAGGTGTACCTTCCCACAAACGCACCTTGGAGTAGAAAAAGATGTGGTTTTTGAAAGTCGATTACTCAAAAAATAAATCAATTTAACACTTATTTGTAATTACATTCTTTAAATAGATATAAATTATATTGTAAAACATGAAAATGTGCAGTATAATTAGCTTACTTTAAAAATGAAGGTTCTTTAAAAAATTGAATTTTTAAAATAACAGAAATTTCAATATTTACCCTGACAGCAGAGATGGCATGTTTGGGATATGATATTAAAAAATATATATTGAAACTAAGGCCCAAAAGCCATTTTTCCCAGGCTGCTATGTGATTTTAACAAGCCCAATTTTTTGTAGGGGTCTGGGACAGTCAAACAAAAAATTATTTGGCTGCAAAAATGCTTCCTAAGCTAATTTGACCGACGGAACAAAATTTCAAAAATAGACAAAATTGAGTATTTTTTGACCACTCCTCAAATTTGTATCTTTCATTGGATTTCAATGAAACTTCTTTAGTACAAGTAAATTAGGTTGCTGAACATTATAAAGACATCCATTTTTGGATACCTTCAATAGTTTCCTTAATATTGCAGGTAGGAAAGATGGATTTTGAGGCGTTTTTTAAAAAATTCGTATTTTAGACAATTTTTGACTTGCTCCAAAATGTTTGTTGTTTTATGCGTTTCATAGAAACTTCCTTCCTAGATGTCAATTAGGCTGCTGCATCAGATAAAGACATTTACTTAGGGCTATCTTCAGTAGTTTTCTTAATAAAGCTGGCACAGAAAATATAGATTTTTCCTTTTTTTAATGGAAAATTCACTATTAGCGACCATCTGAAAAAGTACCAAAGAAGGTGCCATTTTTCATAAAAATTGTCTAGAGTTTATTCTTTTTGGACACATCCAGTCACTTCACCAGACAAAGCACTCATGAAGAGGTTAGACACAGCTTCCCAAGATGCCTCAGTTTGATTTTTGAGGAGAACAAACTGCAGAATTGTTTGGAATGTGCAGGCCAAGGACGGTGGTCTTGGTCGACGCCCTTTTCCAGTGAACAGTAGGATGTATTTTAACGAGTAGTAGTCATCATTCACTGAAAAACAAGAAAGCAGCAATGAATATTCTCAATATCAAATTTTTTTAAGCTTTACATGTATTTGAGCTTCTACTGAAATTAGATACCCTGATTTTCTTTATTGCTCACGTTGATTTTGACTATAAAAATGAACACATCTTATTGTTAAAAAAAACACAAAATAAAACTAATAAACATGAAAAAACACCATGTTCATTTGTTTATTTTTTCATCCATGAACTGTCATGTCGGATGTTGTTCTGTACACAGACATTGGAAAATCGATCGATTTCACAGACTCTCGTCTGTGAAACCTCGCACGTTTGTGCTGCGATGTCACCAGACAAGTAAAATTAAATAGTCTATAAAAAGAGTCCGATATGAGAAATGAAGTAACAACGCATCTTTAATAACTAGCATGTATAATGAGCATTGATATTTTTGTTTCTTAACCGCTGGTTGTAGCGTAAGCGGCACACTAATGAAAAAAAAAAAAAAAAAAAAAAAATTTCTCTGAGAATATACAATCAATATTATTTATTTCATTGACCAGGTATCTAAATTCACACATACGCTCCATCTTCTACCACTCCGTTTTGTATTTTAAGCGTAAGCTATATAGAAACCCAGCTAAAAACAAGCAGCTTGCTAACAGGACGGCGAAGTTAGAGAAAGCCCGACCAGATCGGCAGAAACCGCCTTCCCACACCGGATTAAATAGCTACAATCACATATCAAAATAACGCTAACTATTATCTTTACATTACTTTAAAGATATCTGATGTAAGAAGGTGTGTCTAACTTACCCAAGTATGGAATTAGTACGTCCGGAATAGAGCAGTGATCCGAACAGTCAGCAGCGTCCACAGAAGGCGGCTCCATTATTTTATGCTAGAGGGGTGACGTGCCTTTCGTTGATATGCTCGGCGCGTCACGCACATTGATTCTACAAGTGTGATTCCTGTATTATATTAAAGCTAACAAATTAATCTTTATTTTGATACCCAGTTTGTCTGGTTTATTTTTTATAATTCGTTCGCTATTTGACGAAGTTTTGATACTTTTATGATTTACAAAAAAACTAAAAAAATAATCCTTGACAAACCGGGTATGTAGAGAAAGCCTATAGTTTAAGGTTTAATATGATATCACTGTTGACTCATTTGGTCATATGTTCGTGACGCGCCAACTGATTTTCTTGAACTATGTGTCAGGAGGGGCGTTCGAATTAGCATAAATAATGCGGCTTTTCGAAAAAATTATGAAAATTACTGGGAAATTTAAAGTGTTTAATTTGCTTCAACATACATAAAACTGGTATCATTGGAAAGGAAAATCAATGAACTTTAACACAGTAGTGTTGCTTTTGGAAAAAAAATATTCTAAAAAGGACTTTTGATGGTCGGAAGTTAGGGCATTTTCTATGATCAGCGCGCGTTCTCTCCCATTCCTGAGTGGAAAGAGCGTCGCTGCCGGTACCTACTTAAATATATATACATTTTTTTGTGTATTTTGAGTGTCTGGGAGTGCAAAAAACGTAAATATATCCTGTCCTGGTAATGCATAGATATATCTCTATTTTCTTTTTGGGTTATATTTTTCAGTCTGTTCATTTTTCTAGGCCTGTCATGATAACAAATTTTTCTGAGCGATTAATTGTCTAAAAAATTATTGCGATAAACGATAATATTATTTCAAGACCTTTTGACACTGATTTAATGGAAATGACTAATAATGCATGCGATTTCCTGCCATAGATAGATATACCTTATTTTCAAAAGAACACATAACACTGGAACTGATAAACTAAATAAACAAAACAACCAAAAACAGAAATAAAATGGATTCTCAGTCTCCATTAACAAAAAACATACTTGAATAAAAACTAAACAACATAAAGCCAAAGTGGGAATAAATACTGCATTCAACCAAAAGGGTGCAGATTATGAAGTCTGTATATTATATTGCCCTTCAGTAATCACTAGATTTAAATAGAGAAGATGGGCACATCCGACTACCTCAGTGTTTTTTAAACCTTTTTTAGCCAAGGTACATTGTTTTAATTGAAAAAATCACGAGGAACACCACCAACCAAAAATGTAAACAAAGATACTCTGTAGCCACCTATATTACATATATAGTCATTTTTATCAAAGTGTCTTGAATAGGAATCAAATAAACACAAAAAATTATTTTTATCATATTTTACATTTATTTCAAATTGCACTTAACATGTCCACTTCAGAAATACACCTGAACAGTGCCACAACACTGTCGTGTGTGATGCATGAATTCATGAATTCTCTTGTTTTAATGTAAAATGCTCTGTACCTACTGCCATCTAGTGATAGTAAAATTACATGATTACGCCGCTAGTCACTACTACAGCAAAGACACTCAAAGATGGCATTATTTCCAGATAATTCATTAGTTTTCAAAAAATCTTTAAGACCAAAAGTGTCAAGGTTAAAAAGGTATCAAACTATTCAGAGCAGGGTACTTGGTGCACTTTATTAGGCCCGAGCAGCTAAGCGCTGCGAAGGCCTATTGTTTTTGTAAAGATAATTATTTTAATTCTTCCGCCGAAAGAAGCGGCTTTTTGGGGGCTTTATCATATTTAAAAACTCACCAAACTTGGCAGTCCCATACATCCTGTGAAAAAATTTTATTTTTTAAGGTCGACGCAAAAATCGCAAAAAAAATGGCTCAACGGCGCCCCCTAGAAATTTTCAAAAGACCCTTTCCTATTCACTTAAGACATGTGGGTGTGTATTGGATTCCAACCCCATCCAGCTAGGTTGTAGCAGGTGGGCGTGGCAGCGTGGCGAAGTGACCTGTCAGAAAGTGCTCATTCTTTGGGCTCTGAATTCCAAAATTTTGGGTCCAGCTGCACCAAACTCACGAGGATGGATCTTTGTCCAACCCCGGACAGGAATCCAGCGCAATATTTGGTGGGCGTGGCCTAATGTCTCAACAGCGCCCCCTAACATGTTTTAAATGATCAGCCCCAAGCCATGCTTTAACCTAGAATTATGAAACTTGGTACACATGTGTACCTCATCGGGATGTACAAAAAAGTCTCTTGGAGCCATGGCCCAAACCCAACAGGAAGTCGGCCATTTTGGATGAAAGCCGCAATTTCCTCTATTTCATAGACGTCACATCTGACTTAACTCCTCCCACACCTTTTGAGATACAGACTTCAAACTCACTCAGTAGAGAGTTGAGACATTAAAGGTGAAAAGTTATCAACAGAATCTTTGTACATCAAAGCATGTGGGCGTGGCTAAGCGTTAAACTTTGGCTTTGTGAAATGACACTACTCACCAAAACATGATCAGCCCCAAGCCATGCTTTAACCTAGAATTATGAAACTTGGTACACATGTGTATCTTGTCAGGATGTACAAAAAAGTCTCTTGGAGCCCTGGTCCAAACCCAACAGGAAGTCGGCCATTTTGGATCAAACCCGTAATTTCCTCTATTTCATAGACGTCACATCTGATTTGACTACTCCCACACCTTTTGAGATACAGACTTCAAACTCACTGAGCAGAGAGGTGAGACATTACAGATCAGAAGTTATCAACAGAATCCTCGTAGATCAAAGCATGTGGGCGTGGCTAAGCGTCAAACTTTGGCTTTGTGAAATGACACTTTTCACCCAAACCTTCATCAGCCCCAAGCCATGCTTTAACCTAGAATTATGAAACTTGGTACACATGTGTATCCTTTCAGGATGTACAAAAAAGTCTCTTGGAGCCATGGTCCAAACCCTACAGGAAGTCGGCCATTTTGGATCAAAGCTGCAATTTCCTATTTTTCATACACGTCACATCTTATTTCAGTACTCATACAGCTTTTGAGATACAGACTTCAAACTCACTCAGCAGAGAGGTGAGACATTAAAGGTGAAAAGTGATCAAAAGAATTCTCGTACATCAAAATATGTGGGCGTGGCTAAGCGTCAAACTTTGGCTTTGTGAAATGACACTACTCACCAAATACATGATCAGCCCCTAGCCATGCTTTATCTCAGAATTATAAAACTTGGTACACTTGTGTATCTTGTCAGGATGTACAAAAAAGTCTCCTGGTACCAGGCTCCAAACCCAACAGGAAGTCGGCCATTTTGGATCAAAGCCGCAATTTCCTATTTTTCATACACGTGGCATCAGGTCAAAATACTCATACAGCTTTGGAGATACAGACTTAAAACTCACTCAGCAGAGAGGTGAGACATGAAAGCTGAAAAGTGATCAAAATAATTCTTGTACATCAAAGCATGTGGGCGTGGCTAACCGTCAGACTTTGGCTTTTTGAAATGACAATAGTCACCAAAAACATGATCAGCCCCAAGCCATGGTTAAACCTAGAATTATGAAACTTGGTACACATGTGTATCTTGTCAGGATGTACAAAAAAGTCTCCTGGTACCAGGCTCCAAACCCAACAGGAAGTCGGCCATTTTGGATCAAAGCCGCAATTTCCTCTATTTCATAGACGTCACATCTGATTGAACTAGTCCCACACCTTTTGAGATACAGACTTCAAACTCACTCAGCAGAGAGGTGAGACATGAAGGTGGAGATGTTATCAAAAGAATCCTCGTACATCAAAGCATGTGGGCGTGGCTAAGCGTCAAACTTTGGCTTTGTGCCATGAAACATTAGAATGCAATTACTTCTCCAGGGGAGGTGAGAGCTGAATCAGACTTTCCATGTCTCATTATAGACCAGCCATGATCACATTCACATGCTAAATTCATTAATTGACAATGTGAATGTCATAAAGGTTGGTCACCTAATCCACACCCCCCTCCAACAAGAAATCACCTGGGGTTTTTTTCTGTTGGATGCCTTACTTTTACTCTATGCTTCCAATGGGTTAAATACTGTGCCAACTGATACAAAATGACATGATGATGCCCTCTGTGAATGTTAGCTGCTGGCTGAAGCATGTGGGGGTGACTAAATAGCGAGTAGCAATGCTCACCATGTCTACGGTCATCTCTAAATCAAACATGCTTCATCCGATTTGCACCAGACTTTATGTGATCAACTCTGGTGAACCTCTAAAGAGCCCAATAGCATTACAATATTACTTGACTCTAATGCGCCCCTAGGTTGATCAAAGAGCTGTATCTCCTTGCTATATTGCCGAATCTGCACAAGATATTGCGTGCTTCACAAAGGAGTGCTGCTGAAAAGACAATTCAGATAATGTTAAGATAAGTTACCAGATAAAATATCAGTCCAGCTGTCCATATACACATATATACTCCCAAAACTTTAAACATAAAATGAAATACAGAACATTGTATCCATTATTATGCTAAGAAAATAATTATTTAAATATAAATTGTTATTTTTCCTGTTTTTTACAAATGATCTTTTTTTGAGTTGCAGTACAAAGATTCACCAAAAGGGGGCAGTATTGCTCCACCAATGAAAAAGAGACTGCTGAAAAGAATGCAACTTATGTTACCAGATAAAACATTAATCCAGCTGTTCAGATACACATACATTCTCCCCAATAATTAAACAGAAAGGATTTGGGAGGCTAGGATACATGGCTTGTATCCATCCAGGCCATGTTAACATAATATGTATGAAAATATACATTGTTATATGATTTATGTTTTTTTTAATTGTGTTTTTTTTCAGAGTACAAAAATTGACTAATTTTGGTTTAAAAAAAGATGAAGTACAACATTCATCATAACTCACCTTTTAGAAGCTATTTCAGTAATTCTCCAACAGATGTCAGTATTGCTCCACAAATGACAAATAAATGGATGGGTTAATGGAATTCTGGGATCATTAAATTGGATGACAGAGCTAAAGATGATAAATAAATTGATCAGTATGCAAAATAAGTCAGTAGGGGTCACTGTTACTCCACCAATGAGAAAGAGATTGAGGGAGAAGCTTAGTTCTCAGAGAAATAAATTGCATCAATGTCTGTAATAACAAACTGACAAAGGCCAAGTGCTAACATCAACTCTGCCCCACCACAATCCAACAGAAAGTAGCCATTTTTTCTGCTGGATGTCTTGCTTTACCGGTGACTCTGGAGAACCTCTACAGAGCCCAAAATGATTACATTGTAATTTGACTCCACTGCCCACCCAGGTTAATCACAGAGCTGCGTCTCCTTGCGATATCAGCCGATCTGCACCAGATTTTTGTGCATTCTCTGGAAGCAATGAGTGACAATCTTCAGGGCAGGTTTGGCAGCTCTGTGAGAGTGAGGCGGTGGATGGGGATAGGCAGTGGCTGGGGGTAGGCAGTGGCTGGGGGGAGGTGGTTCTGAGGGGAGGCGGTGGCTGTGGGGTGGGTGGTGCTGAGGGGAGGCAGTGGCTGGGGGGAGGTGGTGCTGAGGGGAGGCGGTGGCTGTGGGGTGGGTGGTGCTGAGGGGAGGCAGTGGCTGGGGGGAGGTGGTGCTGAGGGGAGGCGGTGCTGGAACATCCGCGGTGGCTAGGCCTGAGCGGCGCTTGGCTGCGAGGGCCGCTTGAGGCTCCGCGGAGCTTTAATTTACTTTACAAATGCATGTAAGCTACAGTTTGTACTGTTTCAATTAAAAGAAACATGTTTTCTCACCAGATTAATTTTGTCCAGCTGTTGACTTTAAGTTTGTGTTCATGTCCAACCAGAGCCAGATATTGTGTAGTTGGTGCTTTTAATCATTTTTCAGTTAAATTAATTCAATTCAACTCTATAATAGTCACAAAATGTCACAAAAATTACTCTCACTCTAAAATCTTTCAGAAAATGGCAAAAATGTATTGAATTGTATCGTTTGCTGATTATCACAATATATATCATATCGTGAACAGAATATTGTGTATCGTATCGTGAGATTATTGTATCACTACAGCCCTACTATTGTCGAGGATTGATGAATCCGTCCAATTGCCCAAGCAATAACCAGAGATGAAAAAAAGTCAGTTGTTGGTTTGTTTCCATGGCTCAATGTTGGTCAAATAATTTACAGATGTATGTTTTGTTAGGGTTAAGGATTACATGCTATTTTATTATTTATGTGTAGTTAAATGTTAGTGTAGTTATAAAGTGTTCATTACCGAAACATTCTTATTCATTACCGCATGGGCGTAGGTTTGGGTAGGGACGGTAGGGACATGTCCCGACCAATATTCACGGGATATGAAAAAGTCCCGACCAATTTTTGCCATATTGGCTCAAAGAACGTGGATCTACGATCTTTGATTAGCAGCAACAGGCGGTGCGCGGAACGGAAGCTTCTTAGTTTGACATTAATTATGAGCCTCCGAGACCGTGTCGGAACGGTGCTGTCCGGGGGGTGGGGGGAGGGGGAGTCAGTTGAATCGTCGGACGTTCTTTGATTAGCTGCAAAAGGCGGCGGCTAGCTGGGCACACGCGTCTCCTTCTGAGTCTCCGAGACCATGTCGCCACCAAAAAAGAAAAGGACAGACATTAGAAGTTATTTCGCTACGTCGGCTGTAAGTACAGTGAGTGGACCCATAAGTTAGATATCTATCACGCAACGCATTTGTTGTAAAGTCCGGTGTTTAGTAAGGTCAGCACTGAATGTGAGGTAGAATAGGTCTGTTAATTATGTAATATTTTTTCTTTTTTATTTTATTATTGATTTCTTCTTATCTGCAATTGTGTTTGCTGTATCCAGAGGATATTTCTTTTGATCTTACTTGTAACGTTTGCTGAATTTTGTAAAGGAAAAAGTAAAGTGTTCTTGAACTGATCTGCTGAGTATGACTGTATCTGGTTGTATACACAAGATGTATGATATGGTTATGGTTGGGGGGAGGGGGTTATTAAGCCAATGTGGTTTCCCCCCCCTTCTCAAAAATGTTCGGTGCTCTTGGGCATTTCACTGTGCTGCGGGGAGGGGGTGTCAAGGTCCCCACCAAAACTTAGACCGAACCTACGCCCTTGCATTACCGACATACGTTTTTTCATTACCGCTATGCTCATTTTATGATAATTTATTTAGATTAAATAAAAGAATTACATGAACTTTTTAATTCCTCAATGAAATGGTCAGACTCTTTATATTGTGGTTGTGTTGTTTTTTTCAATTTAATGATTTAACACAAAATTAGAACCAAAATTGATTTTAAAAATTGTATTCATGTTACGGTAATGAAATAATTGTTTACATTAAAATAATAAATTTTGTTATTAATGACTATTCTTTATTGGTACTTTCTCCTTTGTGGACACTGAAGTCCATGGTGTCCAAAAAAAGTGAAAAAAATGTTTTTGTGGTTTCATATTTCTTCATCAAAATTGTGTTACGTTAATGAATTTATTTCCTCAAAGTCAGACTAAAATGTCTAAAAATTCCTTAAAAATATGCATAGAGGTTATAATTTTACATTGAACAATAAAATTAGATTCTATTTTATAAAGAAGGTGTGTTTTTGTGTGTATACAATGCTTTTTTATTTTTGCTATAAGTTGTGACATGTTCGTGAGAATCACCCAATTACCGTATTTTCCGGACTATGAGCGCACCATACTATAAACCGTACCTTCAAATTTTTTGAACCCCCCACCTCCCCCTCTGGAAACTTACATATATCAGCCGATAATTAAAATGAGGTTGATAGGTTTAATTTATCGTGCGATTAATTGATTTACCTGTTGCGATAAACAGGTAGGCCTGTCACCGCAAATGCTGTGGTATTGCAAATACAGGTCCTTCTCAAAAAATTAGCATACTGTGATAAAGTTCATTATTTTCCATAATGTAATGATAAAAACTAAACTGTCATATATTTTAGATTCATTGCACACCAACTGAAATATTTCACTTTTTTTATTGTTTTAATACTGATGATTTTGAAAACCCAAAATTCCTATCTCAAAAAATTAGCATATTTCATCTGACCAATAAAAGAAAAGTGTTTTAATACCAAAAAAAGTCAACCTTCAAATAATTATGTTCAGTTATGCATTCAATACTTGGTTGGGAATCCTTTTGCAGAAACGACTGCTTCAATGCGGCGTGGCATGGAGGCAATCAGCCTGTGGCACTGCTGAGGTGTTATGGAGGCCCAGGATGCTTCGATAGCGGCCTTAAGCTCATCCAACTCATCGCTGTCTTCAGGTGTTTTCCCCCAGGCTTTGAAAACAGCAGTTATCAAACCACTGATAAAAAAGAACAATCTAGACAAATCACTACTGCAGAATTACAGGCCGATCTCCAACCTCCCATTGATCAGCAAAATTATTGAAAAAGCAGCTTTTAAACAATTAAATAACTTCCTCACAATAACCAACTGCTTTGACTCCTTCCAGTCTGGTTTTCGTGCTCACCACAGCACGGAGACGGCCCTTGTAAAAGTGTTCAATGATATCCATATAAATACAGACTGTGGGAGAACCACAGTGCTGGTTCTGTTGGACCTCAGTGCAGCTTTCGACACTGTTGACCATGACATTTTACTGAATCGACTGGAAAGTTGGGTCTGACTCTCCGGTCCAGTGCTCAACTGGTTTGAATCTTACATAAAGAACAGGGATTTCTTTGTATCAGTCGGAAACTTCTCATCAGAGAGGTCAAAGGTCACATTTGGGGTACCCCAAGGTTCAATCCAAGACCCCTTCTTTTCAATATTTATATGCTCACACTGGCTCAAGTTATAACAGGAAATGAGATTAGCTACCGTAACTACGCAGATGATACACAGCTCTACATCACGATGTCACCAGGTGACTCTGAACCCATCCAATCACTGAATAGATGCTTAGAACATATAAATGTGTGAATGTGCCAAAACTTTCTCCAGCTGAACAGAAACAAAACTGAAGTTATTATCTTTGGACCAAAAGAGGAGCGAACTAGAACCATTGCACATCTTCAGTTATTACAACTGAAAACCAGCAATCAGGCCCGAAACCTGGGAGTAGTGATGGACTCTGACCTGAACCTTCAGAGCCACATTGAGACAGTCACAAAGTCGGCCTTCTATCACCTGAAGAACATCTCCAGGATTAGAGGACTTATGTCTCAGCGAGATCTAGAGAAACTCATCCATGCGTTTATCTTTAGCCGCATTGATTACTGCAACAACGTCTTCACAGGTCTGACTAACAAATCAATCAAACAGTTGCAGCTGATCCAGAACGCTGCTGCTCGCGTTCTCACTAAAACCAGGAAGATAGAGCACATAACACCAGTTTTAAAGTCCCTACACTGGCTCCCTGTAGCTCAAAGAATAGACTTTAAAATACTGTTGTTAGTTTATAAATCAGCATTCAGCTTCTATGCACCACAAATCTGGAACAAACTTCCAGAAAACTGTAAAACAGCTGAAACAATGGGTGCCTTTAAATCTCAACTTAAAACCCACTTGTTTAGAGTTGCTTATGGCTAAATTAGGGTTAGAGTGTGGGTTTTGATGTCTGATGTTTTTAATGTTTTTATCTTTACTTTTCATCTATTTATTAATGTCACATACTGTTTTTATTTCTTCTTTAATTATGTAAAGCACCTTGAAATGCGTTGCTGCTGAAATATGCTATACAAATAAAATTTGATTGATTCTCTGTAGCCCAGGTCAGGCTCTTCTGCCGCTGTTTCTGGATCAAAAGTGGCTTGACCTGGGGAATGCGGCACCTGTAGCCCATTTCCTGCACACGCTTGTGCACGGTGGCTCTGGATGTTTCTACTCCAGACTCAGTCCACTGCTTCCGCAGGTCCCCCAAGGTTTGGAATCGGCCCTTCTCCACAATCTTCCTCAGGGTCCGGTCACCTCTTTTTGTTGTGCAGCGTTTTCTGCCACACCTTTTCCTTCCCACAGACTTCCCACTGAGGTGCCTTGATACAGCACTCTGGGAACAGCCTATTCGTTCAGAAATTTCTTTCTGTGTCTTACCCTATTGCTTGAGGGTGTCATTGACGGCCTTCTGGACAGCAGTCAGGTCAGCAGTCTTACCCATGATTGCAGTTTTGAGTAATGAACCAGGCTGGGAATTTTTAAAAGCCTCAGGAATCTTTTGCAGGTGTTTAGAGTTACTTCATTGATTCAGATGATTAGGTTAATTGCTCGTTCAGAGAATCTTTTCATGATATGCTAATTTTTTGAGAAGGACCTGTACATTTGCTGTGGTACTGCAGGAACCACGATGTCTGGCTAGTCAGTTTATTGAATCAAATTTTTTATTCATTTAATTTTTTTATGGATTACAACTAAACTTGTAGGCCAAGTTCATTATGCTGAAGTTGCAAGTCACTGTCAGAATATTGAGTGCTAGCATGGATTAACCCACATAATTCCTTACATTGTCTCCCATCAGAGCCTCTTCGAAGTGTCTGGTTAAATTAGATTTTTCTCAGGAATGTACCCACATTAGTGGGGAAAGTCCCCTTGTTTGCACGGAGCACTTCCGGACTGCCACTATCAAGAGGGCTTTTCAGAAAAACTTAATCCGATTGAAGGGTCAGTTCCTTCTCTCTACTGAAACGAGGCTTTCAGCAAAAATTTTTTAGACATAAACTTTGTGTGTGGATAATGACGTCCTGGCCATTAGTTTGATAGAAGTACTGAACTTTCTGTTTCTGTTGGCTCTGTGTACTTTTTAGCTGTCTACCTGAGGATATAACTGCACTGGATTTTTTGAATATAATTATTTGGCTTTGTTTTTGTTGGGGAACACATAATCCAAATCCATTCAATGAAGTTCTTGACACTCATGTTGGCTAATTATGTTGTTTACTCCATTCATATTGTGGTTGCATTAATATTTTAAGAGGTATCTGATATGCATGGACATTGTCCATCTTATTCCAAGCCTCATGAGGCTTTGTGTGATTTATAGGTACAACTTCCACCACAAACCGAAACCGCCATTTATTTACATGTTAGCAACTTGCTAACCGGCTTTCATCAGAGGTTTTAGGCCATAAAATATGTAGAAACATACAAAATTGTTTTACCACTACCTGCAGCTATAGAGGGATGGGAGGATGACTTGAAGAAAAGGCCACACATGACCCGTAAAAGCATACTTAACTATTTCACTGACTCAGTTGTTTCAAATGCAGATGTGGCTTTTCTTCCATTGGCTTTTTGTCCACACAGTGAAACCAGCACACATAAAGCGTTTAGATTTTTTAGCCAAATTCTTTTTGCTTCCCCATCTATTGGTAGGCAATAAAAACTGTATGGCTTATTACAGGGACACTGCCTTTTTGTTTTGGGAGCATGTTCTAAACACACTTGTTACAACCACAAATTCAATTGGGTCTGATTATTAGTGCACAACCTGAGTTTGGTTGTATAGTGTGTTCACCTCATTTCAGGGGCAAGCCACTGGAGTATTGGAAGTTTTTATCTGCTTTTCATGTGTAGGAAAACTATTGTTTCTTTAACATTCTGTGTCTCTCAGCAAGCAATATTTTCTGACTTTTGACTTTACTCTGATTGCAGTTATTGAACAAGGGAAAGACAATAGATTATTTATGTATGTTAAGGGGAAAAAACCTTAACATACCTTGGGCTACAAAAATGGATATGTTAGCAGTAGCTATAATATAAGTGGAATAAATAATCCTATAAAGAGAAAGAAAATTCTTACCTAGCTGAAAAGATTGAGCTGTTCAATTGCAATGCTTCAGGAAACCCACCTTAATGAGACAGAATATAAAAAACTCTGAATGAGTGGGTGGGGCAGTTTAACAGTGCTTCATGTGAAAGGGGTAGAAGGAGAGGGCGTTGTCATTCTGTGACAGATCACTTGTTTTTTTTCTTTAGAGAACATGTATGAAGACAAAAAAGGATGATACCTCTTTGTTTAAAAAATTTCTTCTAAGTACCTCTTATATTCATCAGTCTTAACTTACAAAAAAAATGGTTTATTTTATTTTTGTTTTTTTTTCTGCTATAACTAGGCCTGTCGTGATAAACGATAAATCAATTAATCGCACGATAAATTAAACCTATCGACCTCATTTTAGTTATCGGCTTTATTGTCTCTTCCTGCCTTTTTTCTTTCTCTTGATCACACTGAATGAAAAAAGGCTCAACTCCGGTGTTCTCCACTGACCCTCCCTTCCTCATTTCCTTAGTGTAATGTCCAGCTCACACTACACGAGTTGTCGGCCGACTGTCGGCCCATTTTCAAAACCTGAGAGACCAGACATTAGCCGACAGAAATCCTAGGTATAACGGTTAAATCGAGTTCGATTGTGCCGTGTGGTGTCCAGCCACATGAGCACAAAATAATAGCTACAAGTCCAGTTAACTAATTTTAAAATCAAGCATTAATCAATGCTTTACTAGAATCTACATGTGATGCATGTGACTAGAGTCAGCATAAAGTCCTGACTGAATAAAAATCAGTATAACCTATTTATGTCACGTGAACGAAGAACAGCTGAAAACTCACCGGGTTTACCAACTGCGGTAGCAATTTGGCTCCAACTGCTCTTGTCATTTGTATATTCTTTGCACGAAATGTTGAATAAATGTTAATGTTGTTTCCACATATCTCCAATGTCAGCTGTTTGGGATTCCCCTCGTAATTTCCCCTCAGAAAGCATGGAGGAGAATCTGCGCATTCTGATTGGCTACCTGTCACATTCAGCGATATGCTCCCAGTCGGAGAAAACCCCCGATTTAGATCGGAGCGGCCACAACTATCCACCATAACACACCACACACTGCAGGATGATGGGTTACGAAATCACCAGTGACAATCTTAGATCAGCTAACGATCTAAGATTGTCATAAAGAGAAAATAGGGGCAAAAAATCGTGTAGTATGAACTACTGCATTAAGTAGTCGGATGTGCCCATCTTCTTTATTTAAATCTAGTGATTACTGAAGGGCACATACAGACTTCATAATCTGCACTCTTTTGGTTGAATGCAATATTTATTTCCACTTTGGCTTTATGTTGTTTAGTTTTTATTCAAGTATGTTTTTTGTTAATGGAGACTGAGAATCCATTTTATTTTTGTTTTTAGTTGTTTTGTTTATTTAGTTTATCAGTTCTAGTGGAATGTGTTCTTTTGAAAATAAAGTGTACCTATCTATGGCAGGAAATCTCATGCATTATTAGTCATTTCCATTAAATCAGTGTCAAAAGGTCTTGAAACAATATTATCGTTTATCGCAATAATTTTTTAGACAATTAATCGTCCAGCAAAATTTGTTATCGTGACAGGCCTAACTATAACAATTATACAATGTAAATACTCGGAGGTGGTTGCTGATGTCATTTTCTAATTGTCCACTTTCTAATTTGCTTTCCAAATCATTTGAAAAAATATTTTTGAGCATTGTGGCACTGTGAACTATTAATCAATCAAATTTAATTTGTATAGCACATTTCAGCAGCAAGGCATTTCAAGGTGTTTTACATAATTAAAGAATAAAATAAAAACAGCATGTGACATTGAATAAACAGTAAAAAAGGAAATAAAAAAACGATAAAAACATACTTTTGTTACGGAATCTAAGCGCCTGTCGTCGCCGGACTCCGCCGTCCGTTCAACACGGGTATTATCCAGGCCCCTTCGCCTAACAGGACAAGGTCTCCAACCTTGCCGCACCAGGCTCCGTCCACCTGTCAAGCGAATTTTTGCGCTAGGACTTCACCGTCTTACACTGATTTTTGTGTACTATTTTTACCTGTTAGAGTCTAGAATTTACAGGGTTTTTCTGTTACTTTTGCTACAGAATTTAAGCACTTGTCGTCGCCAGACTCCACCGTCCATTTAACATGGGTATTATCCAGGCCCCGTCACCTAACAGGACAAGGGTTGTGTGATTTTAGGAAATAAGCCAATATGGTGTTAATAGAATCCTCTGTACCTTTATGTTTGTTTGGATTTAACAAATTGATATTATATTCACCACCAACAAACAATCCTATTTTTCACATTAGTAAAGTGTTCCTCTGAGTCTATACAGTTGTTAAATATGCTTAGGTCAGAATCTGGTGTTCTGTACACAGCTTATGATTATATTTTTCTGTTTTTCTCCATTTATTTCAATTGTAAGACATTCATGCACATTGTCTACAACAGTTGACATTTTTTCACCACTTTATAATTATAATTCTTGTCCACATTCACCACCACCTTTTTTGTTTTTTCTATACAGCTCAATTCATAACCAGGTAGTTCAAGGTCCATGTCCTTATCACTATTTTATCTACGTTTCTGATACTAACATAACTGATGTAAATAGTAGGCCTGTTACGATAAACTATAAATCAATTAATCACATGATAAATGAAAATTACCGACCTCATTTTATTTTATCTGCTTGTTACGACTGGTTCAGGGTCGTAACAAAAACAGTAGACCATGCTGCGGTTAAAGTGCATACAAATGAATATTTATTAACAAAAACAACAAGGGATTGTGGATATCAGTATCATTGGTGTAATGCAAATGCTTGGATGTGTTGTATGAGTGCATATGGAAAGTGTTGAGGTGCCAAAGCAAAGACAAACTCAAAAGTGCAACAGGAGGGGAGCTGAAGCCTGGCAACCAAACAACACAAGCTGCAGAGTGGACGCTGAGGGCGACCCAGAAGACGGAGACAGCCAGGTTCAAATACTCTGTAAAGGGGAGGAGCACAAAGACAGACAACAAGACCTGCAACCCAGGCCTACAAGGCCCAGGGCCGTAACACTGCTCTATTGTTTCTTCCTGCCCTTTTCTCTTTCTATTGATGACACTGGATGAAAAAAGGTTCAACTCCATTGCTCTCCACTGACCTGTGCCTTTCTCATTTTCTTTGCTTACGCAAAGAAAATGAGGAGTGAACTATTGCTTGAGGTAGTTGGATATGCCCATCTTCTCTATCTAAAACTAATGATTATTGAAGGGCAATATAGTATACATACTTCATAATCTGTATTCTTTTGGTCGAATGTAGTTTTTATTTCCACTTTGGTTTTATGTTGTGTTTAGTTTTATTCATGTGGATTTTTTGTTAACAGACTGAGAGTCCATTTTATTTTTGTTTTTGGTTGTTTTATTTTGTTTACCAGTTCCAGTGTTAAATGTTCTTTTGAAAATAAAGTGTATTTATTTTTGGCAGGATGTCGCTACATTATGTCATTACCATTACATTGGTTTAAAATGGTCTTCAAACAATATTATTACTTATCGCAATACTTTTTGAGACAATTAGTCGCTCAGCAAAATTTGTTATTGTGACAAGCCTAGTAAGTAGTCCTTAATCTTATGAAAATTTGCATACAAACTTCTGCTGTTAAAGTTAATTGATATTTAGTAGCTAAAGTATTAAGCTCCTCAAATTGATAATATTGAGAGTCATTGTTGATATGCAAGAGAATTATTTTCTGGTTCAATGTCATTTCCAAAGTCATCCGACTTATAGGTAGTATATTGTGTAGGGTTTAATTCCAGGTGATCAAGTGTATCTAGATCTTTTGGTTAATAGTCAGCATTACCACCTGGTAATGCTGACTATTTATTGAGTGTCATTGATGATTTGATGTTAAACATACCTCACAATGAGTAGCAACTTCATGGTTTTTTCTGTGTACTAGTGCGTTTTCTGATAACCAATTTATGATGTCGCAGGTAAGCAAAGTCTCTTCCTCTTGCAGCTCTAAGTGGAAGCATCAGGTCTTTTTTCTTTCTCTTGACAGTCTCTGGGAAGTGCTCATTAATATAGACATTTGATATTGTAATCATATTACTGTGGTGCAATATGATCTCTGTTCCTTGAACCTCAGTTACTTGGCAATGAAGGGTCTAGGTCTGTCACCACTAGATTTTCTATTTCAATGAGCTCATTCCACCTCTTTTTGATGCAGTTTGAGTTTCTCAGCAAAAATGTTTTTTAGTTTCTCTTCAGTTTGCACCCAGGTTTCTTCTGGTATTTCTACAACTCCATCAACAACCAAATTGTGTCTAGACTGTCCCTCCAGGTTTTCTATCTTGTCTGTGATGTTAACATGCTGTCGCAGATTATTAGTAGGTCTGACTGCATGCTCTCGCCCTGGATTGATTGACAGAGGATTGCTCAATCCTCCGCATGGGGATGGAGCCGGCATCATGTCAATTACAAGTGCCACTTGAGGTAAAGTTTTGAAATCGGGGAACATTCCTCCAGTTGAAATGATCAGAAGTCAGCAAGTCTCTGGGAACAAGGGTCTTTTGGTCCTGCAAAGCCTCACTGCAATACGTTGTCAGCTCCTGGATAGAGAGATGCATTGAGTGGGATATGAATGTTTTGTTTTTCTGTTTAATTTTGTTATCTCTATGATGTTTTCTGTGCAGTTGAAAATCCCTGAACCAGGAGGTCAGAGGTGAATCCATCTAAATGACGCATGACCTTCAGATTTTTCCACCACCATATGAAGAAACTGGTCAAAGACAGAAAATATTCAGTTAATGTGACCCCTGCCGACATCTCAGCTTTGGATGAAGGCATTCAAGATCAAAGCAACTGCTGCAAAGGTGTTCCTAATAAATGATTGATGAACTGATATTATTTCTCATGGTGTACCAGTGTCAGTTCATGCACAGATCAGAAATGTTTGATGATCTGCCTGGTGAACATCCTCTCTGTGCTTCTCTTTTCATTGCTGGGCTTGTCCAACATGGTGGCTCGGCCTACGATCTGATATAAATCAGCAGGTAGTTAATTCTCCCTGACAGCTTTACTCTTATTTACGACATGTTTGAGAGCTTGCATTTGGCTGGAAGAGCTGCTGTCTGTGTCCTCATTTCTGAAGTGTACTTGAGTGGTTGCACATGCATTTGGGAACAGGCTGTTTCTTATGCTAGGGTATGGGGGGGAGTTATCAGAGTAAATAAACTGGAACATCACCCTCACTGTCGCTTTATTAAACCCGGGTTCTTAATGCATCTACTTTGCGTTGAATTCTCTCAACAAAGGGTTCTGGACATAACAGCTGGATTTCCTGACCATTCTGAAGCAGGAAGTATTTTAAACCTTCAGCCAAACACATTAAGCAAATCCTTGTGGTTTTTTTCCCTCCTCAAATGCACAAAAGATTGTCTGTTTTGATTAAAATATTTCATTTATTAGATTAATTGTAGTATCTCCACCACTGCCAGCCAAAAGCAAGCAGTGAGATTCAGAAAGTGATAAGAGAGTGAGCAGAACGTCCTCCCACACCGAGTCAGAGAAGCTGCCAGACACACATTAAGAATAATGACGAATCAGTTGGCAAAGCTGCCACCACACTTCATTATTGCCATGCGGTTAACAGGCCAGTGTTGAGGCGTCTCCATGGAGACAGCCAAATGGCAAAGCCGTCTGAACGAATGGAGGTAAAGGAGCTCTTTGGAAGCAATGAGGGGGGGGTTATTTTGGCAGTAGGCAGCAGCAGCTCTTGCTGCTTAAGCACCTCATTTGTAGCCCTAGCTGCTATTTAACTTGCACTAAAGATGGCTTCTCTTCAAAAGTGTTTGTGATATTTCAGAGGATTGTCACTTTTATAGGATAGGAGATGCTGCAAAGTACGGGAAAAACCTGAGATTTTGCTTTGTGGCTGTCTTTAGTTAAAATGTCACAGCAGAATCCTGACAAAGAATCTGTAAAGAGGGTTCCCATTAATTTTCCTGACTATGCCCAATTTGACTAGTACTGAAAGAATTTTTCAATTCACCAAGTAGTCGTGAGGTTTTGGGGATTTGAAGAGGTTGACAGGATATGTCAATATATCAGAACATAAAAATATATAATTCATTCTAGCAATGATAATAGTTCCACTTTTGATGTGCAAATGAAATGCATCCTAGAATTGTGTTTTTAAAATTTGCATGAAAAAATGTGAATCAAGTGAAATCTATGAGAAACATCTAATTTGGAACCTTTCATCAAGATATTTACAACATAAGAACTTCCTTTTGTGATTTTGTTTGCACAGACTTGAACAAAGAAACGTAGCTGAAACAAACTTAAGAAAGACAGTGCGATTGAGGATAAGAATGCGCCACAATTAGAAATGCTGTCAAAACTCGTTTACATGCCCAGAATTCCTCAATCAGATTGAAATGATCCGCATGTATTATTCATATGGGCATGAAATTAACTAATTCAATCATGACCTGCGTTTAGCAGTCCCTCCAGTTTTCTGTGATTCCACAATCGCATGGAAATCCATGCAAAACGGATCCTTATTTTCATGCAAATGCATAATATACAGTATATATGTATATGTGAATGTATATATCAATCAACAGCATCCTCCAGGTGCCTTGGGCCGAACTTGAAAATTGGGCATGAGCTTGTGTATGTATACAAGGGAACATGAAAGTCCCATCATCAGAAATTTTATGGTTGAAAATTCTTCCAACAGAATATGAGTCATGTACTGAAAGCTACCCCAAAAAGCAGATTTCCTTTTTTTTGTTTCCTGCAAAAACGCAGAACAGTTGAGGAGTCTTGGAGTCTCGTCCACCTTTATTTTCAGGTGGGTAGCCGTACTAGCCTTTTCAACATGGATGCTCTCTACACGACATGGTTGTGAAACAACTCAGGGCCTTCATAGAGAACTGTAGGTGATGTATCTCCTTTCCTCATGGACTCTTGTGTTGTGTAGGCCAGATCAGTGATGGGATACACCCAGTCAGATTGATTCCTTAATAGACTGGGTCAACATGTTTTCCTCTGGCCATGTCATGGGCTTCTGATGCACAACCTTTTAGCCCAACTTAGGCTTAATTTGTGGCTTGTGTGTACATACACACCACATAAGTCTATAGCGACCTGAGCATAAGATACAGGTGCCCAGGCTGAAATATGTCTTGGAAACTTCAATACATTCCTTTAGTCTTTGCTGTGGTTTTGCTAATGAGATTTGCCAGAGTTCTGAGGATTCTGGGACTGATATATTAAACTGTGAATGAATAAATCTTTCCCAGGTTATGACCTGTCTAGGTGGCCAGATCATAACATGAAAGATCAATCTTCCTCAGATCTCAAGCAGCCAACACATGATAGAGGTCTGAGGATGTTTTAAGACATTATAAGCATAGGTGCTGGAACGGGGGGCTACTGGGCCCCCACTTTACAGCCCTGCCCTGCCCGTCCGCTGGTCCCACCAGACATTTACAGAGACTCCACATAACTCTGACAATCTGTGACTGACACCTCTCTGTGTTTATATGCAGACAGAGGTACAGATGAGACCTATAACACTGAGATCTGGACCAAATCTAAGGCTCCAGATCATAACGGTCACCCAAAGGTTTACGCACATGCGGCAGCTTCGGGTCGGGTTGGGATCATGAACCGGTCTGACATCTGAAAAAAGGCTTTGACTCTGATCCGGTCCAGGTCTGAAACAATTCTGCCTAAAAATTAAATGAGATTTCTGTATTTGTCACCATTTATAGAACTGACAATGTTTTCTTTCTAATGGCGTTGGGATAAAAAATTAAAAAAAGACATCGGGTCCATGTCCGTTTACGGGTTGGACCAAATGTTCACCCACACTTTGCCCAGAGCAGATCATTTTTGCTCAGGTCGAAAAATAATTGCATGAATTTTTTTCCCCCCTCTTTGCTCTTCCAAAAGCCAAACAGCCATCAGTATCCATAAGTATTGATGGCTACTGATGGTTTTCAGGTCTCTGTTGGCTGTTGAAATTATTTTTTGTGCTAAATAACAAGCACATTAAAGTTTATTCATGGTGGTTTTCATTTTGTTTTTAATGCAAAAATATTGTCAGCAGTCTGGCTGGTTATCTGTCCCACTCAGACATCTCTTTCCCGCACAATTTGTGGAACATGCAGCAAATATAATCTGCGCTGCCTTTTGGTTTTAGACCCAAAGCATCCAGATAGCGCAAAGCTACTGCGCCTTAACGTGATGATGCGCTGGAACTATTAGGTTGTCCTGCTGCTCTAAATTGGCATTGCTGGAGGATATTTGACATCTATTTATTATTGCTTTTTTAATGTTACAAATATTTGACCAGTCATGATTTTTGTCATATCTATCTATTCTCAGGGGCTGCGCAGTTGGTAGAGCAGTTGCTTGGCAGCAAGAAGGTTCTAGGTTCAATTCCCAGCCCAGGTCTTTCTGCATGGAGTTTGCATGTTCTCCCTGTGCATGGTGGGTTCTCTCCAGGTTCTCCGGCTTCCTCCCACAGTCCAAAACCATAACTGTCAGGTTAATTGAGTGTGTGTGCGTGGTTATCTGTCTCTGTGTTGCTCTGCGACAGACTGGCGACTTGCAGGGTACACCCTGCCTCTCGCCCGGAACGTTAGCTGGAGATAGGCACCAGCAACCCTCCCGACCCCACTAAGGGAGAAGCGTGTACAGAAAATGGATGGATATCTATCCTCGACATAGTTGTATTTTGGACTTGTAATAAGTAGATAAGCCCACGGCTGTACGCACTGTGTATACCTTGAGATCTTTTTTTAAAAAGTTTAGAAAAGAATAATGTTATTGGTCAGTTTACTTTGTAAATTTGGCGGCTTGGCGCTTTTTCTGTAAGCTAAAAATGAATGAACGGAGTTTGAATTCTCCTGTAGTTCTACAAGCGGTTGTTTGGATCCTGCCAGAGCTTTTTACTATGTGCGCGGTTCTGGCGGGTCATCGGTTTATGAGCTTTTTCTATGTGTGTGGTTTGGCAAACTGAAGAGCTAACGGGTCACCTGGTTGGACAACTGTTTAACCCGCTACTGGTGCGTTCACACCAGTGATGTAACGACGACAAAACGTCGGGCTGCAGGCATTTATCCGTGTTTTACATTTTTCCAGACTCCAGTTTTGAAAATGGAATAAAGTCCATTCCGCCATCTAAATACTTTGTGTAAAGCTGCCTTCGGCAGGTTCCCCACTGACAACTTTAAAAAAAAAAAAATTCTGATTATTTCCCACAAAATCTCTGACCGCAGCGCATTTAATATCAAACAATCATCAAATCTAGTCAGACCGCAGCGCATAGACCCAGAAACGTTGATTTCCTGGTAAGGAATGTTTATTGTTTACTTCAGGACAAATTGTAACAAACTCACTGAATTGATTGACAGGTGCCATCATATGAACAAGTGCGCGCGCCTGACATTCAAAGTGCGAAACAGAGGTGACGAAACACCCAATGGCCCCCCCACCTCAAACATGAATCCGGCGCCGCTAAGATGTTTTCAACATCTCATAAAGTTGAATGCATTAAAAAAGATGTATTTTGCATGACATGTTACAGTAATTGGAGCATATTCAACTATAATGCCGAACAAAACAAATGGAAACTATCTTGACCAAATCTTACCTATTTAAAAGTAAATAAACCAAATGACAAAAACTTACCTTCCTAAATGAATGGCAGCTCACTTCTACAAATCTGACTCCATAATATATTTAACAAGGGTGTTAAGCAGAGACAACAAACTCTGGCTGATTGGTATGAGCAGAGGGTGGATGGAAGGAAGTCCATCAGTGTCTTTTATAGCTGTCACCTCTGGCAGGGCACCAATCCAACTTCTCTGGTCTTCAGGAGCCAGTCGGCAATGGGCACCTGAACACTCAGATTTGCATAATAAAACTTACAACAGCCGTAACACCTGTATATCTGTGCATGAAGATGCTTTTTATACTCCATGAAGCATTTGGCAAACGTCAATGGGCCAGGACTTGAACTCGTGACAGTCGCGTTGTGGCCTGAGGTTTCTGTACCTCAGGTCTACCTGGCTGCGCGGTATACCTACTGTGCTTCTGCAGCACCCTTTGTTGCTCATGTAATCCTTTTTTTTTTTTTAAATCAAAGTCTTTATTATTATTTTTTTACATAAACCACAAACAACACTGACATAGACACACACAACATAAATTCCTCCCACTCTTCCCCTCCCTTCCTATACTGGATCTGCTACCCCAACATATATCCATCTTGTATTCATACATCAGTCAATGCAAAGCACAAGTTTGTGCGTAAATGAAAGAGCCAATATTTGACCTTTACACAAATTTATCTGCTGAAATTATTTCTACGTAAGATATAAATGGCTGCCAGATATCAAAGAATTTGTTTACAGATCCCCTTACAGTATATCTGATCTTCTCCAAATGAATGTAAGACATAACCTCTCTTAACCAGTGTCCATATACTGGACGATGTGGATCCTTCCATCGAAGAAGAATGAGTCTTCTAGCCAGTAGAGAGCAGAAAGCTTACACAGTCCACTGATGTTTGCTGAAGGAAGCCTCTGCTGGAGCCACCCCAAAGAGAGAGATGAGTGGTGATGGATGAACAGTTTGTCCAAATATTCCTGAAAAGGTGTCAGAGATGCCTTGCCAATATCTGTGTAACTTTGGACAAGTCCAGAATGTGTGTAAAAGTGTGGCTGAAGATTGTTTACAACGATCACACGTCAGATCCAAGTCCCTTTTGAATTTGCAAAATCTGTCATTAGACCAATGTAAACGATGTACTACCTTGAATTGAATAACATGTTTCAGATATATTGAGGACGAATAAATATTTTTAATTATTTTTTTACCAAACTGTGTCTGATATGGATTCCTCCAAGCCCATCTCCCACTTAAAAGAATCTAAATTGGTGTCATTGTATGAACTGAGCAAAGAATAAACTCTACTCGTACTCATTTTGTTACAGACTTACACATCAGAATCTCATCTATAAGAGAAGTTGGAGAACGTAGAGGAAAACATCCAGAGTTTGACATTACAAAATGTCTCAATTGTAAATTCCTGAAAAACTGACTTGTGGATGTCAAATTTCTGAGTTAGCTGTTCAAATGAGGCAAACTTATTGTCTATATAAAATCATTTAGAGAAGTATTCCCTTTAAACCCAAAGCAGTGAAAGCAGAGTTAGTGAGGGAGCAAATGTGATTATTTGACATGTTCTCCCCTGTTCCCCTTATGAACAGGGGAGAAGAACAAATACCGTCTTAGGGTTGGATTTCGAAATCACCACACGTCGACCACACCGTAAGTAGTAAGAAATGAATTAATTGACTGGGCAGATTTAGAGAGAGAGATCTTTCCCACTTACTACGATCAAGAGATGATAGCACACAGTTCACATCTTCCCCACTGGAGCAGACAATAATAATTCTGTACTTTTAAACAACCTCCTGCATTGATTCCAGATTTTTATTGTGTGAGTTACCACCGGATTAGAAGTATTAGTTGAGTCTGGTTGATTAAATGGTAACTGGGAGCAGATAAAGAGCTAGATGTAATTGAATTCTTCTCTAAAGTCACCCAAGTAGGAACAGGATTGTCCTCTCTTAACCAGTACAGTAATGCTCTAATGTTAGCCGCCCAGTAGTAATATAAGAAGTTGGGGAGTGACAAGCCACCAAGACCTTGGGGTAGCTGTAGCATCTTACTGCCTATCCTTGGATGCTTTTTATTCCAAATAAATGAAAACTCACTATTTAAATTGGTAAAGAAAGTCCTGGTGAGGAACACTGGCACATTGTGAAATAGAAAAAGTAGTTTGGGCAGTATTGGCATTTTGATCTCATTGATTCTACCTCCCAGGGATGGAGGCAAAGATGCCCATGTAGTGATGTCCTTCCTAAGGTTCACCAAGAGAGGCAGATAGTTTGTTGTATAGAGATCTTTGTGGCTGTGACTATTCCAAATACCAAGATATTTAAATTTGACAGAACTGATTTTGAAAGGGACTGGGAGTAGGTTGAAGGTTTGGAGTAAAATAAGTAACTCAAGAATACTAGACAGGGAATCTGAAATATAAAGTATATCATCAGCGTATAAGGAAACTTTATGTTCAGTGCCAAACCGATTGATACCTTTAATTTCTGGGCTATTCCGCAAAGCCACTGCGAGTGGTTCAATCACGATTGCGAATAGAAGTGCCGAGAGTGGGCACCCCTGCCTCGTACCATGTTTCAATTCAAAGTAACTGGATAGATTACTGTTAGTGTGTACTGCTGCCATTGGCAAGGTATATATCAACTTCACCCATGAAACAAAGTTAGGACCGAAATTAAACATCTCCAAGGTCTTAAAGAGATAGTTCCACTCCACTCGGTCAAACGCTTTCTCAGCGTCCAGCGAAATTAAAATCTCATCACAATTGTGACCAAGCGGGGCGAAAGTATACAACACATTAAACAGCCACCTGATAAGAAGAATTTACGATTTTTAACAAAACCAGTCTGGTCAGGTGAGACAATTGTGGAGATAATCTGTTTGACTTGTATCGCCAACATCTTTGTAAGAATTTTTGCATCAGTGTTTAGAAGCGATATCGGGCGATATGAACTGCAGCTCAAAGGGTCTTTATCCTTCTTTAAAAACAAGGAAATTACAGCCTGACGCATAGACAGTGGCAATTATTGCGTGGCCAACAATTCCTCAAAAACTGATAACAGGGGAGAAAGTAGATCCAAAAATTTCTTAAAGAATTCTGCCGGGAAACCATCTGGTCCTGGAGATTTTCCATTTTGCATGTTTTAATTATCTCAGCTGAAGAAAAATCTCTTTCAAACTCATTAGACAGGTCAGAACTCAGTGAAGGGTTTTAACATCTTTAAAAAAGTCATCCAATTCAATTGGGTTAAGTGAAGCTTCAGAGGTATACAGAGATTGGTAAAATATTTGCACAGTAAGAAATGATTTGCCCTCTCAGGTAAGCCCAAATAGTGCTGAGTGGCATCCCAGGAGTCTGATTAACATTAATAAAAAACTTAATTTCAGATGCAAGCATATCGACAAAGTCTTCATCAGATAAAAGTATGGGATTAAGCTGCCAAGGATGATAGCTCAATTGTGTAACAGGAATGTTCAGTTTCATTATGAGCGTACTATGGTCAGAAATGACTATTTCTCCATAATCACATTCTCTCACTAAAGGTAAAATCCGTTTATCAAGGAGAAAATAGTAAATCCGCAAGTAGCTCTTATGAACAGGGGAGAAGAACGAGATTTAGATAGAGAGATCTTTCCCACTGTACTACGATCAAGAGATGATAGCACACAGTTCACATCACCCCCAATTATGAGATTATGTGTTGAAATATTAGGTATATTTGAAAAAATATTAAAAAAATTTTTGATCATCCCAATTTGGAGCATATACTGAGACTAAAATAACTGGAAGTGCATACAGTTTTCCCACCACAATAACATGGCATCCAGCAGCGTCCGTTTTAACACTGGATGCTGTAAATTGCACCTGTTTACTAAGATGGCCACCCCTCTCGATTTGGATTGGAAATTAGACTGAAACACCTGACCAGACCATCTTCTGCTTAGATTTACACTGTCAGCTTTACGTAAATGGGTCTCCTGCAAAAAAGCAATACACTCTATTTCTCACTCTAAAAAAGCGGCAGTTGGTGTCAGTTACACTCTGCATTTCGGCAGTTGGAAATTTCGCTCATTTTTCGCTTTTTACGTCGCCATCGTAACTCCGATCCCCAATAAAAGTAATAGCTCACTTCCCGGGATTGAGCCGCACGTTTTGATACCACTTTTGTGGGTGAGCACGCAGCGGTACGAGCCGCATTAATGGTAACGAAAGAACTAGAAAATTCCTGCAGAAATTTTGAGGGGCATGCCAAAGTGTGCCCGTCGGTTTTTAATCAAGCTTCTGATGCAAAAAATTAGCATTAATGCTAAAGAAAGGTGCAATGTAGTCAATAACCTGTGGTGAGTCAGAAACATGTTGACTAAACTGTACCTGTACCATTCAGTATGTTAAAATTAATGCATAAGCCAAAATGCTAATATTAGCGTGAAGACTAATATTCATGTAGGATGCGTGGCATCACTACCATGTTTTCTGTCATTGATTTACTCCATTCAGTATACTGAACATTGCTAATAAGTAAGAAAATTAGCTAATAGCTACCTTTAGGGAAAAGGCTAATGCTAATGCACTGCCTTGCTGTGCAAGGCAGTGCACTAGTGGGGGCAGTAAAATGCTAAAGTTTGTGCTAATGTTGTGCACAAACTTGTGCTAATGTTAATGCCTTGCGCAGCAAGGCAGTTCACTATCCTGAGGAAAAAAAATGCGAAAAAAGCTTAATATTATTGCAACGACTACGGCGTTGCACTAGCATGAGAGGAATATGCAGACTTTTATTTTGAAATTTTCAGTAAGCTTCATTTTAACAACCACACCAATTCAATGTGTAACAGTAGTTTGTTTAAACCATTCACATAAAGCCCAAAATAGCAATTAGATGATGTGAAAAATATCAAGGCTTTTATTTTGAAATTTTCATTAAGCTTCATTTTAATTGACCACACCAATAAAATGTGTAACAGTGGTTGGGTTAATCCAACTATATAATGCCCAAAAGAGCAAGTAGTTCTAAATGCCAGTTCAGCCCTAATCTGTGGTATCTGAGAGTTCCGCCATGTTGTAGTTCTGACCTTCAGTCATTGTAGTTCTAAAGAGCAGCTCAACTATCATGTTAGTGAGACACACAGGGAGAGACAGAATTCTAACTGTTTGAAGCAGTTAGTTTTTCTGATCAAAGCGGCTTACTGTTCAGCATCCATAAGAGCAATCCGAAAACTTTTTGAAGCATATAAGAGGGCAGCGATTTAAATCTGTTGTGCTCTCTGCACTAACCTGAGAGAAAAACATAATAAAGGCCTGAGAGGAATATTCAGGCTTTTATTTTGAAATTTTCAGTAAGCTTCATTTTAAATGGCCACACTAATCCAATGTCTAACAGTGGTTGGGTTAAACCAGTTTATATATAATGCCCAGAACATTCTGCCCTGTCTGTAGTTATAACATTCTGCTCACCTTCTTTCTGTAATAAGTCAGAGTTCCACCATTATGTACTTCTTAACTGCCAGCTCAGCCCTCCTTTGTAATGATTGAGGGTTCCACCATGTTGACCTTCCGACCTTCTGCTCAGGCCTCTGTAGTAAAGTGTTCCATCGTGTTTAGAACTACAAAGATGGTGTTTTTGTAGTCCTAAGGAGCCGTTCGGCTTTTGTCTGTGTTCTGTTGCTATAGTGATCAAGCCTCCCCCTGTGTTTCTCCACACAGGGGGAGAAACAATTCTATCTGTTTGAGCCAGCCAGTTTCACTCCAAAAAGCTGTCCGAACAACTCCTTTCCATTCGGGAACCGTGATACGTATTCGAAAAGCGTTTGAAGCATATGATAGGGCTATTTGTCGTCTCATTTAGTACCGCGATTCATATCTGTAGCTCATTCACAGTAATTGCAGTGATGAGAGAAAAATGGTGTGCGCAGAGCTCAGAACTTTTTGCAGAAATGTATGTAAAACACTGGGGAGGAGCGTCAGTTAGTCCTGTCCCATCACTAGTAGTCAATAACCTGTGGAGAGTCAGAAGCATGTGGACTAAGCTGTACTTGTACCATTCAGTATGTTGCATACGGTAAAATTAGCCAAAATGCTAATAATAGCATGAATGGTATCAGTAGAATGTGGGGTATCACTACCATGTTGTCTGTCATTGACTTACTCCATTCAGTATACTAAACATGGCTAATAAGTAAAAAAATTGGCTAAAAACCCTTTTTTTGCATTAGCATTTTAGGTGAAATACTAATGCTATTGCACTGGCTTGTGCACGCCAATGCCATAACTTGAAAGAAAATGCTAATAAAGGTTCATATTATTGCACTGCATAAGGTGGAGCACTAACTCGAGAGAAAAAGATCATTAAAGCTAATATAATTGCACCGCCTGCAGTGGTGCACTTACCGGAAGGGATTAATGAAGCTTTTATTTTGAAATTTTCAGTAAGCTTCATTTGAAATGGCCACACTAATTCCATGTGTAATAGTGATTGAGTTAAATCAGTTATATAATGCTCAAAGCACAAGTAGTTCAGAATACCAGCCAAGTCCTCCTCTATAGTAACAGACAGTTCCGCCATGTTGTAGTTTTGACATGCTGCTCAGGCCTCTCATTTAACCGAGTCTTGGCCATAGATAGAACTACAGCTATGGCAGTTATTGCTTCTGGTTTGTAGTCCAAACCAGCAGGTCTGCCTTTCTCTGTATTCTGTTGCTATAGCGATTAATCCTCAGCCAACTGCCCTGTGTGTGTGAGACAGAAAGGTGGAGAAGGATTTCTATCTTTATGAGACACCCATGAAATGCTAATGTTTGTGATAATGTCAATGATCTATCCTGAGAAAAAAAAAACATTAAAAAAAGCTTAATATTATTGCACCACCTATGGCGGTGCACTGACGTGAGAGCAATATGCAGGCTTTTATTTTGAAACTTTCAGTAAACTTCATTTTAAATGGCCACACTAATCCAATGTGTAACAGTGGTTGGGTTAAACCAGTAATATAATGCCCAGAACATTCTGCCCTGTCTGTAGTTATAACATTCTGCTCAACCTCCTGTAGTAAGTCAGAGTTCCACCATTATATAGTTCTTAACTGCCAGCTCAGCCCTCCTCTGTAATAACTGAGTGTTCCACCATGTTGTAGTTCTGACCTTCTGCTCTTCCCTCTGTATTAAAGTATTCCACCATGTTTAGAACTACAGATTCTTTGTAGTCCAAACCAGCAGCTCTGTCTTTCTCTGTATTCTGTTGCTATAGTGATTAATCCTCAGCCAACTGCTGTATGTGTGAGACAGAAAGGCGGAGAAGGATTTCTATCTTTATGAGACACCCAGTCAGTTTTGATGAAAAAAGCTGTCCGAACAACTCCTTCCCGTTCAGGATCCGTAACGATCCAAAAACCGTTTGAAGCATATGAGAGGGCTATTTGTCATCCTTCCGCGATTCATATCTGTAGCTCATTCACAGTAATTGCAGTGATGAGAGAAATACGGTGTGCACTGAGCTCAGAAATTTTTCAGAAATGTATGTAAAACACTGGGTGGAGCGTCAGTTAGTCCTGTCCCATCACTTTGCTCTGAAGCACCTGGACCGAAAACCGTAAGTCCTAGGGAAATTTTGAAAACATTTTATGGGAGCAGGCATGCATATCAATTTCATGACCAACTTTCATACCAATAGAGCAATTTTTGCTGCCATGAGAGCGATTTCAAAATCATTTTGGGGTCAAAAATACACTTCATTCCTCACTCTAAAAAAGCGGCAGTTAGACTCTGCGTTTCAGCAGTTGGAAATTTCGCTCGTTTTTCGCTTTTTACGTCGCCATCGTAACTCCGATCCTTAATAAAAGTAATAGCTCCAATGCCGGGATCGAGCATGATACCACTTTTGTGGGTGGGCACGCAGCGGTACGAGCCGCATTAACAGTAATGGAAGAAGATGTTATAATAAACAGACATTCTATTGGGTGTAGAACAATAGGTGCCTGCCATGCAATGTGTGGCACTATGAAAGTGAGTCATAAAACTAGCCCCCCCACATTTTGTTTTTGGTGATGATAACTCACAGCCTAGCGTTAGAATTTATTAGATTTAACAATGTTTATTAGATTTAACAATGTTTGGGTTTCGCCATCGGAGGGCGCTCAGCACCATGTGCAACAGCGCGTGACGATCTGGCAGGCTGAAGGAGTCCGCCATTGCCGAGAGGACAGCTTGTTGCAGTGGATGTTGGGAGCGCTACTGTAACCGCTGTATTTTCTTTTCGCAGGTAAGCTGAGTATTAGAATGTATAGCTCATAACGCCAGTAGCCTCCGATGGGTACGGAATGACAACAAAGGCGCTTCAGTATAGCTGCATTACCTAGCTAGATATACAGCAGGAGTTAGCACCAGGCTAAAGTAGCGAGGCTAACGGCTCACGCTTGGCTCGCGCTTATGTGGGCTCGGTGGGTCGGCTTAATGGGGCCGCAAAATGTGTTTTAAACTTATGTATTGTTTGAGTTCAGTTGAGTTAATGAAAGTATGTTGGATGTAGATGTACAGTGATGTCAGTAGAGAGCATGTGTATTTGTTGTAGCACAATGTGCAACAGCAGGTGACACTCTGGCAGGCTGAAGGAGTCCGCCATTGCCGAGAGGACAGCTTGTTGCAGCGGATGTTGGGAGCGCTGTATTTTCTTTTCGCAGTTTAAACTGAATAAATATGCTGCACGAGGAGTGACTCGGCCCATCATTTCCTGCGGTGTAACAAGTGCATCTGACTTGCTTGCTCTCCCTATGCATTGCTATGGGCAGGCCCCAATAAAGAGACATTCTATTGGGTGTAGAACAATAGGTGTCTGCCATGCATTACATGGGAGGCACATGTAATGCTATGGGCAGGCCCCAATAACTAGAAAAACAGCCGTGAGAATGCATATTTGCAGAATGACTGCTGCAGAAATGCAAGAAAAAGCAGAGAAAAGCTTAAGAAGTAGAAGAAAGCAGAAGAAATATAAATAGTTGAATCAATTGAACAGTGAAACAAATCAAAAAACAGAAATGTAGTAGAAGGAGAAATTAGTACACAACCAGAAATATTTGAAGAAGTGAAACTTAGCATAATGGGCCAAAGAAGCATATTTGCATAATGATTGATGGAGAAATATAAGAAACTTGAGAACAAAGAATAAGAAGTAGGAAAAAAGCATAAGAAAGCTACAGTCATACATTGTAGAAATCCTTTGTCAAGTAATGAAACTTAATAAAGGTATACCAGAATTTAGCTGAAGAAGCAGAAGTTTGTGTGCAACCTGAATTATTTGAAAAAGTCAAAAAGTGAAACAGAGCGTAAGAAAGCATAATTAGCACAAGAGGAAATTAGTGCAAAACCAGAAATAGTTGAAACAGTTGAACAGTGAAACAGCAATAAGCTTAAATTAGCGGAAGCAGAAATTAGTACACATCCAGAAATATATGAAGGAGTGAAATTTAGCAAAACAAAGAGATTTAAGGGAAAAAGAAGCTTATTTGCAGAATGATTGATGGAGAAATATAAGAAACTTGAGAACAAAGGAAAAAAACATAAGAAAGCTACATTCAAAACATTGTAGAAATCCTTTGCCAAGTATTGAAACTTAGCAAAAGAATTGCAGATTTCAGCTGAAGAAGCAGAAGTTTGTGTGCAACATGAATTATTTGAAAAAGTCAAAAAGTGAAACAGAGCTTAAAAAAGAGCATAAAGTCATAGTACCATTCTCTTGAAGAAGCTGAACGTTTTGATATATGAATTAGTACAATTAGTGAAAGATAGTAGAAGTAGTTAAGCGCAGTAAAACGTATGGAACATCAAAAAATAATAAAGAGAAACAGAAACACTAGTAGTGAGAATGCATTGAATGCATTCTCACTGATAACTAGAAAAATTGCTGTTCCTAGTGAAACAGCCGTGAGAATGCATATTTGCAGAATCACCGCTGCAGAAATGCAAGAAAAGGCAGAACAAAGCATAATAAGTAGAAAAAAGCAGAAGAAAGCTACTGTCATGCATGGTAGAAATATTTTGCCAATTTGTGAAATTTAGCTAAAGAATTGCAAAAATTAGCATAATCAGAAATTAGTTTAAAAAAAAAAAACCTGAAGAATGTAATAATAAAAATACCAAAAGAAATAATACAAATTAGCAAAAGCAGAGATTAATATAAAACCTGAAATAGTTGAAAGAGGTGAAAAGTAAAATATATAAATTAGAAGAAACAGAAATTAGTTTAAAAAAATCTGAACAAAGCATACGAAGTAGGAAAAAACACAAAAATGCTACATCTATGTATAGTAGAAAGTGGAAGGAGCAGAAAAACATCAAAAAACAAAAAGAAATGAAATTCTATCTGTCTGTCTGTCTCTGTCTGTTGGGTGTAGAACAATAGGTGCCTGCCATGCAATGCATGGAAGCATTGTCAGTCACTGCTCTCCCTATGCATTGCTATGTGAAGGCCCCAATTAAACCTGACCCACTCAGATAATCATCACCAACCTTTGTTTGTTCAGTAGGCATTTCACTGCTGCTGTCCTAAAGATCTGTTAAATGTGTGAGTATACTTACAAATAAAATGATGCTGACACAAACACTAAATAAAAGTGTTCTTGTGGTCTCCTCCATCACTATTTCTTATACCCGTAAAGAGGATAAGGAGTAGTGAAACCTGATACGTACTATCATTTCTGCCTCCCTTTTTGCTTTTATACCAAATGTCATGTAGAACTTAGTCTATTTTTGTTTAGCATGCCTCATTAGCATGCATACCCAAAGCAAATGGCCTAACCCCAACTTACATATTACCTGCTTTGCCAAATACCAGCTGATTTTTTTTTTTTGGTTGTTAGGTAATGGGCAGTGGCTTCCGATTGTGACTGAACTGGGAGGTTTTCGAAACGACACATCTTAAAGAAACCAAAAAACATTAACATAGTGCCAGTGCTTGATGTTTTCTTCTAGCACTTGGATTGTTTCTAGAAGAAGTAGAGACCCAAATGGGATACCCAAATAATTTAAATGGGAGCCAAAGGTGAAACCTGCTTTCACCATTTCTCCCAAGATAAAATCTCAGAGGTCCACAGAAGCAAGTTTAATTGGTGCTTTTTCTGTTGAGTCTATAGGGAAGGACTCTGACAAACACACTCCTCTAGGGGGAAACACCTGAGCTCTGTCAGAGTTTGTTTGTCTTTTAAGTCCCATGGGTATACAACGGGGAAGCCTTGACCTTGTCATCAGCTTTAAAGGATCTGCTTCTAATTTAAGCCATTGCTTTTTTCTGTTTCTCCTTCAGGGCAAGCTGTGGAAAAGGGATTTAATGAGATCTCATGAGAAAAGAGTGCCAGATTAAGTGGCTTTGTCATTTACATAATATATGAAAGCAAAGCAACAGTGACATATTAAATATGCTCTGATGTTAACAAGTTAAGGGGAAGTTTTGATTTATTAAAGCATATAAGCTCATTGAGATATAATATTCAATGGAAGTTTTTAAAACAGAACCATAAATTTTTATAGCTAAACTCAAACACTGTAATTTCTGGGTTTACTGAGGAAGAGATGTAGATCTGTGGTTGTCTTATGTGACAACAAGAACATCAAACAACTGGACAACAAGAGAAAAGTTTCTATAAATCTAGTATACAAAGATATAACCAGCGATGCACCAATTCCAGTTTTCTGGCCAATCACAGATCACCGATCTTTAAAAAGCCTGACCTGCCGGTTCTGATTTTGGGCGATACAGATTTTTTTGTCTGAAATGTTGATAGTTATATTGAAAAAGTCGCAACATTTGGCAACAGTGAAGTCCCTATTGTTAATTCCGAACCTGCAGACATGACCTGGTGGGTTGGTCCATCAGTCAAACTTCTCTCATGGCAGAGCAGAAGAGGACAATGTTTAAATTTTAGACCTTTGTTGAAGTAGACAAGATCGATGGATGAAATCAACTTCACATGTAAGTATCACCGGATCATAGATCTCCCAAAATTAAGGAAATCAGGGCTGACTTATTGGTTGGCTGATTTATCTGTCAACCAATAAATTAACCACTAATTCCAATCGGAAATATCAGGTCACAATACTTTTTTGCTTGTTTATGGTCTCTGCACATACTCTAATAATTGAAGGCAACAAAAGCCTTCAATTATTACACCATTACAGACACAATAACAGATATTTGTATATTTTTTGTCTAGAAATAGCAACTGCAAAATACTTAATATCCCTGGTGATGGTGATAGTGTTTACTGTTCTCTAATAAACATCTGGGGCCTTTTCAGAACAGCTGTATGCATATTGAGATTAAATTGCACAGCTGAACTCTCTTTTCTTACTGGGGGATAAATGACAGCCAGTCACAAACAGCAAATTGTCAAAGGATAATTTTACTAAGCACTAAATGGTCTTGGATCTTCAGTTGCTGGTCATTTCTGAACCATATAGACCCCCTCAGTTACACTGAGATCTGTTTACTCAGTGTTCCCACACTGAAAATAAATGTTTCTTTGAACCAACTTAAAGAAATGTCTAATTTGTTACAACTATTTTAATCAGGTCATTCATATTATGTATTAGCTTTTTATCAACTTTAAAGTTTGCATTGTGACAAACTATTCCTGTTCTACATTCAAAATGTCTATGATATGAACTGTAGTGGCTGCTTGGGGACAGGAGTCTTAATCAAACTAAGATTACAGAGTCTGACCCAAGCATTTATTGGCAAAACTACTCGATATGTTTCCTTTCACCTGAAATGAAACCTCTTTTCTTATTATTTTGGCATTCTTATTTTAAATGGTGGTCTCTAATAAACCTGTCTCTCTTTTCAGTATGCAAGGATCCTCCATACAAAGTGGAGGAGTCTGGATATGCTGGATTCATCTTACCTATTGAAGTTTACTTCAAAAACAAGGTAATTTTAATAAGATCAATTATGTGAAACTTAAGTCATCATTTTGAAGTTTGGATTTAATCGGCTGCTGACTTCCAAAATTCTGTTTTCTGGATTTGTCTGTGCCTAAAGAATGTAAGTTGCAAATTATGTGAAGAATTTAGTTTATCTGTATCACTAGGGTACATATGAAGGCCTACTACATCAATAACAAATTTTGCTGGACTATAAATTGCCTCAGAAATTACTGCAATAAATAATAGTCATGTCATCGTGACACCATTTTTTAACTAATATAATAATAATAATGGTATATTAATGCAAGTACACCTGCTCAAAGATTTTAAATAATCTTTAATTTCTGAAGAACATTTAACATTAGACCTAGAAAACATGTTAAATATCGCAAATAAATGAACAAAACAACTGAAACAATAATTAAAATGGAATATGAAGCCTCTGTAATAAAAATTGCATTTAAAAAAATATTAATCATTCAGCTTTGGCAGGGTCCATTATTGAAAGAGGCAATATTTCAAATAATTTATTTTTGATTGTGCATTTCTTTTTGACATTCAGTTTCTACCTCATATATCTTCCTTAGTGTGTATTAGTTAAGACATAATGTAATAAATCTGATCATAGATGCATACTTTGCAAATATTGAAAACAAAATCCTGGAATGTCGAACAGGTGGGGTTTATTTTTGAGAAACAAGGTTGTTTTGTGTTGCAGTTTTCTGCCTAGGTCCCTCTTGAGAAAGATCTATATCTCAACAGGGTTTACCTGGTTATTTAAGGGGGGAAAAAGATTTAGCACTCTAATGCAGTGTTTTTCAAACTTTTTTGAGCCAAGGTACACTGTTTTAATTGAAAAAAATCTCGAGGCACACCACCAACCAAAAATGTAAACAAAGATACTCTGTATCCACCTATATTATATATATAGTCATTCTTATCAAAGTGTCTTGAGAAGGAATCAAATAAACACAAAAATGTATTTTTATCACATTTTACAATTCTTATTTCAAATTGCACGTAACATGTCCACTTCAAAAATACACCTGAACAGGGCCACAACACTGTGGTCTTAAATTTAAAGAAGATCTAGAAAACTTCAAAGTGTTTTATAAACTAATCCACAAGCATTCTTATAGCCGGAATACAGAAAATAATTCTTATTCTGAAAGAAGCAATAATATTTGGGAAAGATTTCACTGTTACAATATGAAGATTTGCATGTACAAAATGTCAATGTCTGTATATTTTACCCATCTAGTGTGAAACCTGTGCATATTTGGATGAAAACAGCTGATTTCCTGGCAGAAATTGAAGAAAGACAAAGCTCTTCCTCAACAGCTCTCAGTCTCTCTCTGGTTTTAGTTTTTATAGTAGCCAGGCTTGAGAAGCTCACTTCACACAGACATGTTGAGGGAAATGGACTCATGTTCTTTCCAACTACTGCTGAGCTTCACTGTCTTTTCCATCACTGTCGTCACAGTCTTGCTAGATACGATTCTCTCACCGCTGTAACATTCATGCATCACTAATTCTCTTGTTTTAATGTAAAATGCTCTGTACCTACTGCCATCTAGTGGTAAGAAAATTACATGATTACGCCGCTAGCTACTACTAACCAAGGTTTCGTTCACACTGAGCTTAAGTGCAGCTCGGTGTGAACCGAGCTGCACTATTTCCCTCCTGTACTGTCAGATCGACAGCCCTCAACTTAAAAGCTGCATCATACGAGTTTGAAAACATTTCTCCGTCGTGCCTGCTGCTAGCATGTGGTTGTTCTAAATGAAAATCAACGCGTTCTTCTTTGATTTACAATTTTGACTTCTAATGATTGACTTCCTGCTAGAGAGCCCCCTGGTGGTTGAAGAAAAATACACAGAAAAGCCGCATCGGGCTACAATCCGCATGGTTCAAAGTTTAGGAAAAAAGTAGCAGCTTATAGTCCGGAAAATACGGTACCATAGGTGAAGTTGGATAATTTCCACGGCACACCTAAGGATCACTCATGGCACACTAGTGTGCCGCGGAACAGTGGTTGAAAAACACTGCTCTAATGAATAAAGTATTTGCATACTGCTCCAGAGTCAGCACCCAAGTATTATTATGTTTCAATTGTGCCCTGATTTACCATGGTGCTATATGTAATAGTTAGTGGCAGGGAGAATTGAGGGGTGAGGGGTATTCTAAATCTGGGTTAAACTTTTAGAGATCCACTGGTCAGAACTTTGCTGCTGATTCCTGATCTCCAGATCTGGTAAAGCTTTCATCTGCCTATTCTGATTTGTCTTTAAGAACTATAATGTAGGAAGATATACACTGTCCCCCATGAGGGATCAATGTGTTTAAGAGAGTAGTTTTAATTATACTGTATATAAGATCAGCAAAGATTGAACCGGCTTTACCTGGAAGACGTGGAATGTGGGGTGGACACGGAGGCTGGCCGGTAGACTGAGACGGACAGCGGTTGGGCTGATAACTGATTCAGTGGTGTAGAGGCCAATGTATCTAGGAGCCAGCTTCTTGGAGAAGGATTTAAAGGGAATGTCATGAGAAGAAAGCCATACCTGCTGACCAGGGCAGAATCGAGGTGCTCAGATGCGCTTGCGGTTGGCGAAGCGTCAGTTCTGTTACGCCGTGCGTTGTAGGGCAGCTACAGCGTCAGACCAGATGCGCCTGCAACAGCAGATGTGGTGACGGATGGAGGTGACCGAAATGTCCCTTTCATCTGCTGAAAAAAGTGGAGGTTGGTAGCCCAGTGTCACTTCGAATGGGGAGAGACTGGTAGCTGTGGAGACATGTGAGTTGTGGGCGTATTCAACCCACGGGAGGAACTTACTCCAGTCTGACGGGTTGGTGTAGGTCAGACATCTGAGGGTGGACTCCAGCTCCTGGTTCATGCGCTCTGCTTGGCCGTTGGACTGGGGGTGGTGACCAGGAATGAGTGAGAATTTAGCATTTACAGCCAGACAGAACTGCTTCCACACCTGAGAAATAAACTGGGGACCGTGGTCAGACAGAACTTCAGTAGGGATGCCATGGACGCGGACCAGGAGCTGGGCTGTCTGGAAGGCGGATGGGAGCTTTCTGAGTGGAAGAAGATGACATGCCTTAGAAAAGCTATGAATGACGGTGAGAATGGCTATCATACCTTTAGACGGCGGGAGGCCAGTGACGAAGTCGAGGGCAATTTGCGACCAGGTTTTCTTAGGGATCTGAAGTGGCTGGAGGAGCCCTGTGGGAGGTTGGTGAGACGGCTTGCTACGGGCACAGATGTGACAGGTGTTGCCATATTCCTTAACATCCTTGTGTAGTGATGGCCACCAAAACCAGCGGGAGATGAGCGAAATGGTGAGGCTGATGCCAAGATGCACTGCAAACTGGGCGGTGTGAAACCAGTGGATGAGACAAGCACAAACTGTGGATGGGACGTAAGTTCTGTCTGGTGGACCGTTACCAGGGTCAGGCTCTTCCTGAAGTTCTTGGTTGACCACCTCCACAATTTCCCAGGTGAGGTAACCTACATTGCAGCTGGGAAGTAGAATGGGAGTGGGTAGCTTCTCGGAACCATCTGGAGAGTACTGGCGGGACAGGGGATCGGGCTTGGTGTTCTTAGAACCTGGGCGGTAGGGGATGGATAAGTTAAACCGGGAGAAAAACGGAGACCACCGAGACTGATGAGAGTTCAGACATTTATCTGCTTGTACATAGGAGAGGTTCTTTTGGTCGGTCCAAACTAGTACTGGATGCTCTGCGCCCCTCAGCCAGTGGTGGGCTCTTAATGCTGTCTACCACTCTCATCTCCTTGGCGGTTGTGGATCAGGTGGTAGGCATTACAGAGATTGAGTTTGGTGAAGATGGTGGCCTCTTGGACCGGTTCGAATGCTGAGGAGATAAGTGGAATTGGTATTTACTCTTTGATGCGATTTAGGCCTCTATAATCTATACAAGGTCGGAGGGAACCGTTCTTCTTGCTGACAAAGAAGAAGCCCACTCCCAATGGAGAAGATGAGTGGCGGATTATACCGGCAGTGATCGACTCGTTTATATGTATTTCCATAGCTTGGCGTTCAGGACATGAGATGTTATATAAACGGCTGGATGGAAGAGGCAAGAGGTCTATGGCGCAGTAAGGGTGGTGGTGGGGAGTTGTGGGGGGGCGAGCGGGAGAAAGAGCCTTGTCCTTGCTGAAGACCTTGAGATTGTGGTAAACCTCAGGGATACCTGTCAAATCGATGGGGTCTGCCTCATTAAGGACCACGGGGGCGAGACTTGGAGGGATGGCAGACTGCAAACAGGAGGAGAGACAATGTGAAGACCATGATTCTATGCGAAGCTCAGACCAGTTTATGTGTGGGTTGTGCTGCTGGAGCCAACTAAAGCCTAGGACAACTGGAGTCTGGGATGATGAGAAAACATAAAATGAAATAGACTCATGGTGATTACCCGAGACGATTTGCTGAAGGGGCTTGGTCTTATGCGTAATCTTGGGCAGCATGCACCCATCGAGGCCGGGGGCTTTAACCAGTGCCAACAAAGGTACTGTCTCCAAATTTGCTTGGGTGACAAGAGATTAATCTATTAGATTCTGCTCGCAACCCGAATCTATAAGTGCAGTGAGGGGGAGAGAGTCATTATTAAACTGCAGGACAGCGGGAAGCAAAGAACAGGGAGCAGAAGAATGAAGTATGGGACCCGTTAGTTTCCCCAGTCTGACCGTCGGGCCTGGGGGTTTGGGCGAATTGGGCAGGATGCAATGAAATGGCCCGTGGTGCCACAGTATATGCCGGAAGAATGGATGCCAGCCAGTGGGCTGGCATCCATTCTTCGCTGCCACTCCTCCGGAGAGAAGCGGGTTTGGCCTATCTGCATCGGCTCCGGGTCTGGTGATGGGGAGCTTGGCAGCCTGTGTACAGGTGCTCTGGGAGGTAGTAGGACAAGAGGTCAAGCCAAGGCCGTTGTGTTCCTTTGCATCCTTCTTTCCTTGAGACAGTTATCCAGAAGGGTCGCTAGAGTTATTAGCTCGTTTAATGACTCAGGGTCGTCAAGCGGTGCCAACCCATCCTTTATGGGCTCGCTGAGAGCATAAAAGAAGGCGCTCTTTAACGTGCAGGAATTCCAGCCTGAGACTGCAGCCAGGGTACGAAATTCAATGGAAAACTCTGCAACTGATCTTTGCCCCTGCCTCAAGGATCACAGTCGGCAGGATATGCCTGCTTGATCAGCATCTTTGTTAAAAATTGATTTAAACACTTCAATAAATTGCTTATAAGTGCAGCCAAAACTGCAATAGTCAGTGAAGCGTGCCTCAGCCCATCTTAGTGCCTTCCCAGATAGAAGCCCAAGAATAAATGAAATCTTGGCATCATCATGTGGGAAGCAATGCGGGGAGCAGTCAAAAATAAGCAAGCATTGGAGGAGGAATCCTCCACAGCAACCCGCATCACCAGAGAATTTCTCGGGACTAGGTGAACTGATGTCTTGTGAGGTGGAAAGCTGCTGGGTGGCTGGTGGATTGTCAACGCCTTCTTCAGGAAGGCTGGTTCTTCGAGCTGCAATCTTAGCAGTCGTTGAGCGACCTGCTCCAGGTGTTGATTAGTGGCCTCTTGTCGCCGAGGGTTCTAAGTACGGAATCAGGAGACTGGATTAGCGAATGTTGTTCCGGCATCGTTCTCCTGAGGGCATCTACTGGGTGATATTGGCCGGAGTGTTCCGTCATGCTTTTGGGAATTTTTTTAATCCACTTGCAGAAACACCATGAGGAGATCAGAAGAGTTCCTTTAGATTTATTTACAAGAAGTTAAAAGTGTAATAATGAGGGAGTCCAGGACAGGAACACACCCACACTGGAAGGCTGGCTTGGAAAACTGGGGACAAAGGAGAGGCGTGAGTCCAGCAGGGATGCTGAGGCCTGATAATGCCGGTGGCACTTACCCGTGCGGGCAGGCGACCCGCTAGGGAGGGGCGGCGATGGAGCGGTAGTAAGCCGAGGCTGCTTTGGGGCATAGACCGCTGTAGGGGGTAGCTTGGAACAGGAGGGAGGAAACCATGATCTGAGTGGAATCCCGAGTCAAAGCATACCTAATAGAGCAGAACACAGAAGTAGTTGAGCTCTGAACTCATAAGGCTTCAGATGAAAATCTGAGAGGCTGGAGTTGCCACATTGGCAAACACTCTGGCTTCAAAGAACCAGCAGGCGGCTCTTCTTGTGTTCCACGGTTGGTGACAGAGGTTCCCAACAGTTACTGGATTTATTAACACCTGGTAATATTAAGAGACAGTAACCAATGAAGCATATTTCAGTCTGGTTAAGAGCATTAATTATTATGAGAAAATACAGATTCAAAATTACAAAAACAGTTATTGTTTTAGATTTCCTATATCTGCATGCCATCTTGGTGGTACACTATTCATCTGTCAGAAGGTTGACATCATTCTTTAAGAAATGTGACTTTTCACAGTATTACCCACTAGCCAGTGTTACTCAGAAATTAAAGGAAGTTTACATGAAATACTTCAAATAGGAAATTTGATTTACTAAAACCTGCAACTGAAGAAAATAATCAAAATTAAAGCTCCGCGGAGCCTCAAGCGGCCCTCGCAGCCAAGCGCCGCTCAAGCCTAGCCACCGCGGATGTTCCAGCACCGCCTCCCCCCAGCCACCGCCTCCCCTCAGCACCACCTCCCCCCAGCCACTGCCTCCCCTCAGCACCATGTCACCCCAGCCACCGCCTACCCCCAGCCACCGCCTTGCTCTCACGGAGCTGCCAAACCCGCCCTGAAGATAGTCACCCTGTCATGTTCGACATTGCTCCCAGACAATGCACAAAAATCTGGTGTAGATCAGCTGATATCGCAAGGAGACACAGGTGTTTGATTAACCTTGGTGTGCAGTGGAGTCAAATTGCAATTAAACTCTATTGGGCTCCTTAGAGGTTCACAAGTGTCACTCATAAAAAGTCTGGAGCAAATGGGATGATGCGTGTGTGAATAAGAGATGATCGTTTGCATATGGCGAGGGACTGCCATCTGGCCACGCCTCCACGGGTCAGTAGGCATTTACAGAGTTCATCTTCATCTCATTTTATGTCAGTCTGCACAGGATGAAACCCATATGACTTAGAGAGTAAAAGTCAGACATACAGTAGAAAAAACAGGTGACTTCCTGTCGGAAGTGGGCGGGGCTAAGGTGATGTCATCAATCGACCACCTAACTGTGATGAGGTCTGGTCTATAATGAGACATAGAAAGTCTGATGCAGCTGTGACCTCGTATGTGCATGTTATGTCACTTTAATGATTTATGGCGAATAGTCAGTTTGGGACGATCCATATGGCGAGGGACAGCCATTTGGCCACGCCCCCACGGGTCAGTAGGCATTTACAGAGTTCATCTTCATGTCATTTTATGTCAGTCTGCACAGGATGAAACCCATATGACACAGAGAGTAAAAGTCAGACATACAGTCGAAAAAACAGGTGACTTCCTGTCGGAAGTGGGCGGGGCTAAGGTGATGTCATCAATCGACCACCTGACTGTGATGATGGCTGGTCTATAATGAGACATAGAAAGTCTGATGCAGCTGTGACATGGCATTTTGAAGTTATTTCACATTCATGTTTCATGGTGTATAGTCAAAGTTTGGGACGTAGCCACGCCCACATGCTTTGACACACAAAAATTCCTTTGATAACTTCTGACCTTTAATGTCTCAACTCTCTGCTGACTGAGTTTGAAGTCTGTATCTCGAAAGCTGTAGGAGGAGATGGATCAGATGCGACATCTATGAAATAGAGGAAATGGCAGCATTTCATCCAAAATGGCCGACTTCCTTTTGGGTTTGCACCATTGCTCCAAGAGACTTTTTTGTACATCCTGATGAGTTACACATGTGTACCAAATTTCATAACTCTAGGTTAAAGCATGGCTTGGGGCTGATAATGTTTTTGGTGAGAAGTGTCATTTCACAAAGCCAAAGTTTGACGCTTAGCCACGCCCACATGCTTTGATCTACGAGAATTCTCTTGATAACTGTTCAACTTTAATGTGTCAAGTCTCTGCTGAGTGAGTTTGAAGTCTGTATCTCAAAAGGTGTGGGACTAGTTAAATCAGATGTGACATCTATGAAATAGAGGAAATTGCGGCTTTGATTCAAAATGGCCGACTTCCTGTTGGGTTTGGACCAGGGCTCCAAGAGACTTTTTTGTACATCCTGATGAGTTACACATGTGTACCAAGTTTCATAACTCTAGGTTAAAGCATGGCTTGGGGCTGATCATGTTTGGTGAGAAGTGTCATTTCACAAAGCCAAAGTTTAACGCTTAGCCACGCCCACATGCTTTGATCTACGAGAATTCTGTTGAAAACTTTTAAACTTTAATGTCTCAAGTCTCTGCTGAGTGAGTTTGAAGTCTGTATCTCAAAAGGTGTGGGACTAGTTAAATCAGATGTGACATCTATGAAATAGAGGAAAATGCTGCTTTGATCCAAAATGGCCGACTTCCTGTTGGGTTTGGACCATGGCTCCAAGAGACTTTTTTGTACATCCTGACAAGATACAGATGTGTACCAAGTTTCATAATTCTGAGATAAAGCATGGCTTGGGGCTGATCATTTAAAACACGCTAGAGGGCGCTGTTGAGACATTAGGCCACGCCCACCAAATATTCCACTGGATTCCTATCCGGGGTAGGACAACGTTCCATCCTAGTGAGTTTGGTGCAGCTGCACCCAAAATTGTGGAATTCAGAGCCAAAAGTATGGGCACTGTCTGACAGGTCATTTTGCCACGCAGCCACGCCCACCTGCTACATCCTAGCCAGATGGGGTTGGAATCCAATACACACCCACATGTCTTCTGTCTCTGGACACAGTTTCATGTTGATTAGGTCAAAGGGGTCAGATAGCGACCGTTCACAGTAAAACATGACACTTCCTGTTCTCAGGGGGCGTGGCCTAAGTGATGTCATCATTTGACCATTGGGTATTGTAGGGGACCCGATGATGATCAATCACTAAAAGTTTGGTGCTGCTGTGAGTTTTTTTGTAAAAGTTATAACCGTTTTGTGTTTCATGGCGAATCCATGAACTTTGACCCCAGGTAACCCCCCTTCAGGAAGGTCGAAAACGCAAACCTTTGATAACTTTGGATCGGCCATGCCTTATGAACGATCTGACCGAGTTTGAAGCCGATCGATCGAAATCCCTAGGACAAGTTCGAAAAAATGCGAACCCTGTGAACGGCCAAAATCGGTTCAAAATCGGAACTTCAATCCAAAATGGCCGACATTCTGTGATACTTGCACTATGACATTAATTGTAAATTCAGAGTGTCTTGGGGAGCTCTACAAGTGTACCAAGTTTCAAGTCTCTACGATAAAGTAAGTGAATAGGAAAGGGTCTTTTGAAAGTTGCTAGGTGGCGCCCTTGAGCCGTTTCTTTTGCGATTTTTTCCACGACCATAAAATACGTAATTTTTCACCGGGCTCTATGCCCCCGCAAAGTTTGGTGAGTTTTTGAATATGATAAAGCCCCCAAAAAGCCCCCTAAAAAGGGTGGCAGAATCGTAATAATAAGAAACAGTACAGGAACAATAGGCTCTCGCAGCGCTTAGCTGCTCGGGCCTAATGAAAATCATTATCCAAGGTGATCTCACTGAATATATGCAAGAAGTGACACATATAGTGATGTTTCTCGACTGCTGCAACAGCAATATTAAGCTATTTCCTTTGTCTTTCCCCCCATATTGGTGGCTGGCACTTTTCTTAGGAAGAACCGAAGAAAGTTCGCTTTGATTATGACCTGTTCCTCCACCTTGAGGGACATCCGCCTGTCAATCATCTCCGCTGTGAAAAGCTGACATTCAACAACCCAACAGAGGACTTTCGAAGAAAACTGCTGAAGGCAGGAGGGGTGAGAGTGTGTTGGAGGCACTGTTTTGTCTTATTCCACATATAAGGATTCACTTTTGTCAGATATACATTTTTATTGACAACTGTGATCAATCAGTTAGTCATACAGCTAAGAGTAACAGACCTAAAATTGTTGGAGACATATTAAAAAGGAGCAAACTAAGAAAAAGTAGACAAAACAAATTTCGGTTCCAGATCACACTATCAGCACCTTAAGAATTTATCTTAAGTTTTAAAAAAAACACTTAGGTGTGAATACAGCTGTCATCAATGCCTCTTTTTAGAGACAACTGAGGAAAACCAAATAACAGGAATAACATGGCTTTAAACTGCAAGAACATACAATAAATGTAAATGGTTCTGAAACCATAAATGTTTCGACCCTGCTTTATTTTAACACTTCATAAAATTTTGTTATAGACTAAATTTTATGAAGTTTAGCCTATAACTAAACTTACTGACTTAATGGATCTAGTGAGATATCAACCAGTAAGATTGATTCAAATTGGCCAATCTGATCAGTGTAAAATAAAACTAACAACTCCGTTAGTGTTACAGATCTTCGATAAGTCTATTACAGAGAGTGTAATCTCTTCTGCCATTATCAATTGGCTAATGGCAAATATAAATATTTTTCTAGGAAAACCTGGGTGCTTTGAACGTTGAGCTTAAGTTATGATACTTCCCATATATTTATTATTTCTACATACTGTAGGTTCTCGGGCTATAAACCAAAAAAGGTTTTAAAATAAAGCAACTTAAAAAATTACAATTTAAATAACACATTACTTGTATTGAGAGCCATTACAATACATCGATGTTTAAGAAGAATTTTATGAAAAATTCATTAAACTTGTTTTTATTTAGAGCCTTAAATTTTTGCAATAGGGTTGTAGCATGGATTAGATCTGTGACACTGACCACAGGACTCTATGATTACAAACCAAACTAATATCTAATATATTTTAGTTTGATTTGTATAGGTCTTAAAAGTTAATTTAATGATGAAAACCACTCGTTTGATGTACATTGCCACTTATTACGGCTGCAGATTGAACACATTAAAAACCTTCCTTAGAGATATGGGCCTAATAAGGGACATTATTGAAATAATACTCACTGTCAATCCAAAATGTTCATAATCTCTCAAACCTGAGTATTTAACAAAGTAAAAGTGAAGATGGCTTTCTTAGGACATTATCTACATGTGCACGAATATTGGGCAACTATTAGTGTGCAGAATTTTATGCATGCTAATTATTATGCACCTTTTACTCTTAATGTAGAAGTTACTATGTTAGGTAGAGTTTATTCAAAAAAGTGTATTCCTGTATTTAATTATGCTCTAAATGGATAACATTCACATTGTTTTATCTTTTTTGTTTGTCAATGATCAGTTAATATTACTTCCTGTAACCAAAGTATTTCTTACACATTTGTGAAATTTTCCTTCTATGTTTACAGACACGGGATCCTCACAAACGAGGTTCAGAAGAATCAAAAGTAAGAAAAGTGAGAGGAAGGGAGGAGAGGGCAGGACAATACATAAGCAACTAATCAGAAGGAATAATTTAATGGATTGTTGCTAAACATTTTTTGTGTCTCTTGACACATTGCTTTTATCCTGACTGGTATGTTAGTAGTTCACGTTCAAAATTTAATAAGGCAATACTGTTCTGACTTGTGACTTTCTTATATATATATATATATATATATATATATATATATATATATATATATATATATATATATATATATATATATATATATATATATATACATATACATATACATATATATATATATATATATATATATATATATATATACGTATATATATATATATATATATATATACATATATATATATACGTATATATATATACGTATATATATATATATATATATATATATATATATATATATATATATATATATATATATATATATATATATATATATATATATACATATATATATCAGTGGTGGAGAAAGTACTCAAAAAATGTATGTAAGTAAAAGTACAAAGACAAAAATGTACTCAAGTAAAAGTAAAACTACCACATTAACATTTGTACTTAAGTAAAAGTAAAAAAAAATGTACTGGCTTTTAAAAATACTTAAGTATTAAAAGTAAAAGTACTTGCTGAATGCATTACCTAATCCCTAACACAATATCATTAAGTGTACCGATTGTATTTAATTTGAATACATCAGAAATGTGCCATTTTAATGAACAATGCCACAGATAAAGCATGTTTTTATTGTGTTTTGTCTCTGTAACATAGTTTAGACTATGTGATTCTATGCATCATAATTTCAGGCATGGAAACATCTTGTCTCTTGTCCTAACATAGCATGAACTTCACTTTTATTTGCCACTATTGGCATTTATTTTTAAAGAAATCCAACAGAAAGGGGATGGAAAAGAAGGTGGGAGGGGGAGGACATGCAACCGAGGAGCCACGTAGCAGAGTTGTAGTCAAGACCATAGACATAATATAAGAGTAGACCCCGCATTGGCCGCTCCGGCGCAGGAAATACGGCGGCCATCTTGGAGCGGTATACCCTCCTACTTTGCTCAATCAAAACAGCAGAAGATGCCTCAGCACTGAGGGATATTGTTGTTCGGATCTATGGATTATTGATGTGACGGCTCCACAGACAACATTTCACAAGTAAGATGGACATATTATTGTGTATATATTGTGATTAGAATATTACTTTACTGTATTTATATATATATATATATATATATATATATATATATATATATATATATATATAAATTCCCTTCTCACCCTCCTCGGGTGGTCTCTCTTTCATCCTCTGAGCTCGGGTCCTCTACCAGAGGCCTGGGAGCTTGAGGGTTCTGCGCAGTATCTTGGCTGTGCCTAGAACTGCACATTTCTGGACTGAGATGGCTGATGTTGTTCCTGGGATCTGTTTTAGCCAGTTTGGGGGTGACTGCCCGAGGGCCCCGATGACCACAGGCACCACTGTGGTCTTCACCTTCCAGGCCTCCTCCAGTTCCTCTCTGAGGCCCTGGTATTTCTCCAGTTTCTCGTGCTCCTTTTTCCTGATGTTGCAATCACTTGGTATTGCTACATCCACCACAACTGCTTTCCTCTGTTGTTTATCCACCACCACAATGTCCGGTTGGTTTGCCATTACCATTTGGTCCGTCTGGATCTGGAAGAAATCCCACAGGATCTTAGCTCGATCATTCTCCACCACCCTTGGGGGTAACATCTCGGGGCTTCTGGTCCATATTCTGCACAGATGTTTCTGTACACTGTGCCCACCACTTGGTGATGTTGTTCCATGTACGCTTTCCCTGCCAGCATCTTGCACCCTATATATATATATATATATATATATATATATATATATATATATATATATATATATATATATATATATATATAATTTCCACTGATTATCCTTTAGATGGATTTATTGAAATCATAGTTGTGTGTAGTGTTAAAAGGAATAACGGTCAAAACACACCGGACTTACTTTGGCTTCCTAGCCAAGGAAAAATCAGGTTGGATGATATATGCAACAATTAGAACAGGGCCTCGCTAACAATATCCTGCAACTGCATCTCCGACTGTCCAACCAATTTATACTCTGTAGATCTAGAAAAGGACAGCAGAGTATACATTGAATATGTATGAGTGCTTTCTGGTTGTTCTGTATGTTTAATTAATTTTTTGCAAGTTAAAAAGTGCTTTTTAACTTCTTTCTTTCACTCCCAACTTTTTCAGAGTTTAAGTAAAATCCTACCAAATGTTACATATGGAAAGTCGTAGTTTCTTTGAAATTACCTCCTAGCTTTTTGTTTTATTTTATATCTGTGTAGAACTTTGTGCAAACATAAAATTATGAGCAAAAAATAAATTCAGGTATAATCAAGGCATTTACTCAAAGATTTACATATTTAAGTCAAATATTCAAATATTATTATCTGAACAGATAAATGAGGAGTGTCTCTCCAAGTCGTACTTCACAGCCAAAATATCCAGTTATATTTTCCTCTGGCAGGTGATGGTAATGCAGGAAGGATCAACCTTTCTGTTCAGCCAGCACCTCAAGCTGCCAGCACTTCCCAACAACTCACTGACGTCTTTGTCCTCCGATCCAAAGAGAAGCAAGAGCTTCCACACTTCAAAGGTGACTATTCCAGGTGCACTACATCACTGAATGGTTTTTTCTAGTGGCGTCTGCCCTGATCACACAGTGCTCATATCATTTCACCTTTAAAGTCTTTAAACTTCATGTATTTGGCCAGTATTAAGTATTTTCAAGCCACATATTATAATGTATACTATAGTATCTTCCAGTGTTGTGTTCAAGACCACCTAACCCGAGACCAAGACTATACCAAGACCAGAGTGTATCGAGACCGAGACAAGACCAAGACTTTTAGGGTCCGAGACCAAGTCAAGACCAAGACCGAGGAAAGTCGAAACACGAACTCACGGTGTTCTGTCAGATCAGCATACGTTGTCAGATAGTCGTACGCTTAGCTCAGACATGCATACGCTGTCATTACCATATGATTTTATTTAATCAGCAACATAGAATCATGATGTAGATCATCATACACTTGGTTATTAACAGTTGTATGGCATCCAGCTGCAGCCAGACCTACTTTAAATACACTTTGAAACCACGACAACACATGTATATCTATCTAGTTATCATATTATGTCATATTATAAACAATTTAATGACTTATTTTCGTCATAACTTGTTGCATATGCTGAACTGACAACTCCACTGACGGTCGGACTTCTTAAGGCGAATGCGCTGGCATGGTACTCACTGCATGTATGCTAGGAACATAGAATCATGACGTAGATCTGTTATTAACAGTTGTATGGCATCCTGACTTAGCGGTTAAGTGAGTTTTACACGGGCGTGTGTTGTAGCTGACTCCAGCTGCAGCCAGACCTGCTTTAAATACACTTTGCAACCATGACAACACATGTATATCTATATAGTTATCATTGAAAACAATTTAATGACTTATTTTCGTCATAACTTGCTGCATATGGTGAACTGACAACTCCTCTGACGGTCGGACTTCTTAATGCGCATGCGCAGGCATGGTACTCACTGCACGTATGCTATTCTGACAGTGTATGGTAATCTGATAGAACAACGGCTCTCAGTGAGTGACACTCCAGTCCTATCTAATAAATAAAGAGCCGTGGAGAAGAATCAACTGTTTCTGAATGTCACATCACTATATTGCAGACTTTTGGACACAGCGTTGTCCCATATATGCGACAGGTCAGTCAACACCTCCGCACAATAATTCAGGCAGTGAGTGACTTTTTTTCATCACAAATTCTTATGTGTCTCTGTACAGCTAGCTTTGCTAACATCACGTTAACGGGGCTTACCTTCTTTGAGCTACTTTTCTAAGTGACGAAAATAGTTAGACGTTGTCCCCATCGTCTCTGAAAGCGAAGCGCTGCTGAGTTAGCTGTGGCCATCGGATTTCTTACTATTTATGCAGCGCTATTATATTACTGACGATTAGACAAACATTTTCTGCCGCTGAGAGAAAACCACTGCGCATGTCCTGGAGCGCCGCTTGCGAGTGAAAGGTGGGGAGGGGGAGGGGGAGGAGGGAGGAGGGAGTAGCGCCGCGTGCGAGTGAAAGGTGGGGAGGTGTGGGGGAGGGGGAGAAACATGTAGTTGCTTGGATTTTAATCAGTGCGTTTTGCATCCACTGAAAACAAAGATGTTAACAAATAAACTGGACAGTATGCTGCACGTTTAGTGATATTTTCACAGTTGCGGTCTCGACTGGTCTTGAAATAAAATGCCGAGTCCTCAGAGCCCGAGACCGAGACAAGACCGAGACCAAATGCGGTCGAGTCCGAGACGAGACCGAGACCAAATGCGGTCGAGTCCGAGACGAGACCGAGACCATCAGAAAACGGTCTTAAGACCGGACTCGAGACCAAGACCGATCTCGAGTACCACAACACTGGTATCTTCAGTTGTTATAAAAATGCTATACAAATCAAATATAAATAATAAACCAAGTCTACCAGAGCACCAGGTGTAAAAAACCCCTTTGTCATGGGATTTGTATAGGGTCACTCTACTCATCTCTTTAATATGAATAGCCAAGAGATGCTAAGTGCTGTTGCCACAGCTTATTGATGTCAGGCAGCCGAGGAGGGGAAGCAGGTTAACTGCAGTGCAGGAGTGCACTGAAGTTCTGAATGAGTTCTGCTAAGGGCCTCTGGGGTCCCCAGCCAATACACAAAATAAAAGGTCTAAGTGGTGGTTGGGCAGGGCTGTAACAGAACCCGTCGTCTAGACGACTTTAATGGGTTTACTGTGTTGGTGAAATATTGACAACAGGACTGGAGGTTAGACCCGAGGACAAATGGCCCCTGTCATTGGAACTACTGCATTTCTTCCTTTCTCCTCATTGCCTCTTTCTTCACTTTTAAAATCTAGCTGTTGAAAAGACTACCTCATCCCAATGAACAGCTCTGCTCAAAAGAAGTTGTGAGTTTGCTCTCACTGATAACTGCTGAGGAGACCAGTTTGATTCTCTCTCAAGAATGGTGCTCTTTTCACAGATAGTAATGCCAAACGGCAGGGCGGCATGTATGTTTTCTCTTGTATAAAAGGCACAGGGTTAATCTTCTACTGACATGGCCACCAGGTTTTTGCTAGCTTTGTTCTTCAAATAGATTGAAGTCCTTTTAGTACAAAATAAGTCCTCCAGACAGTTGTTCTTTGGCTGTCGGTTTTGCTAGACATCTGGTTTAAACACTGCATGATAAAAAGCAGATGCTTTTTCCCCCTCAACATTCAACTATATTTAAAGCTCTTTTGTTGGAAACTCTGTATGATCACAGTTGTGGAAGCCCGTCCAAACATCAGCCCCTCTTTACGTTTGCCCACTGACCTAAGGAGGGATTTCCTACTTCCTTGTGTCTGAATGCTTTTGGGCTTTGGTTTTCTTTTTGGGCTTTCTGGGCTGAGTTAAGGTTATTTTGTAATTTTTCTTAGAAAGTTTTCATGTCATAAATTACATGCTTTCTTCCCAAAGGTTCTTAACGCCAAAATAACATGACACCAATATACAGTTATGATCAAAACTGATGACAGTTTAATGATAGACTTAGATTTAAAGTTGTTTTCTTTCAACCAAGAAGTTTGTCCAAGGGCTATAATTTTGAAAAAAGAAAAAAAAAAGTTAGCTTACATTTAATATCTAACATTAATATCTAACCCTTCTCAATAATCAATGGCAAAATCTCAACTGCCATTAAAGCCGCTCAAATGCTTCTTATAAATTGTTGACATGCTTTTTGCATGTCTCCCCTGGAATCTTTAACTATTCAGCCATTGTGATGAGCTCTAATCTTTGAAGTTAGATGGGCTCTTTGCCATCACCCCAATCTTTAGCTCCCACCAGCTGAAGATTGGTGGAAGCTAAGGACTGCGGCCCAACCACAGTCAGATCTTCAAAGCTTTAATAATATTAAACATATTATGTTTGTGTGCTAACTAGTTATTTTTATGCCATTTAGCTTTGAGTTTTGAGTAACTGAAATTTCCAGTGTTACCCAAGCTAAAGTTTTTCTGCAAATCTTGACAATTTTGATATCTTCTTTGTTCATAATCATGATGCTATTTACTTTGATTAGGTTGCCTGTATAATTCACTGCAAAACACCTCCAATGTATTTTGGTTCCACCTCCATGCTTTCGGTGTGTGGATAGTGCTCTTCAAAATGTCCTTCTAAAGTTATCAAGCACCAATAAAGGCATAACAAATTAACCATATCATCCTAGACTTTGTGAAGCTACTTGTCCAACTAGCTCACCAAACATGTTGATCCATTCGAATTGTGGGAAATGAAGGAATTTGTCTTGTGAAATGTAGGCAATCAGTACTGCATGGCTATGAAATCTCAATCACCCACAGACCATGTGCATGGAGTCAACACAGCTCACAGAATACAGTGAGTACACACAAAGGAACCAAAAGAATATATGTTTGTATACGCCAGGGGTCCCCAAACTTTTTCCTGCGAGGGCCACATAACTGTTCCCTTTTGTGGTTGGGGGCCGGTCTTAGTTTTTCGAGAAAGAAACCTTAGAAAACTTTTGTTGACGGGGTTGGGGGGGGGGGGGGGTGAAGCGCGGGGGGCGGTGGGGGGCTGGATTACTACCGACGACATATTCGCGTTTGTAGATAGATTTTTACCCAGAATGCAAATGGGAAAAAAAAACCGTGAGCGAAACGGTGACTGGTACTGACTAGTATATTATTCCATTGAGGGAAACTAAGTTTCATATCTGCTCAAGAGCCCCCCTGGTGGTTGAAGAAAAATCCACATATGCAGGTGCTGGTCATAAAATTAGAATATTGTGATAAAGTTCATTATTTTCCATAATGTCATGATAAAAATTAAATTGTCATATATTTTAGATTCATTGCACACCAACTGAAATATTTCAGGTCTTTTATTGTTTTAATTTTGATGATTTTGGCAAACAGCTCATGAAAACCCAAAATCCCTGTCTCAAAAAATTAGAATATTATGAAAAGGTTCTCTGAACGAGCAATAAAAATAATCATCTGAATCAACAAAGTAACTCTAAACACCTGAAAAAGATTCCTGAGGCCTTTAAAAACTCCCAGCCTGGTTCATTACTCAAAACCGCAATCATGGGTCAGATTGCTGACCTGACTGCTGTCCAGAAGGCCATCACTGACATCCTCAAGCAAGAGGGTGAGAAACAGAAAGAAATTTCTGAACGAATCGGCTGTTTGCAGAGTGTTATATCAAGGCACCTCAGTGGGAAGTCAGTAGGAAGGAAAAAGTGTGGCAGAAAACGCTACACAACGAGAAGAGGTGACCGGACCCTGAGGAAGATTGTGGAGAAGGGCCGATTCCAGACCAAATTAAATTTTCATCTCCATAAAACTTTTCAGCAGATGGAAGCATGAAGTGCTCCAAAATCTTCTGATAGCTGCTGCATTGATCCTGCCCTTGATAAAACCCAGTGGACCAACACCAGCAGCTGACATGGCACCCAGACCATCACTGACTGTGGGTACTTGACACTGGACTTCTGGCATTTTGGCATTTCCTTCTCCCCAGTCTTCCTCCAGAGTCTGGCACTTTGATTTCCGAATGACATGCAAAGTTTGCTTTCATCCGAAAAAAGTACTTTGGACCACTGAACAACAGTGGTCCAAAGTGCTGCTTCTCTGTAGCCCAGGTCAGGCGCTTCTGCCGCTGTTTCTGGTTCAAAAGTGGCTTGACCTTTGACCTGGGGAATGCGGCACCTGTAGCCCATTTCCTGCACACGCCTGTGCACAGTGGCTCTGGATGTTTCTACTCCAGACTCAGTCCACTGCTTCCCCCAAGGTCTGGAATCGGCCCTTCTCCACAATCTTCCTCAGGATCCGGTCACCTCTTCTCGTTGTGTAGCGTTTTCTGCCACACTTTTTCCTTCCTACTGACTTCCCACTGAGGTGCCTTGATATAACACTCTGCAAACAGCTGATTCGTTCAGAAATTTCTTTCTGTTTCTCACCCTCTTGCTTGAGGATGTCAGTGATGGCCTTCTGGACAGCAGTCAGGTCAGCAGTCTGACCCATGATTGCGGTTTTGAGTAATGAACCAGGCTGGGAGTTTTTAAAGGCCTCAGGAATCTTTTTCAGGTGTTTAGAGTTACTTTGTTGATTCAGATGATTATTTTTATTGCTCGTTCAGAGAACCTTTTCATAATATTCTAATTTTTTGAGACAGGGATTTTGGGTTTTCATGAGCTGTTTGCCAAAATCATCAAAATTAAAACAATAAAAGACCTGAAATATTTCAGTTGGTGTGCAATGAATCTAAAATATATGACAATTTAATTTTTATCATGACATTATGGAAATAATGAACTTTATCACAATATTCTAATTTTATGACCAGCACCTGTATATGAAAAAAAACACTGAATGCCGGACCAAATGAGGAGGCGGGCCGGATCTGGCCCGCGGGCCATAGTTTGGGGACCCCTGGTATACGCAAACCATGACTATCTTTGTTATTTTTGCTTGAAAGCCATACATTGTTTACCTTCCAGCTAGGTGCCCAGTAGAGACGTATTATATTTGTGACTGCACTGTGTACCATATTGGGTACAATATTTAAAGTATCACTAACATGCTATGGAGTCATCCCTGCTCTTAAGACCCAGGTATGATGTATATCTTTAGTAGCTTAGGTGCTAAAGCGCATGGAGAGTGATTGAGACATTTGTAATTGTAAAAAAGGAAAGGTCTCAAGAAAATGTATGTAAATCAGAATCAATATTGTTTAATATTCAGCAAATATTTTTCTGATATGGTCCAAGGATTGTGTTAAGGATCATCCATGTCATGATGAGGATTTAACAGTAGCTTTTTAACATGCTTAAAGTGGAAGCACCATCTCAAAACATGCCCTGAAAATGGAAGCTTCCACATATAAAAGTAGATAAAAACCAAGGCTGTATAAAATGTCATGCTAAGCACTTTGATGGATCATTTCCACCATCACTTTCAGTTTGTAGCATTGATTCAACAAGATACCATCCATTAAGCCCAGGTTCCTGAAGACATACAGCCATACTGTATTCAGTATTGAAAAAGAAACAAATACCTAAAGACCTTAATGCTATTGGAGCACTTGAAGGCACTGCCAGGCATCAAATACACAACAGAACCCAATAGAACATTATGCTAAACAGTAAGATCTACTCCACACAAAGCTGGATGTCTGGGAAAGCAATTTTTTATGCATTTTGGCCTTTCATCCACACAAAAGCTCAGTTTACTATCACTAAAAATTAATAATTTATAAAACCAAAATGGAGATTTGAAAAACAATAGTATTTGTGGGGGTTTTTGTGTGTACATTGGAAAACAGAGATTTAGGGATACACACAAAACAGCCTGTAACAAATAATGCATCAATATATCCACATACATGCTTTGATATGATTCTAATCAACATAAGTTTATATTCTAATATTCTTTTACTTAAAAGTAGTTCAACTTCTGTAACTGCCTCCTGGTGCCATGTTTATTTGGAAGCAGGAAATCATGGTTGTTTTGAAGCAAACTGATTCATAGACATGAATACGTAGATGCCTTATGGAGCGGGTCAGCCCGTTGCTGCGATACGTCACAGCGTCCGCCATATTGAATGTGGCCTATGTGCCGTAAGCTAATACAAGTAAATGGACCGAACTTCAGAAAGTGCTGTTCTACAAAGTATTTTAAGTTAATACCTGTCATTGACACATTTTTTCACACACACTAATGTATTTGGTAATCAATAAGCACTAAAGACAGAGTTTCTAACTTTTGATGTGATTATTTAATTGTTTTGGGGGATTTCTGAATAAAGAGCACCATGTTTTTATTGGCTAGAAATGATTCTGATAGTTTTTATATTGCCATTGATGAACAAACACACATTTTTACAGTGTTTTATTAAAGAACATATTTACATCATTCCATAACATTTAACATTTCAAGACAAGAAAAAAAATATTTTCTTGTATTTATTTTTTATATATATTATTGATAAATGACTTGATTTATCTAAGTCATTGTCATTTGACAATGACTTAGGTGCTAAAGCACATGGAGAGTGATTGAGACACTCAATCACTCAAGTCATTTGACAATGACTTTGATAAATCAGTCATTGTCAAACATTAAACTACATATTTTTCTTACTTTTTTTGGAAAAAATTTTTTAGAGTATGCCAACTACTATTGACAGCAAAGAGTGAAAATTATTCTAACAGAGTAAATAATTTTTATTTCATTACATAAGCTTTATTAATACACTAATACTTCAGATCAAGATATTTAAAAATACATAAAAAGTTAAAGAATAAAACACATTTATTTATTATACTGGGAACACTGACCACAGGCAGGGCTTCAGTCTGCTGGTAAGACTGGGAGAAGTCCAGAGACATCCTGGTACACAGGCTAAAGGCAAGGATAAAAGAGAAATTATCCAAAAGTGTTATAGAAAATATATATTTTTCCTTCACATTCAGAAAAAAGACATTTTCAGCATGTTGGGCTCTGACTTGTAGCATCTTTATAGCTAAATACCGGCATTGTGAAGCTGAGCTGTAAAACAGAGACTGAAGAACAGTAGCTCCGGCACTGATCCTGACTGACCTTTCCTCACAAAATCATCTAGTCTTTAATGCACTTCTCCTCTAACAGCGGTTTCTCATCAGCCCTCTCTCATTAGAAAACACAGCATGAAAACGTTAGCTACGCTAACAATCAGTGGTTACTTCGGGTCAATTTAGCTACAGAGGAACTATTTCTCGGTTGTTTAGAAGCTAGTTTCTGGCTGCAAAGTCAAGTAATTCTGTTCTTTCATCCTCAGCTGTGAAAGGTAATGTCGATGAATATAGTTTGTATTGTAAAACGATTGAAATAAGTCCACACAGCACAGGACTTAAGGAGCTCCGTTCGCTCTGCTGCCACATACAAGATGGCGGTGACGTAACGTAGGACTCAGCGCTCAATGAGGCGTCTTCATGTCTATGATCTGATTGGCTGACACAGGTTTTAGCTTTACACTACACTGCCGCCTATAGGTTTGTCATGTCTAAAACAGTGCTATTTGTGAGGATACAAATTTCATGTCTGAAACTGATCTTGTATTATTCCTTTTGTACAATATAGCGGAGATAATTGATTTTTATGAAGATCCGACTACATATAAAAGCCCTAAAGATGATTTAAGATTTGATTGAGCTGCATAAATACTTCTGAACAAAAAATAAGAAGCAAGCCAAACCAGATATACGTGCCCAGGAATTTTTGTTTTTGGTATAGTACTGAATAATCAAAGGTGTCAGAGATAATTTAAATCTGGTTCACTTAAGTGCAGATTCTTTTGAGTAAGTCATTTAGGACTCTTACTCAACAAAAACCAGATTAAAATTTGTCCAAGATGTTTGTCATCTGAATTATAGTGTGTCACAACCCTTTTAAGAACTTTAGCCATAACAGGAAATTCAGAGATGGGTAGCCTTGCTAAGAACTGATTAGTTTAAAATGTTTGATTTTTTAAATGAAAGTAGATGGTAAACATTTCTGTAACCTGATCCAAATACAGTGAACAGTTTACTGAGCAGAAAAATTTAGGAGATTCCCAGAAACCAAATTTGCACCAAGAAGCAGCTTAGTTTCTTTATTTCCCTTCAAGTTTATTGAATATGTTTTTGTTTTGTTTTGTTTTTTTTATCTGTAGGATTGCTTCAAAGGAGGTAAAACTGACCTACTCACAACAGCCACAACCACTAGCACAAACAGCAGCAACTTTTCCAAACTCCACAAACCCTCCAAGGACCACAAAGACAAGCCTTTAAGAAACTTGAAAGAGCCCAAAAGTGCCTTTAGAGACTCTGGCTGGGAATCCTCAAAAGTCCCCAAAGAATCTTCAAGGAAACCCAAAGAGAATCAGCCACTGAGAGATAGCAATCCTAAGATGGGTTTTAAGGAACCCAAGTCTTTGTCCAAGGAGCATCGAAGTGAGTCAGTGACCCATGGATTAGGCTTAAACAAGCGCCTCTCTGTGTTGGACAGTGATGATCTTATGACCAAAAAACGCAGAAAGGGGTATCTGGAATCATCAGTAAAGCAAACATTAGGTTCAGACTCTCATTATTCCGACAAGAAAAAATCGCAGATGGCAACAACTAAACTACGCCCAGAACTCGATGAAGCAGAGCGCAAGAAAGTGTCCAGGCTTCCACCGTTCCAGGAGTTGGTGGACCCCAACGACTCTGATATGGAAGATCAGACAAAGTCAGATGTAAGTTGAGCACATTACTTCTCCATTCTTTGGTTTAAGAGTTTTAAGAAGCAAACGAGTAAATGTTACTGGTGTGTCTTGTGGGAAACACTTCCAGTGAAACTTCAGAAGGGGGAAATGTTGGTGGCTAGTCCTTCCTTGGTGTGGAGTACAATAAAATCAAAGAACCAGCAGGAAGAGAGTCTTAATGGTGGTCTGGCAAGCTGTTGGGGGCTGGGTGAAGGGGTGGACACCTAATAAACTGAGGTAGGAGTTCAGCTGTATGTGTGGCCAACAGGAAATGATCAAAGTTGTGAAGAATAGTTAGAAGATGCATTTTGCAGTTGCCTTTATGACCAAAACAGCATCATTTCACCCCACCAATACTTAAAATGTAGGAAAACTGCTTATTTTTGTACCGTTCCTCTGCACTTACAGGAAAGAAAAACTTCCTGTAAGTGCCACTGCAGGGAAAAACTTCCCTGCAGTGGCTCTTTTCATTAGTAAAGACATTTGACTGGGTTGCCTGGTCCACACACATTTGGTGGAGAACCTCCCCATAAAGAAAGGCGGTAATAAAGCCAAATAGCAGACAAGAAAAATTTATGGTTTTACACCTGAGGAGAAAAAAAAAGAGATACTGTCATGAATGCCAAAGAGTTTGACTTTAATCTTTGTGAGAGAGGGAAAAGGGTTAGTATGTGTAGTGAAAGTCTGAATCCCACTGCTTTGAATAGTTTTCTTTAATGCATTGCTGTTTTTATTTCTATTTTTAAAAGTTTGTGTAAAAGGGGCAGAGGGGTGTTTCTTTTGTGCATGTTCTGTGGAGAAGCAGTTTACTCTGGCAGGGGTGTTATTAACAAGTATGATCCGAACCAGTGTTTCTTTGTCTGTGCTGTATGGACAAAGACTTTCAACTTTTATCATACAGGGAATGAGGATGGTAAAGGTTGTAAAAGGGGATGTATGGTGACAAATGCCAGGTGTTTGATTCTCCCCAAGCTACCAACCCCGTGGCTGAGCACCAGGCCAACAGACCACTGCTCTCATTTACTTGTGTGAGCAGTGTGCTTGAAAAATCACAGGAGAGGAAATGTGGAGTTGGTGATAATGACAAGCTAAAGCAGAGTGTTTTGCATGAAAATCATGTTTAGAGCACCCTGCATGTGGGAGTGGACTGGGTGATATCGCCTACAGTCTGCATAAAACAGAGTGGAGGAGTCAAAGAGGTTTACATCCTGGGTGAACTGGTGTTTGATGGCTTTTGTAGACTCTGTGCCTGTTATTGATGCACCCACTGGACCATCTATCTGGTCTGTCAAGAGTCATTCTTGTCTCATCCATAAAACCTTTGAAAAATCTGCCTTCAGATATTTCTCTGCCCAGTCTTTAGGCTTCAGCTGAAATCTGGTTCAATGGTGGCTGAGTCTCAGCCTTCCTGACCTTGGCCATGTCTCTGAGCTCTGAATATTTGGTACTTCTAGGTACTACAGGGAGGTAGTTGTTATGGAATATGACAAAACTGGAAAGTACAGACTTCCTGATGGCTTCACGCATGATTTTTCTTAAATCCTTGGCAGTTAATTTGCATCTTTTTTTCTCAACATGTTTACTGAACCCTGTTGACTATTTGCTAGGAAATATTAGATAGTTCTGTGATCACACCCCAATATGTTTGCAGTTTCATGAGTTCTGCATCCCTCTGGAAGACTTTTGGTCATTTTTGATGTTTCAGAGTCATTTAAATCTCTTTTTGGCATACCTGTCAACTTGTCAAGTCTCCCTTTTTGGCTGGGAAACCACCATATTTTACCCCTGTAAATTATTAGTTTTTACCATAAATTTCTGTATTATAGTAATTGTATTGCCAGACCCCTCACCTCCTGCCCCTCTGATGGTAGCAGCAAACTGCTACAAATTTCCCCTACTCTCCAATCCAAAACCCATTTTCCCTAAAGAAAAGAATCTGCCTAATAATTATGTACACCTTGATTTAAGGTGTTGACATCCATAGGCTACAAGCACCTTATTAAATAGATACACATCACTTGTTGTGAGTAAATCCATTAAGCAATCAAGTTTATCCACCTTGAAATGAGAAAGTATGCCTAAAAATGATAAAATAGTCAATATACTCCCTTGCCTAATAAGTGTGCACACTGTGTAAATTACATATATACACAGTGTGAAATATTTTAAGCCTTTTTTTCTTGTCACTTTGATTAAGGCATGCAGATAATGAAAACACAAAATTCAGTGTTTCAGAAAATTTTAATATTGTAAAAAAATTCAAATACATGGAAAGTTGAGTGGAAGGAAAAAGCAACCCATTCCTTGTGACACTTCCTTTATTCCTTAAAAGAATTTCTCAACCTCCGATGCTAGTGCACCTTTTCTTACCACACTTTCCTTCCACACAACTTTCTGTTCATTTGCCTTTTTATAATATTAAAATTTTCTGAGACGCTTAATTTTGGTTTTTCATTCTCTGTATCCAGTAATCATCAAAATTACAAGCAATTAAGGCTTAAAATATTTCACTCCGTAAAAAATATATATGATGAGTTTCTGTGTTCTGAGGTGAATGACGAAATATATTGACCTTTTTCCCTATTTTTTTTATATATGCATATGACACAATTGCATTTCTTTTTAAATATCCAACTTGTTGCTGTCACTGAGGGAAGAGGCCTGATTCATCTCAGCAGACTGATATTCAACTTTAATGGGCTGGAGTGGAGCAGGACAAAAGCCCTAAAAAGGAGTGGTACTGAGATTTATGGCACATTGAAGAAGCTATCTCATAAACCAACAGACCAGCTGTGTGTTGTTTGTTGTCAGGAGGTAATGACCACTGAAGTCTTTTATCCTCACTGTGCTCTTTTTCTTTCATGTTTCTGCTGGAGGTCACTGTTCGCTTTGTCTTCTTGGACAACTGTGGTTTACGCTGACACTCCCACATGAATTAGAGTTTGCACACTTGGATCCAAATCTATTTGAAAAATTGGAGGCTTGATACTACTTCAGTACGGTTGACTTTTAAAAAATAAATGTATAGCTTTTACAGTGATTGCTGTAATTTATGTACTTGACTCCAGATTTGATATATGTATTAGTGCTGTATTAGCTTTGTCCTCTTGTTGTTATTGTTCCTTTTTCCTTTTTTGTATGAATAATCAAAATGCCTAATAAACATAGTATTAAAAATAAGTATAACAAATAGCATGGTATTTACACAAAAAGTTTTAACAAAGATGTATGACATGATCTAAATGTCTCAATTTAACTCAATAGAAATAGAAAGTTTCTGATTTGTCCTGAGAAAAAAATGGCCACATAGTTCGAATGTTTGTGATTTTTAATGTGGGGTCCGGACCCCCCAATCTTGGAATAGTCTAAAATCCCCCCAAAGAAATCATGAATGAAACCCTTGTATTTAAACAATATCAGTTTATAAAAGGCAATAGAAACAAAGAATGAAGTAAATCTGCCATTCATCTAAGAAAAAAATAAGAATTAATTTTTAGGTCCCCCCCCACTATTGTTAGATCAATGGTTCAGTCCAAAGTGTAGGAGGAGCAACAGCAGCGCTGAACTACACAGACTCCATTAGAGCTTGTGAAGGTGAAGTGAACCTGTCAGCTGTGGGTCTGCAGCACTAACAAAAAAACCCTCCAGTAAGTAAATATTTAAAGCAAAAGACATGTAACATGTTTTATTTACTTTCGCTGGTCAATAGAGTGAAACGGATTAACAATAAAAATCAGTCCACAGTTCGTTATTTCATTACTTTGGCTGAATCATGATAAACTGCCACCTTATGGCTTAGAAATCAAAACTAGCAAAACTGCTACATTGCTTTCATAGACTTAGCTCGTTTTTCTTTTCTAAGGTAGCCAGTATTTAAATTATATTTAGCTCTCTAACTCTTACTTTAATAAAAAGAGTTTGAAATGGGAGAGAACAACTGAGCATTACCACTAGCCAACAGCTCTGTATGGGAGCCGAGAGCAGAGGAACTATTGCATCTGATAGTAAAGTAAAAAAAAAAGTATGCCTTTATATTTTACCGTCTTCAACGTAGATCCTTTAAAACCACAATATAAAATCTGAATATTTTTCTAGAAAACTGGTGCTGACCTTTAAGTTTAAGTTATGATACTTCCCAAATATTCAGTTCCTACATATTTATAGGTTTTAACATGAAAAATAAATATATGAATAAAAGTTTAAAGTAACTTAAGTTATAATTTAAATAACACATGACTTGTATTGAGAACCACTGCAATAAATCAATATTTATGAGGAATTTTATTAAGCAGAATTACTTATTAAAACTTGTTTTTATTGAGACCCTTAAGTTTTTGTAAAGGTGTAGCAGAGACTAGAGTTGTAACACTGAACAAAACTCATATCTAAGCAACATTTGAATCTTAGTTTGACTTCTATGGGTCTCAACAGGTTGTTTACTGAGAAAAGCACTTTTGTTATTCATTGCTACTTACTAGTCATTTTTGATGGTGCCGCTCATCACTCACACAAGAAAATTTAAACCACATTTTACTGTAACTTTGCTTTCCCTGTTTATGGTCCCCCACCCATTAATAAGATGGGATTTACGCCCTTGGTGATGGCATTCTGTCAGACACAGAGAGGAGGGACGACAATATAGAGACAGAAGCAACATGTCACTGTTACTATTGGAAGATAAGTAGCAACTGGATAATTAGTGTGTTTAATATTAGTATAGACCAGTTTTAAAGGAAGTTATTCCTTCTCGTATAAAATCAAGTTAACTTGATGGAGAAGTGTTGTGTCTCACTCCCTCATATAATGGAAGGTCTACGAGTCAGAGAGGCATTGAGTATTACATAAAATTGACTTCTTTAGTGTTGTATCATGTTATAATGTTATTCCCTCATCAAAAACATATCACAAACTCATCGCTTTCATCAGGGGTTTCCCCCAGGCTTTAAAAATGGCAGTTATCAAACCACTGATTAAAAAAAACCAATCTAGACAAATCACTCCTCCAAAATTACTGGCCAGTCTCCAACATTCCATTCATCAGCAAAATTATTGAAAATGCAGTGTTTTAACAGTTAAATGGCTTCCTTATGATAACCAACCGCTTTGATGTCCTTCAGTCTGGTTTCTGTGCTCACCACAGTACTGTGACTGCCCTTGTCAAAGTGTTTAAGAGCATTCATATAAAGATAAACTGTGGAAGAATCACAGTGCTGATTCTGTTGGACCTCAGCGCAGCATTTAACAATATTCACCATGACATATTATTGAAAGGACTGAAGAGTTGGGTTGGACTCTGGTCCAGTACTCAGCTGGTTCAAATCTTGCATACAGAGATTTCTTTATTGCAATAGGAAACTTCTCATCGAAGCACACAGAAATCACATGTGGGGTACCCCAAGGTTCAATCCTAGGAGCCCTCCTATTCCTCCCATTAGCTCAGGCTATAAGAGGAGCTAAGATTAGCTACCTTAACTATGCAGATGACACACATCTCTACATTACTATGTCACCACTTGACTCCGAACCCATCACTGAACAGATGCTTAGAACAGATAAACGTCTGGATGCGCCAAAACTTTCTCCAGCTAAACTGAAACAAATCTGAAGTTAATATTTTTGGACCTAAAGAGGAACGATATATAGTCAATGCACAGCTTCAGTTACTACAGTTGACAACTAGTGATCCGACCTGAAATCTGGGTGTAATAGTGAACTCTGACCTGAACATTCAGAGTCACATAAAGACAGTTACAAAGTCAGCCTTCTATTACCTGAATAATATTTCCAGGATTAGAGGACTAATCAAAGACAACAGTGTCTTTTCAGGTTTGACTAAAAAAAAATCAACCCTCCAGCTACTGCTTGATCCAGAACATTGCTGGAAAATGTTATTCATGCATCACGCTTCCAGATTGGATTATGATGCATTATTCTAAATAAAACATTATTTAACTGCCTGCAGGTTGTACAAAAATGCACCTTCCAGATTTCTGACTAATCACCAAAAGTTGTCACACCACTCCTTATTCACTCTACAGCAAATCATAGTTCTTACTTATGGGGTTCTTAATAGTCACCAGCAGAGATCTCAGAATTTGAAATCAAGTCTGATTCCGAGATGTTGAACATCCGTTACACTGTACGGCTGTTGTGGATGACGTGTTTTCAGTGATGCATCAAAAAGCAGGACTATTGTTTTCCATATGGCTATTATAATGTAGTTTCTCAAAAAGACTAGTTTTTCATTGTTTGTAGTTAACCAGTCAATGAGAAGAAATCTCCCAATGTAAAAGTTGCAACTAGAGTCAGCAGATGTGTTGGTGGGTGGTGGTAACAATTTTCTGAACAAACCATGTATATTTTCTCTACGAGGTTTCTTTGTGTTCTTTTTCTCAGTCTGAACAGCCCAGTCCAGCCAGTTCCAGCTCCAGTTCAGGCTTTGCTCCCTCACACCACAAACGTCAAGGTAGTACACCTGAATTACTCCCCTCTAGCTGCTGTTTACAGGAGTTTACACACAAACAATATCTGCAGTTCAGTCCATTTTATTTACAAGGTGCCAGTTCACAAAAAATCTGCAACTGAAACTCTGCAGATTGCAGTAAGCCAACCTTCAATGATTAAAGCAACGTTAGGGGAGAAAAGGAAACCAAAACTTCTCTTGAATAATGTTGGAAACAGAGAACATCAGACAGGAAACAACTGAGAGTGGTGGGCTTGACATCACTCTGAACTACAGAAAACCAAGGAGTTCATTGGTGGGAAAAAAAGAGATCCAGATTTTCCAAGAATAAAATTTTAATAAACAGAAAATTTGATCACATTTATGTGTCACCCAGCCCTGCAACATAACAAGCCCTGTCTAAACAGGACAGAGGGTAGTTGCCAGAAAATGGCCAATTTCAATAGGAACCAGCACCACATCCAACATCCTACTTTTATTACTGTACTTCATTTCTCTCTTTCAATGATTTCATAAATGAAAAGTTGTGTGTGTTATTGTATTTGACATGCAGTGCTTGGGCCGCTGCAGTCAGTGGTGCAAGATCTGCAGTCAGACGACAACGATGACGATTCAGAAGAACTTGAAGATCACAACATGGACTCTGATGCAGAACGACCAACACAAACACGTCTCACACACCACCAACACAGGTTAGTGACCAGTAGGCAGAGCAGAGTATTATCAGATCTTGCAAAATAATCCATATTTAGGTATAATAATAATTATAATAAAAAAATTAAAACATTTTTTTAAATACAATATAATATATTGTATAATAATACAATACAATAAATTTGAAACGGTCAAAGTCATTTTCATCTCCCTAAACTGGTGCATATCTTCCTACAGCAGCTACCCACTATATTCATAATTTGGAGGTATTTTGCCTATGAGGCAAACAAACAAGAAAAACCCTGAAAAACTGATGAGTCTGCTCCAGTTCCAACAGCAAGGTGTGTTTTCCAGGTGCACAGTTGGTATAGAGTCTGCTGCATTGCAATGTTCCGTTCTACTGCGGATACCAACTAAGACAGAAAATGTCCATTAACAAACAGCTCCTCGTCTTGCTAAATAGTGAAACCACTAAAGATGCTTTCCCACTGACAAGTCATGCACTAACCAGTCAATGTGCAGTTTGGTTCTATCCCAGGTAGTGAGCTTCTCCATTACATGCTGTTCCTCACTATTGTGTGCGGTCCATGAGAGCATAGCAGCTGTGATCAACTCTCCTGATGTTTGCATCAACACTCAGCAATGCAAAACCTCCAGGTTCTGGTTCTGATGGACTCAAATAAACCTAGATATTTTATTTTGTCTTATAGAAATTCATTGCTCAAACATAATAACAAAGACTCAGATCAGCTGATTATTCCGTTACACATAAAAATATAATTACATTCTGGCACTTTATTGTTTTAAATGTGTAACCTTTTGGATTTAGGTACAAAATATGTAAACCAGTAGCCACTCATGAACTTTATTTTATTCAAAGGAAAAGTAAAATTCACATAACTACATAGTATTAGGTTGAGATGTGTGCCACTAAACTGGTACTCAGACAGAAATCTGACTACAGCTTCACCGTTTCTCTCTTCTTTATTGCTGTTCATTCTTCAGAGCGATGAACTACTAGCAGCGCTACTAAATCACGGTCATTCCACTCCAAAACGTAGCATGTGTTCCTGCCGCTGCTCCTGATTAAACTCATAATTATACTTCTCTGTACTGAGCAGGTCTCTGATAGCAAACAGCATGTTTGTGGCCCACAGCTAAACTGTAATGTTGTTTGGAGTTTTGAGAGATAATCACAAGTCAGTCAACGACTGCGGTCAGCTGTCAATCCAATCACTTTGGTGCAGTATTCAGCTCGGTACAGCTGGTACTACTGTTGAAGTAGGTACAAAAATCTGAGTACAGCCAGGCAGAGCCGTGCCAGATCTGCTAATGGAAAAAGAATCTGGACTGGGACCAAACCAGTTAGAAGCGATCTAGTGGAAAAGCATCTTACGGCTATTCTCGCACAGCAAGTCCTGATGCTCAATTCCTTTTTTTCCCCCTGAAATCCAATGTTTTTTGGTGCTCATTCATACTACTGAATGATGTAACCTTAATCACATTTCTGCGTGAACGGTTTACGACACCAAAGCAACCCTCATGAGCATAAGAAGAATGCAGACGTCACACAACAGCGCTCTGTTTATGGCAGTATTAATGGACGATGCCGTCTGTGAATGGATTTTAAAGTTATTGAGCAATGAGAGCCGACAGTCTTGCCACAAGATCATAACAAGACAAAGGAAGCTGATAAAAAGAAACAACTGTGACTTCATTATTATAAATTTCATCTATTATTTATTCCCATATTTACTGCATCTGGCTTCTTCTGGTGTAGAAATATGATGCTTGTCTCACGTCAGTGATATAAAGGAGCTTTTGAATGGAAAAAAAGATTAATTGCATACAAAATTTTTACATGTTAAAATGTATGTAATTAATGAATCAAAATTAATGCGTTAAAGTCCAGGCCCTAATATAAATGTTTTTTTCTTTGTTATGAGGACACAACTAACCCTGAGGACTTTGTTGTCCTCAGGGTTAGTTTAAGTGATGGCAGTGAGACTGATGGCTCCTCTCCCTCACCCCACACCCACAAAGAGGCCCCAGCTTTGATAAAAAGCACCAATAACCAGGTAGAATATTAAAGCGCTCTACAGCGATGTATTCCATAAATTACCTGACGTGAGAACCAAGCAGTCAACTGTATGCTGTTGTAAACAGTGTGACTATGTTCTTTTCCAGATTCTAGAGGTGAGGAGCCCCATCAGACAGAGCAAGCAAGACAAGAATGAAAACCTAGACTGTGACAAGGTAAACCCACTGGGTCAACATTCAAATGAAGAGTACTGTATACACAGATAGCAAGGAACGGTAATTCAGTGTTGAATTATGGTCAAAAAGGTAGATTTTTGATTGAGGTCGATGATTGATGGTGGATCAGCCATAAAAAATCATCTAATTCTAGTCAAGTAACCAATGTTGAAAATATGTAATTGAATCAATGTTGTGTTGTGGTTGAAATCTAATGATTGAAATGCCAACGTCTGATCAATGCCAAACATCGATTTGACATTGATGCCGGTCAATGTCGAATCAATGTTTGTCACAATGTTTGTCACTTCTCCTCCCTTTCCCACCTTCCCTCCTACTTTCTAAGTAATTTTTTAAGTTGTGTACACACATTTTTGGAAATATAGTAATTTGAGATAATTGTGAATGCCATAATACGCATTGTCTGCCAAAACATTGTGTGTTGAACACCAGTGAATAAACTTTTAATGGTATGTTATGATGTAGACCTATCAGACCAAAAAATGTACATGAATCAATATTGATTCCTTAACTTTCAGTATAAAATCAACACAAATGTGCATGTAGATCCACATTCACATGATGTTTGAATCAACATTGCTAACTATATCAATGACACTAGTCAGTTATGGTTGAAACCCTAACGCTGATTCAACTTATAAATCACCGAACACTTTAAATATTGATTCAATGTCAGGCTTCAACGTTGATTCAGTGTTTCTGCTTTTTGTTGTTTCAATGTGGATTCACTCATGTTTTTCTATCTGGGAAGTTACTGTAAAGAGTGCTGTAAAAGTGCACACAGCTCCCATTTTCTATACAAAAACAACTTCTCAAAAATGACCTTTTTATCCTTTGTTTTGGGATTTCTTTGCCTTGGTATGTAAACTGATTGCCATGAAGCTAACTGCATGTGGCTGTGTTTTCCAGGCTTACCTGGATGAGTTGGTAGAGCTGCACAAAAGACTGATGACACTAAGGGAAGGCCATATACTGCAGCAGGTGAGCTTTATTTGTCAATATGTCATTTTGGCTCAAGCACTGATGCATAATAAACACTTCTACATCCTGGGCTCCAAAAATGTTGACCAGAGCAGTTATATGGGAGACAAAACGGTCCCTCACAGTAAAATCCTTACTTTGATCAACTGAAGTCAGAAAGTGAAACTGACTTTTTTCAGATATGTATTTCTGCATGTTTGTGATTCTGACTTAATCTAAAGAAATCACCAAATTTAGTTCATCAGAACATAACATTATTACTTCTGAGTGATGAAGGACTTGAACATTCTGGATGAGTTGTCTGCACTCGGTCATGAATTAATGCATCAATGTGGCGTAGCTTTCTGAGCGAATCAACCAAGATAAGCGAATGTAAACATCTGAGGTTAATGTTTGCTGTTTGTCAATATGTTGACAAACAGTTGTCATTTTAATTCTTCAAATGTGCATTAGCCATTAAAACCTTTTTGTGGAATTAAGAAAAGTATTTCAAATTTTGCCATTTCCATCAACCTTCCCTAATGCAATATTTGAAATTGTGCTTTAAAAATTGTAGAGGCAGAGGTTGATGACTTTGTGTCAGACCATTGGGAATGATTTTCGGACGGTTCAGGCCTTAAGTTGACAGAAAACCTGTCAATCATTCTTTTCATTTTCTCTACCCATCTGCGCTACTACCAGTCTGTCTATCTGAGCAGGCTGGTCTTCTTGCCTCTGACTGCAGCTCACAACGCAGACATGTACACGAATATCAGGACCACAGCCAATCAGAGTTTTCACTGTCTCCAATCGGTTCCAAGTACAATATGGGTCCAAGGTTTCGCTTGTTCAAATGAGTAAAGGAAAACTTTAAGTCTCTGAGACTCTTTCTCTCCTTCTTGTAAAAGAAGTAAACATTTATTCTGCTGTCTCCGTTCAGAAAGCTGTTGAAGTTTCAGTGTTGGTAAAAACATTCTGCTGTTTCTTGTGGTTTCCAGATCGTAAACCTGATTGAGGAGACGGGGCATTTCCACATCACAAATACTACTTTTGATTTTGACCTTTGCTCCCTGGACAGAAGTACGGTTCGGAAGCTGCAGAGTTACCTGGAGACCTCGGGATTGTCCTGAGGCTCTGAGTGGCTGGGCTTTAGACTCTCTGTTTCTGTTTTGACTTTTCCTGAATAGAATCAAGGTTGGTTGTTGCACTGCATCCAGTCTGCTGGAGCCCTGAATCCAGCAGGTTGTCCTGCAAGTGGAAAGCAGCGGGAGGCGCTGTGGGGGCAGAGCCTGTCCAACAGGAGATCACCTGTAAGGCCTTGTAGCTTCAACTGATAGCAGCATGGAGGCTGGTTTCTCTTAATGAATGTGCATATTGATACATGTATGTTTCTTGATTTGTTCATTGTGACAAACACATGATCAGCATTGCCTTACAACATGATGTCTTATTTATTGAATTTATTTTGGAGGCGTATGTGTGTGTGCGTGTGTGTGGATGTGCTGCGTGCGCATGTGTGTGTATGTGTATAAAATGGTTCTGGCAGAATGAGACAGTGGAAGCACTTCACAAAGAGCAGATCTTCCAACCTGTGAGATTTGATCATCAGTCTGAATTAAAAGATCTTTAACTGGAGATTTAAGACAGCCCTGATCCACTGGGTATAGAATTCACAAATTTAAAAAAAAAAAATAATTATTACAAATATGTTTTCACACCATTGTGGTTTGGAGCTCCAGATGGATGGAGATTATGTCTGTTCTCCATTTTTGTTTTTCCTCAAATGTTACCATATAAATAACAGAAAGCCTCTAAATCACAGAAATGCTCAGAATCACTGACCCATAATTAGTTTTGGATTTATTAAAAGTTCACATAAAGAAGATTTTTTTTTTTTGTAATGATGCATCGTAGCAATAAAGCTTATTCTATTGAAAAACCTGTATACTCCCTTAAAGTGGTTCCATGTTTGTAAAGAAAATACATGTTATGTTTTCGTTTGCAGAGTTGACTCTGCAAATCCTCACTGCCCAATGCCATGCAGCTTTTGGTAAAAGCAGTGTGATGCTGCGGTGTGGGAGGGGAGTAGACAAGGCTCATCATCATTGGTTCACAATGCAGATATATAAAAGATGAACCAGCTGTAGGATATTGGTTGAGCTGATTTTAGAAGTTTTTCATGGATATAACCCACAAATGTTCCTTACAAATGAGGCACAATTTAAAGTTTTTTCATAACTGTCTGGGATTTATTGCCAAGAAATTGTTACGTTAATACGACAAAGAAATAAATGATCAAACATATATGTACTTTTTATTTTAAGTGTTGTAATAATCTGTTGCAGCAAATCCTGCCCTTCTGGAATGTCCAAATATTCAATTGTGTCTGTTTAGGTTGGTGTAATCATTTTTCTCACAGGAAGTTTGTCTGCAATCTCAGGAAGAGGGCTCCTAGAGAAACGGGAACTCACTTTCTGCTGTCAAACATGAGGACAGAAGGTCTTGATTGCTGCATTTCAGTGGAAATGTCTTTTTTCCCAGAATACGGGGATGGGAAAGGGGTTCTGGTGGTCAGGAACTGTTATGTAAGTGGAAAAACGTACAGCTTAATTTATTTTTGGCTGAATTGGCAAATCAAAGTTTGTCATTAATTTTTAAGAGAAATGTTTCTGGGGACACATTTGCCAGATACACATACTGAAGATGAGGATAGTCTCTTCCAAAAAAAAAAATCTTGACATTTTTTTCTAACTCTCTCTTTTTCTTAGGGTCTCTTGTGTATTGTGGGAAAAAATAAATGTTTTGTATGATGATCAGAAAAATTTCTTTTCAATGTTTCTTTATTTCACACAGGAGAATGAATCCATTTCATTCCACTTGTGCATCCATACACACCGACATGTTTTACCTATTCCACTAATTTTGATCAACCCAAGGTAGTGCATCATTGTGAAGTGGAAGGACAATATTTCTATAGATAAAAATTTCGAAAGTGTATACGGAAGCGCATTGCTATCACGCAGGAAAAAAAAATTTCGAGCGCTATCACGTTATAACGTGATACGTATCTCGTTAAAACGTGATAGTATCTCGTTAAAACGTGATACGTATGTCGTTAAAACGTGATACGTATCTCGTTAAAACGTGATACGTATGTCGTTAAAACGTGATAGTTATCTCGTTAAAACGTGATACGTATGTCGTCGTTAAAACGTGATAGTTATCTCGTTAAAACGTGATACGTATGTCGTTAAAACGTGATACGTATGTCGTTAAAACGTGATACGTATGTCGTTAAAACGTGATAGTTATCTCGTTAAAACGTGATACGTATGTCGTTAAAACGTGATACGTATGTTGTTAAAACGTGATACGTATGTCGTTAAAACGTGATAGTTATCTCGTTAAAACGTGATAATTTGAATTTAATTATTTTTCACGTCACCTTTTGGAATTGTGTACAATCAAGTTAAATTCGGTGAATAATAATAATCATGTAAATTATACTTAACATATGACTTGACATATGACTGTAAATAAGTAACTAATCATGGAAATTATATTTAACATATAAATGTTAAGAAATCATTTGTTCTGCTTTAAAAACGAACATACATCGACACTTCAAATCTGGAGTAGATTATTCTAATCTACGCTAATGGCAGAATATTTCAAACCTAGTTTGTGATTTGTGAAATCTTTATCTGATTTGAAACCTCAGCAATGAGAGATTTAAAAATATGTTTGCATCTGGAATGCATTAGAAATAAACTCCTATCACATTTACAATATTTGTTATTATTTTAACCTTCTGTTTTCTTTCACTTTTTTGTCCTAGAGCACCTGCCTTTTTGTGTGGCTTACAAGGATCCATCAGCTGGGATAATAATGCCAACAACTTTTCAGATTCCGATTTATAGTGATGCAACGTAGCATCAGAGATGAATAATCTATTCCAGATCAGAAGTGTCTAAGTATGTTAGCTTTAAAAGTTTAATAGTTAAAGATGCTACTCATCTCCTTAATTGGTCACATCAATATTATAAAAATTACAATATTGCCAAAATTCTTATATGTTTTCCAATCAGTTTCAATTTCCTCACTCCCCTTCTTCTTTAAGGAGCTAAATATAACTTTTTCCAACTTCACTTAAATGGTAAACGCCCGAGAATGAAACTGTCTCTCTTATATCAGCCATATGACAGAGGGTGTTAACAATTATCAAACCTATTATGTTATTTCAACCCAGATCAGGGCAGCAATGTTTTACTTTACTGCCAGACAGCCCCCAGCATGGGTTACTATTGTATCCCACTTGATCTCTATTGCTATAGACTTGTACATGTACTCATCAGGCAGGAAAATGTTAATTAAGCAAACAAAATACCCATTTCTGAAAAATACAATGATGATCTGGCAAAAAACACTTGATTATTTGGGAGAAATGCAACAACTATCCGATGTAATGTTCATCCATGTAGAGCAGGATTTAAACTGCTAAGAATATAACTAACGTGTCTGATCTTTTTTCAGGGAAGGTATTTATGTAACTTGAAGAAATTAAAAACAAACATGATATTCCTACAAAATATTTCTATAACTACGTTCAAGTTCAGAGTTTTATTTTATCAAAGCAACACAATAATCTTTATCTACCCTCTTTGTCTCCATTAGAAAACATTATTGTAAGTCACCTATATGGTAAAGGAGAGGTGTCTCTTCTTTGCTCCTTGTTTGTCGACAAATATTAAAAATTGTTGACCAATATTTGACAAATATTATTATTTTATTTTTTTATTTTATTTATTTTATTTTATCAGGTAAACCCCGTTGAGATACACATCTTATCTTATTTTCAAGAGGGACCTGGGTAGAAGTCTGCAACACACAGCAACCTGGTTACAAAATAAAATTAATTAATGCATATGCAGAAGTGTAAAACAGTAGAAAAGCATTTAAAAACAGTGACACTGTTTAATAGAATCTCGTCTGTTTTTAAGAATCGCTCGAAATAAGTCCAGTGAAACCAGCTTTGACATCTTTATTTCAGACTGGAGCTGATTCCAGGCTGTAGGAGCCATCACACTAAAAGCTTGCTTCCCTTTTTCAGTTCAGAAAAGTGAAACATGTAAAAGAAAAATATTGTTAAAACGTAAAGAATGGGAATTAACAGACCTATGTAAAAGAAAGTTTAAGGATGCTGGAGCCAAGCCGAGTAGAGATTTATGAATCACGATCATTAGGTGATTGTTTCTCAGGACGTTTAAAGGAGGCCATTCAGCTTTTGCTGATTTATGATTTATTTTGGAGAGAGGAAGTCTTTTATTTTGAAGAATGCTTAACAGGATCTAGTTTTGTCTTTTGCCACTATCGAGCCTTCTGTTGATTTCGGTTGCTTGGTTACGAACAGCCGTTGCCGTTGTTCAGCAAGTGTACTGTTAAAACAAATCTGAACAGAAACTGTTCAGCAAATACGTCTGAGCCTCCGTTATAATCTCCCTTTAGCCATTTCCCAAATCAGAAGCTACAATCGGAAGCCAACTTGAGCTTCGATCCAGTCAGGAACGCCGCTACAGCTAGAGGACCGGACTGACGTTTCCTTCGGTGCAGTCCCGTTCTGTTTAGGATCCTGCTCAGAGTACGCATGCTATTAATGGTTTTAACCACAGTGCAAAGCAGCATCCGTATCTCTACATGTTGTAGACCAAACATGAAAGGAAACCTGACCAATTCATGTTAGCCACTGTACTAGCCTAGCATAATACCGCCACTTCCTGGACCTAAAATTATCATGTTTTAACAAGATAAATATCACGTTTAACGAGATAACTATCACGTTTTAACGAGATAACTATCACGTTTTAACGACATACGTATCACGTTTTAACGAGATAACTATCACGTTTTAACGACATACGTATCACGTTTTAACGAGATAACTATCACGTTTTAACGACATACGTATCACGTTTTAACGACATACGTATCACGTTTTAACGAGATAACTATCACGTTTTAACGACATACGTATCACGTTTTAACGAGATAACTATCACGTTTTAACGACATACGTATCACGTTTTAACGACATACGTATCACGTTTTAACGACATACGTATCACGTTTTAACGACATACGTATCACGTTTTAACGAGATACTATCACGTTTTAACGAGATACGTATCACGTTATAACGTGATAGCGCTCGAAAATTTTTTTTTCCTGCGTGATAGCAATGCGCTTCCGTAGTATTTCTTTTTCACCCCCTTCGCTAATTCTTGATCTTAGTGTCTTTACCAGCTGTAAGCATGTAAAAACTGAACATTTAGATCTGCCTCTACTAAAGAGCTTAACTTAGATTTAATAAAGAACATGCTTTAGGCTTTCCACAGTTGAATTAATCCTAATACAATACATTAATGGTTGGAAAGCCATTTCTTCTGCTGGATAAGTTTGAAATATCTTTTGCAGCGGGCTTCATGATCATAACTTATAGTAAATTATCCAGCACTCAAACAATGCTCCCTTCAATGTATCTTGAAAGAGAAAATTGGAAAATATGGTAACACTTTATTTGAAGGGGGTTGAATAAGACTCTCATGGCACTTTCATAAACATGTCATAACACCTGTCATCAACATCAATAAGTCTTCATGAATATTTATGACTGTTGTCATAAAGCGTCATTCGGTAAATTGACACTTTTAATACAAAGTTGACATTATTCAAAATGTCTTTGTTATGACAACTTGACATTAACCAAGAAATCATTATTGTTTAAACTTTACCTTTAATAACATAAAGTTACCTAATTTTTAAAGTGAAATCAGTAATTATTTTATAACAAATTCATATCAGTAATGATTTCTTGGTTAATGTCAAGTTGTCATAACAAAGACATTTTGAATAATGCCAACTTTGTATTAAAAGTGTCATAATTTACCGAATGAGGCTTTATGACAACAGTCATAAATATTCATGAAGGCTTATTCATGTTCCTGACAGGTGTTATGTCATGTTTATGATGGTCTCATGACAGTCTTATTCACCCCCCTTCAAATAAAGTGTTACCGAAAATATTTGGCATTTGAATTCAACAGCTGCATGCTGTATTCAACTTAAATATATATATTTTTAAAGAAATGCACCGTTTGTATTTTTGTTTTCCGCACTAATGTTCTGTGTTCAGACTGCTGACGGACATTCTGTTTATTTTTGTTTAATGTTCTACAATACTGTTAGATTTTAATGTTGATAGCTTGCCATAAATCAATATTTTTACCAGCTTGCTAAAAAAAATAATCAGCATTTGGGTTCAGCTTAAATCCAAGGAAGTACTCATAAGTAGTTTAATAGATTTCTGGATTCTCAAAGTCTCAAAAGGAGGACTCAGGGAGAATGAATCTTGAGGGTTTTTAAAGGGATGAGGGGAAATGATTCAGAGTCCAGGCAAGCCAGCAGGATATCCTGTTTTAGCTTCCAAATACCATTTCCTCGAATAAAAGGGGAGACCTTCGAAATAATCCTCCACAGAAGAGACACAGAGACATTGATTGTCATCCTGGCTCAAGGCCAAGGCTGAAGAGAAAGGCTTCCCTCCTACAGCGTCAAAAAGCTCCTCAAGGAAGTCATTAAAGCTCAACTGTGATGAAAAGTTTAACTTCCCAGAGCTTTCTGAAAGCACACTGTTCCCAGGTACACATGAAGGATGCGTCTTAAAGGTTGGAATGCACTTTTTATGTGTAATGTGACGTTCCTTTTTATTAGAGAACATGTCCTTATCATATAATTATGTTTTCTGTGTGTTTTGTGAGGTTACTTATTTTCTGGCTTAAGTCTTGTCTGCTTTTTGTGCAGAGATGTCAAGGAAGAAATTAGATAAACAGAAATAACTGGAACAGAAAAGGAACACATACAGTTATTATTGAACCCTAATCACTGCCTCTTCTTTATTTTATGGTCAAAAATATTCACTCTGCCCTCCAAATCATTGAATTTAGGTGATCTAATCACTTTCATGGCCACAGGGAAAACAAGCAGGCGGCTTTACAAACGTGGGAAAGAATGGGTCGCTCAGTGAACTCCAGCGTGGTACCATGATAGGATACCATCTATCTGTACAATAAGACCAGCGCTGACATTTCCTCCTTTCTTAATGTTCCAGTCTGTTGGTCCATCACTTTAAATTCATAGAGTTTGTGGGAAGAAATAGGCAAAATATGAAAAGTTCTAATGGTATGAATATTTTTGCAGGATGAATAACTTCACAGCTATAGAGTCGGATCCAGTTGATGAAAACTCCATCAGAAGCCTTTAATTTGTTTTTTCTGCACAGCTTATTGCCATCATCACCATTAAGACACTGACAGCAAAATAAAGACCACCAAAGCATGTACAGTTTTTGTAACCAAAGGCATTTCAGCCCCCTGACCACTCCGCTATTATCACCAAATTTGCACAGAGCTGCAATAATTCAAAGACACTTAGTTGCTTTTGGCTTGCTTGTGTCCCCCATTTCCACCCTGCAGCCAATCGTATTGACCTTCCTTTGTGCTCCCTCTAGAATTCTGGGTGGCAGGCTATTCTGTCCACCCCTAACCCCAACACCACCTCTCAGTCACTAAATGCATACAAATTAGCCTCTGAAAAATCTGATAAAGTTATATAAACTACAAAAGCAAGCAGACTTCAAAGTGAAGGAATAACTTGCAGAACCTTCACCCGGTTATATTAAACGAGCCGGGCCTGCAGACGTGGCCCCTCAGCATCCCTTCCATTTCCCCCCAGGCTGCCTCAGACCCCCTGCACCACCTAAATAGCTCCAGTCTTTTGGAGCAAATCCCAAACCTGGTCTTTGAATTGGGCAGACTTGGCACCGTTCCTCCTTCCACAGCCTAACCTTCCCAACCCCCCTGAGCTTTGTTCCTCTTGATGGATCTAGGCAGGCCGATGGACCGTGACTTCTGGAAGCCCACCCTGTCTGTGTGAGGCAACACATGCACACACACAGGCACACACAAATCTTTGCATGACTAGCTTTGTTGGGACTTGCCATTGACTTCCATTCATTTCTACAGCCTAAACCTTACCCTTGTCCTAACCCCATCACCTAACCATTACATACCTAACCCTAACCAAAACTCAATTCACACCTTAGTCCTGAATCTAACCCCTGACCCAAAAACAGCATTTCCCCTTGTGGGGACCAGGCTTTGGTCCCCACAAGGAGCAGTGGGTCCCCACAACATAGTATGTGTCAGGAGAATGGTGCACACAAGGTATTACAAACAAGCGCACAAAAACACACACTGCCACACTGCTAGAGAGCCCGATGGGAAAGAAGGACAAAAATGTCAATAAGTGTCCTGAAAGCATCTGGTGGTCAGAGTCTCAACCTGGACAGAGATTACAGGCACAGTCAGTGTCACTGCTGCTTTCATTGTGCCTCTTCTGATAAGTTAACCATGTGTGATGGCTGAGGCGGAAGTCTGGGCCGCTGCCTACTCAGCCGCCCTCAAACACCTGCTACCAGATGGATCCAAGAGTGAACTTCAACAACGAGCAGGAAGTTGAGAACAACAGTGCAATCTCTAGCGGATGCCTCATCTCCCTCTAACAGTTTTATCAAGCCTGGCTTTAAGCTGAGTTTAAGACACTGACCTTTTTGTTCAACATGTCTAAAACATCAAAACACATGTGGAAAAAAGATACATTTTAAGTGCTTAGAGAAATATAAAACATATGTTTCTGTTCCCAGTTCAGTTGTTCCCTAAAACATGCATGTATTTCTCAGAATTCAGAATTGAATTAAAACTTTTTTTCCCAGATATTTCAGGTGAAAAGGCTTGTTTTAGTTAGCTGAGAACTAAAGCAGCAGAGAAGTCCACCAAGAACATTTTTCATGGTTCAAAGCAGTCCCAGACCATAACACTACCACCACAATGCTGGATTGTGATAAATCAATTAATCGCACAATAAATTAAACCTATTGACCTCATTTTAATTATCGGCTTTATCGTCTCTTCCTGTCTTTTTTTCTTTCTGTTGATGACACTGAATGAAAAAAGGCTCAGCTCCGGTACTCTCCACTGACCCTCCCTTCCTCATTTCCTTAGTGTAATGTCCAGTGGACACTACACGAGTTGTCGGGCCGATTGTCGGCCCATTTCCAAAACCTGAGAGATCACACATTAACTGACAGAAATCCTAGGTATAACGAACGGTTCGATCGGGTTCGTCGTGCCGTGTGTTGTGGTCAAGACCACCTAACCCGAGACCAAGACAAGATCAAGACCAGAGTGTATCGAGACTGAGACAAGACCAAGACTTTTAGGGTCCGAGACCAAGTCTGTCACGATCCGTGTTTCTTTGTGTTTATTTTTTAGATTTCCTGTGTTCAGTCCTGTTTTCCTGTGAGTCTCTGTCCTGTCCTCCCCGTTGATTGTTTCCCAGGTGTGTCTCATCCCCTTGATTACCCCGTGTGTATTTAAACCCACCTGTTGTCCTTGTCTCTCGTCGGATCCTTGTCGTATGTCGCCTGTTTCTCCGTGCTGTTCCCCGTTGTTCTGTTCCTTGGAAATCATCATTAAACTCATCATTTTCACATACATCCTGGGTCTGCCTGCGTCCACATCCTCACCTCTACAAACCACACCTTGACAAAGTCAAGACCAAGACCGAGGAAAGTCGAGACCGAGTCAAGACCAAGACCAGCACCCCGCGCTATATGACACGATAAAATGTGAAACATGATCAAAATTGCTTCTCAAACTGATCTGAAAGATCCGTATTCCCATAAAAAGACCTAGATATTAAATACTTGATAAATTTTACCAATATTAAAAGCAGAACAAACTTTTTTTTCTGCTTTGCTTCCATCTCTGTGCTACAATCCACGGTGGTCTGAAACCATCCCTAAAAAGATAACGCCCTGGGCATTTGCCTATATTGCTCATGTCAGAAACCACCACTCTCTGTACCATTTAACATAGCAATTGAGGCAATGCCTAGATGGCAAATAATGCTCAACTATGAACACTGATCAAGGAGCAACAACCAAGAAATAACCATGCACAAGGTGCTCATCATGACTGTTCTCACCCTCTCTCCCACTACATGAAGCCAGGTAGTCTGACACCATGGCAGACTACCATTACAGCTGTCACTTTGAACGAAAACAATCAAAGAGCAATGTGCATGCTCTGCGTGCTCTTTCATTCTTGTGTTTTATTTATTTGTTAATTAAAAAAATATCAATGTACATGTAGTAATTAAATAAAATAATGATAGGTACTGCAGTGTATGCAGAGCATTACAAGAACAAAGAAGAGTGTTCTGTCAGGTCAGCATACGCTGTCAGATCGTCATACGCTTAGGACAAACTCTCGGCTATATCTGTCAGCCACATCATTACCATATCACTTTATTTAATTAGCAACATAGAATCATGATGTAGATCATCATACACTTTATTAACACTTGTATGGCATCCTGACTTACCGGTTAAGTAGGTTAATGAGTTTTACACGGGCGTTTGTTGTAGTTGACTGCAGCTGCAGCTAGACCTTGCTTTAAATACACTTTGAAATCACGACAATGCATGTATATCTATAAATATTATCATTGAAAACAATTTAATGACTTATTTTCGTCAGAACTTGCTGCGTATGGTGAACTGACAACTCCTCTGACTGTCGGACTTCTTAATGCGCATGCGCAGGCCTGGTACTCACTGCATGTATGCTATTCTGACAGCGTACGGTAATCTGATAGAACAACAGTGTTCTGTTAGATCAGCATACGTTGTCAAATAGTCATACGCTTAGCTCAGACATGTATACGCTGTCATTATCATATGATTTTATTTAATCAGCAACATAGAATCATGACGTAGATCATCATACACTTTGTTATTAACAGCTGTATGGCATCCTAACTTAACGGTTAAGTAAGTAGGTTAATGAGTTTTACATGGGCGTGTGTTGTAGTTGACTGCAGCTGCAGCTGACCTTGCTTTAAATACACTTTGAAACCACGACAACGCATGTATATCTATCTAGTTATCATATTATATTATGAACAATTTAATAACTTATTTTCATCATAACTTGCTGCCTCTACTGAACTGACAACTCCACTGACGGTTGGACTTCTTAGTGCGCATGCGTGGGGATGCTACTCACTGCATGTATGCTATCCTGACAGCGTATGGCTATCTGATAGAACAACGGCTCTCAGCAACACTCCAGTCCTATCTAATAAGTAAAGAGACCAGCAGATGAATCGTACTGTTCCTGAATGTCAGATCACTATATTGCAGACTTTTGGACACAGCGTTGTCCCATATATGCGACAAGTCAGTCAACACCTCCGCACAATAATTCTGCGCAGTGAGTGACAACTTTTTTTCATCACAAATAACGTGTCTCTGTACAACTAGCTTTGCTAACATCATGTCAACTGGGCTTACCTTTCTTTGAGGTACTTTTCTAAGTGACGAAAAAAGTTAGACGTTGTCTCCACCGTCTGTGAGCGAAGCGCTGCTGAGTTAGCTGTGGCCATCGGATTTCTTATGATTTATGCAGCGATATTCCATTACTGACGATTAGACAGACATCTTCTGCCGCTGAGAGAAAACCACTGCGCATGTCTTGGAGCGCCGCGTGCCAGTGAAAGGTGGGGAGGGGAGGGGAGTAACAGAAACAGGCTACTGGTTGGATTTTAATCGGTGCGTTTTGCATCCAGTGAAAACAAAGATGTTAAATAAACTGGACAGTATGCTGTACGTTTAGTGATATGTTTACAGTTGCGGTCTCAACTGGTCTTGAAATAAAATGCCGAGACCGAGACAAGACCGAGACCAAATGCGGTCGAGTCCGAGACGAGACCGAGACCATCAAAAAATGGTCTCGAGACCAAGATCGAACTCGATTACTACAACACGGCCGTGTGGTGTCCAGCCCACAAAATAATGGCTACAAGTCCAGTTAACTCATTTTAAAATCAGGCATTAATCAATGTTTTACTACAATCTACCTGTGATGCATGTTGCTAGAGTCAGCGTAAAGTTCTGACTGAATGAAAATCATTATAACCTATTTATGTCACGTTAACGATGAACAGCTAAAAAGTTATCGAGTTTATCAACTGCGGTAGCAATTTGGCTCCAACTCCTCCACTTGTCATTTCTATATTCTTTGTACGAAATGTTAAATAAATATTAATGTTATTTGCACATATCTCCAATATCCGCTGGACTTCGGGTTGCACGGTGTCAGCTGTTTGGGATTCCCCTCTGTAATTTCCCCTCAGAAGTCACGGAGGAGAATCCGCGCTTTCTGGTTGGTTACCTGTCACATTCAACAGGCTGCGTTAAGCTCCCAGTCGGGGAAAACTCCTGATTTAGATCGGAGAGGCCGCGACAATCTACAGTAACACACCACACACTGCAGGATGATCGGTTACGAAATCACCAGCGACAATCTTAGAACGGCCAACGATCTAAGATTGTCGTAAGGGGAAATAGAGGCAAAAAATCATGTAGTGTGAACTATTGCATCAGGTGGTCAGATGTGCCCATCTTCTCTATCTAAATCTAGTGATTACTGAAGGGCAGTATAGTATACAGACTTCATAATATGCACTCTTTTGGTTGAATGCAGTATTTATTTCCGCTTTGGCTTTGTGTTGTTTAGTTTTTATTCAAGTACGTTTTTTGTTAATGTTATTTTTGTTTTTAGTTGTTTTGTTTATTTAGTTTATCTGTTCCAGTGTTATGTGTTCGTTTGAAAATAAAGTGTATGGCAGGAAATCGCATGCATTATTAGTCATTTCAATTAAATCAGTGTCAAAAGGTCTTGAAATAATATTATCGTTTAACGCAATGATTTTGTAGACAGTTGCTCAGCAGAATTTATCGTGACAGTACAGAGCCCTCCAGGGGACATGGGGATTTTTTTTCTTTTGCTTTCCCTCGCAATACTTTTGCGTCCCCTCGCAAAAGGTTTTGCGTTCGCTCGCAATAATCTACTGATCAGTTTATGCGGCATAATTGAATACTGTAAGCCTTTTTTACGGTCGCCGCCGTACTTTCCATGAATGTTAATATCTCGTTGTGAAATTCAGACGTTCAGTGATTCTTGAGAATAGGGACAAAATGGGTTTTAATTTTCCCATAATTTTTTTTTATTTCTCAACCTTATGTAAGCAAATATGACAAATAATATTTAGGAAATGTAAAGATGCTAAGGTACAGGCTCCCAGTTGCAACATTTTTTTTAAATTACATTTTTAATCGACCTGACCTTGAACGTTGTCATCACAATCTGACAAAAATAAATTAAAAAAATGTTTTAATGATCCTATTTGTGATATTTTTACTCATTTTACAGACAATGCTTCTCAAAAAACAAAAGAAATATTTAAAACCAAAAACAACAAAAAGTCCATCTGACGGAGTTGACAGTGCATGACGGAGTTGACACAGAACTGAAGGTGGTGACAAGTGAATAAAATGAAAAACCTGATACATGTGAAGTAATGCAATTTATGTAAAATACATTAAAAATGAATTAATTGCACATTTAAGTGAGATTTGACAACAATTTCACTGAAAGAGTCAGAAAAACTGATGGAGTTGATCTGACGGAGTTGAAAAAAAGCCAAACTACCTCAATTTATATGATGTTATTCTGAAGGAGGCCATATTGTAGCTCATCAGGTCCATGAAATCTTTACAGTATACCAAAATTAAGCTTTTATTTCAAAAAATGTCATCAAAGTTTTGTAAATTGTCAGTTATGGAGTTGACACATCATGGTTGTGACAAGCAACTTAGGAATAAAACATAAGAAAAAAACTAAAGAATAACTTAAGCTAACCATTGCTAACTAGCGCTCTTAGCAAAGAAAGATAAAAGACGACATCATGGGGTCCTCAGAAGTTCTGGTGCCCCGAATAATGCCTGCTTTTTTTTTACATTCTTTTCATTTCTGACGGTGTTGACAAAAACTAGGGACAAATTTCACTGGAGTTGGAAAATATATAAAAATGATCTTTAATTCAATTTATTGATACATCTATAATTATTTATATGACTACTTATACTTAATTGTCACAATATATAATTTTAGTATTTCTGTAATTATTTTAAACTATTATAATGTATTGAGTTCTGCTCCTGGACAAGGGCTTTTACAGGCATCATCCACCAACTACAATGTTTAAAATAAAAAAATATTCAGCAAATACCTTGAAAATATACATTGTTGTGCTCACATGACCCAGATTAGTTGAGTCAGATATTTGAAAAAAATATATTTTGTGTATATTTTATTCAAATTTTGTGCTTTATCCATAGGACCTGTTTTGTCCCTATTCTCAAGAATCAATATATTTTTCTTTAGTATAGAAAGGCACAACAAACCTATGATATAAACAGAAACTTTCTGTAAGTAGGAGAGAAATAAAAATACATCCAAACTATTTGGACTATTTCTGAGCTATTATCGCAGTCATCTGACAGTTTTGATTGTGTTCATAGTCTGAATGGCTTAAAGGGGTGCTTTCAGTGCTGTTCCATCTTAGCCTTAACAGACAAACATGCAGTAAATAAATCGATTTTTCAATCAGTTTTTTGCACCAGAGTTAATAATAATAAACACGTTTTCACTGAGGCTCTGTAAAAGCCATATGAAAATAAGTAATTATTGATATGACAGAAGCAGTGGCTTTGACACCTGGGTGGTGGGTGTGTCGACGTGGGCGTGACTGTCATCAAGTATGAATGGGAAGATTACTGGTGTGTCGGCTTTGTGTGTATGAGGAAGGTGGGGAGCGGGGTGGTCAATCCTCGCAAAGTTTGGAGCATGATAATCAAAATGGAATAAATCGGTGACAGAACAAAGAAGAGGTTTGGAGTTGATTGATACACGGACAGATGAGATTCCTAAAGTTAACCCAGTCCGGGACTAGTTTGCCGTGTTTTATAATAATAATAAAGCATGTTTATTATTATTAACTCTTTGGTGCAAAAAACTGATTGAAAATTTATTAATTTACTGCATGTTTATGTCTGTTAAGGCTAAGATGGAACGGCACTGAAAGCAGCCCTTTAAACCATTCAGACTACGAACACAATAGAGACACAATCAAAACAATCAGATGACTTATTACCCCGCGATAATAATTCAGAAATAGACAAATAGTTTGGATGTTGTTAAGGAAGAAAATATCTAAATTGGTTAACTTTGGAAAAAAGTTTGGCTCTCTCTTCCTCTGGATCCCAGGTCCTCTCGGCGAGCCACGTGTAGCCACAAGGAAAACAACAATGCGTGTTGACGTCACAGAGTTTAATCCAATATAAGACAATGCATAAACTTACACCAAAAACTGCAGAACAGCGGAGACATACATTCATTTACCTGAATTAAATGGAAAGAAGAAGAAAAGCAAAGACGTACAAAGCCATCTTTGGAGAGTTGCAAGAGCAAATCTGATTTGTTACTTCTGTGTAGAAAGTTTTATAGTGAAGGCGTATTCTTATCTTTAATTTATTCAAATAAGGTGTATCTTTGCTCCTCCAACCAGGAGCTATCTCTGACCCTCTCTCAAGCCAGAAACCCCTGCCGTGTTTACGGCCTTTCACAGATGAGTGTGAAAAGCTACAACTTCTCCTGTATTGTTTTCCCACACAGACAAAAGGCAGTTCAAACGATCCTAGCAAACCATCTGCTGTAACTACAAGTAAAATAAAGGTCAATAGGCCAGAATACATTACTAATTTCAAAACCACAATTAGGCCATTTGAATCAAGACCTTTCTTTTTGTTTTTGTTTTATTTTTCCCCTAAAAAATTGGGACCATCACCCCCACTTCTTTCTGCAGTGGTTTTCTTTTAGAAACCATCAGTTTATAAAATCCTCAAAACTAGCACCACTATAAATGAAATACTGAACATAGTCCTCCTCATGGCTGGTCTAATATAAAGACTCCCTGTTCTGAGCTCTGTAAAACTTGATTAATGCTCAATAAGTCCAATGAGGCCAGATGTGCTAATATGGTTGAAAAAGCTGCAGACGTTGTCCAGCCTGAGGGTAAGAAGGTGAATTCTGCAGCTTCAGTTCTGGCACTTTAATTAGAACCAAATGAAAAAGAGTTCCCTCCCTCCGGCCTCCCCCACACCCAACACAGCCTTCTCTTAATTGACTTAATGGTTGAGTGGTGCCCTGCCTGGCTGGGCTTTGGGCTCGGGAGGGGGATTTTAGGGTCTCATTAGCACTTTGCTTTCCACCAGGGCCTACAATACCAATTCATCAATGGCTCAGCAGACAAATGTACTTGTTAGGGACTCCAAAGGTTAATCATGGATCAACTGGTCACTTTTTAAAGTTCACTGCACCTATTTTGACTTCTGGAGAGGCTTTTCATTTTAATAAGTCCTGATCCAAGGCTGATACTTTCAACTCTTGACTTTAGATAAACACTGTTGTAGTGAGTCTTTCAACTGTTATAATCAAAAGTGTGGAAAACTTCACTTAAAGAGACATTTTGAACCCCTTTGATTAATATCAGGACCAGCTTATCTTTCAAATGAGATGAGAAAAATTATGACATTTTTAAGGCCAGCTGCAGCGCTGCATGTGTTACAGACATTTTCCTTTATTTATTTATTTTATATTAAGTCATATTTAATTTACTTACATCATACTTATGTATATTTGTATTTACTAGAAAGAAGGGAAGAAAGAGAGAAATACTTTATTTTAATAGCACGTTTATTTTTCAATAAATGTACATTTTGACACTCAACATTCACATAAACACAAAACTAAAAACTAACTTTCCACCAGTCAGAGAAGACAATATTATTAAAGCACCACAGAGAAAAATTCAGTCAGGAGGATTTTTTTTTCATCATTGAAAAAAAAAAACTGCCTTCACTGTTTTAACCATCAAAATAAACCGTGTCAACTTTTTCCTCAAAAAACAATTTGTTTTATTTCTTCTGCTAAGATACATTGACATTTTTGCCTGTCGAATAGGAAAATGTAACAATTTCCAGTTATTAGCTTCCTTTTGTGCATAACCTGCACCAAAAGCTACTTCAGACCAATAAGCAATGGTGAAAGTCATTTACATTCAAGAAACATGTGAAAAGTAGTTTCTAACACCTGACAAAAAGGACATAATTCATGTACCTTTTTTTAATTTAGACACTAAAATTAGTGTCTAAAATAAGTACTCACAGCCCCATGGAAAATCCTCCACTGCAGGTCTCCTGCCTTCTTACTCTGGGGGAGTTTATAACAGACCCTCCATACAAGTTTCAGATTTTCTCTGACTTTAAACCCACCTCTCCAAACAGTATCAGTTCTTCAACTACTTCTTTATTCAACCTTTGAACAACCAATTTATACAATGATTTTGCATTCATCACACAAAATTTCTTTTTTTTTTGAATGATCAGTAAAGGACCCATCATTTCTGAAAAATCAATATTTAATGTCATTTCAGGTAACAGATCTATAGAATCAGGAATTTCTTCTCCATTAAAAATTCTGTTATTATCTGCTTTTCATCAAAGGTTAAATTTTCAAGTTAGAAGTCTAAAATAGTCCTCATGAATTGAATCAATTTTAACCCAAGCAACAAAGCTGTCACATGTGTGTTTGAAAACTTGATCCAGCCGTCTTCACAATTTGTCACAATTTCAGAACTTTTTTCTCAAGCTGTTTTTTTGATTAGCCAACTGCAGCTCCATCTTGTACATCCAAACGTGCCCCGAACATTAAAGATTCCAAAGATGCTGTTGGTTCCAGTCTTCTTATTAAAAATTGTCAATGCTTCAAACAAACTTTCATAAAACAATTTACAATTTAATAAAAACAAATAAAAATAGATAAAAACATCTAAACCAAAACTTCCTACTCTTCTCAAAACAATACTTTTTGATGGTTTCAAAAAAACATCATCCTCCCTCCCCATTAGATGTTTCTGTATAAACTGTAATCTGAATGCAGCAGTTCTGCTTTCTAGATACACTGTAAAAAAAAGTCTGTAAATTTCACTGTAAAAAATGGTAAAATACAACAGTTTCTGACCGTAAAATCCGAAACATTTTATTACCATAGAAAATACATGGAATCACCGTCAGTCAACACTGCAAAATAGATCTGTAAATTTAAGGCAAAAAATGGCAAAATAGTTACACTTGCTGACTGTAATATAAAAAGCACTTAATTACTGTAGAAAATACATGGAATTACAATAACTCCATAAACATATATTGCAGGTAATTTTGAGATGTAGAAACAGAGAAATCTTTTGTAAAAATCTAAGTAATTGTAAAATTCATAAAAGAAATATTGTAATATTGCCTGCAGCTAATTACCTTAAAATTAATGGAGTTAATCAACCAAAATTCAAAATTTTGCTGATGTGTTTTTTTTGTGGCTCTAGTGGCCTTTATTTGAAAGTTGTTTGACAGGAAATGGAGCTTTAGCAGAAGTTCAAGCTGGAAGACTCCGCCCCCTCCGTTTACCCATCGACGTCATGCTCATCCCCGTCCTCAGCCTGGACCTCACCCTGCACGTTCAATCAGCAATCAGGCTCTGCATAAAAGGATCCACACCCAAACCGTCAGACACTTCCCAGCTGCATTCAATCCGTTCATCTGCACGTCTCAGCTCCTCCACAGCTTCGTGATTCCCCGTCCTTCGACCTTGCATCCTGCGTTGGTCCTCTCTTTTAACCTTCAGACGCTCCCCGGATGCAAGAGATTTCTCCCGGCCCCAGCCTCGATCATTTCAAGCAGCTTCTCCCGCCTATCTCTCACCTGTCTAGGATTTCACTTACTCCACGATCCACCTCCGAAAAACATAAGCCCTCCGGTCACCTTGTTTACTTTGACCCCTTTGGCCCGTGATGCACGACGCATTACCTCCCGCACAGTCGTGAGACAAGGTAGCTAACTGCGGAGCTCTACGTGGAGGGAACAGCCTGTTTAAAGATGCCACGTAAAGAAAAACGACAGAATCCAAAGGGAGGATCTGAGGGAAGCAGCAAAGGCCATCTTCCTTCGCCCGCCAAGCTTCTCTCACTTCCGCATGCCGTCATGGTCAGCACCTTTCCGGATTTCCCCCTCTACGCCCGTCTCAGGCTGTCAGGATGCTCCTCAGATGCAAGAGATTCCTCGATGATTTCAAGCGGCGTCTCCCGCCTTGATGATTTCAAGTAGCGTCTTCTCCCTTTCTTTCGCCTGACTGGGATTTCTCCATCTCCGGCTCCCTCGCCACCTATTCCACGGTCCACCTCTGGCAAGCAGACACGTGATCCCACTGTTTTCAACCCGCACCGTCTTCTTCACCTCAGCGCCTTCACACCAGTGCCACGCTAAGGATCAGCATGCCTACGATTTCCCTCTCCTGCATGGTCGCTGTCAGCCCGCTCAGCAACACCTCTCTGGTTTTCCCTCACTACGCCTGTTTCAGGCTACCAGGGTAAGACGTAGCATTCTCATGTCTCATTCGAGTCTAGCAATACTTCGTAACGCAGACAGTTTTCATTAGTTTATCCCCTCCCGAACACTTTGGCCATATATACATGCGCCACTCAGGTTCTAATGTTCAAGGACTTTTATCCGAACATTGATTTAGCTAAAACATCGTCACCCGTTTCTCCGAGGCGCCTTTAAACATAACATTGGTTCAGCAGGTGACCAGCCGTTGCGTAAGCGCTGCAAGGCGTATGTCAGAATCCAGTCAGCCTTGGAGGGATGTCTATCGTATAAATAGCAGGCATGTGCACTCAACTGCGAGCAGTGCAGCCCATCATTCATTGGTCGTTTGGTCACCGCAGTTATCTGCTTCACATTATTCGTCGCTAGTCAGCGCAGTATTCTTTGTCGTCTGAGCTGTATTATAATTTAGGCTACCCAGGCCCGGCAGCACGGGCGGACACTTCAGTTGTGTCCCGGCTGTTCTGCAAGCCCCGTGTTTTACCTACATGGCCAACTCTTTGATATTCCTGCTTCGATTTGGTACCGGAGTTTCCTCCATCTCCCTTATCGCGTCCTCTGCAGCCTTGTTCTGCAATCAAAACGGTTTTATGTGCTGTTAACATATAATCTATTTCAAACCGCCTTCAATCGCAACTTGAGCCCGGAGACGTTCACACCAGTCGCCAATGGCGTAGGAGCCGCTAGTACAACGCCAATACTTTGCGTAATTTAACCAACCGAGTAGAGTAATGCCGCTGGATGCAGGTGATGTTAGCTTAGTTATGACTAATTTCAATACAACCCCTTAACCTTGTTAACAAGACGCCCGTGACCATTGTCGTTGTGTATGTTCAGCTACGTAGATTCATTCTGCCTGTTGAAGATTTTAGGTTGTAATTTTGGAAAATCTCTGGCTCCATCTTCTTCTCACGGATCCCAGGTTCTCCCGGCGGGCCGAGTTAAATCACACAGAAAACGAGTGTAGACATCTCAGAATTAGAGTTTAATCCAAAGAAGACGCACATGAAATTACAACAGAACTGCAGAACAGAGACATGCATTAATTTACCTGAGTCGAATGGAAGAAGGAAGCAAAGGCGTGCTTAGACGTCTTTGGAGAATTACAAGAGCAAATCCGAGTAGTTACTGCTGTGTACAAAGTCTTATAGTAAAGGTGTATTCTAGACTTTTAATATTCTAATAAGGCGTAGCTTTGCTTATCCAACCAGGAGTTGTCTCTGATCCTCTTTAGAGTTAGACACTCCCTGCAATTTGTTTTCAAGATCAAGCTCAAACTGTCACCTTTATCTAAACAAGTGGAAGCAGAGCTTCTCCTCTACTGGCCTGGACTCCTGCTGTTTCAAGGCTTTTCACAGATCAGTGTGAAAGCTGGAACTTCTCCTGATGATTTCCCACACAAAGGGCAGTTCAAAAGATCTCGGCAAACAATCTACTTTATCTACAGGTAACATAAAGGTTAACAGGACAGGATAAGTTATTAATCTGAGAACTATAATTAGGCTTTCCAATAAAGACATGGCAAGTTTAAAAAAAAAAAAAAACTAGCATATTTTAAATTTACTCCTTATCATGACCTAAACAGTCAATTCAATCAGCTAATCTCGTCTGGAGCAGGGGTTCGCATCTCGGCTGGCCTTCTCATACCACGGCATGAGGCATAAATTGTCATTCACCTAATTGTGGACTTTTACCCTGTTGCAACGCAATACGTGTAGTAGAGTGGCTTGCCAACGTAACATGACATCGACTAATAATTCCTCTTCAGTTCGGTTGAGTCTGTCCAGCGCTTCTGCTAATTATTAATCGGCCTTAAATTCTTGTTGACAAGGGCATTGTCCAATCATTGTTTCTAAAAAATTTTTTGCTCGTGTCCATTCACTACTTATCAAAGCAACCTTAAATAGAACTGGTTTAGTCTCAATGTAAGACGTGTTTTTTTTAAAGCATTCGATTTATAGGAATTTTCCACATGCGCAATGTATAGTGGTTGATGATTCATATTTCATTCCGGTAGCTCAGTTCAGAACAATCCAGAGGATTTAAATGGTCTGGCAGTCGCTATTCCAGCAGGTGATCCTTTTCGGAGCTTAAGTTTTAGGTTTTTCTTAGCTGAACTCTGGATATTCCTGGTCTACTTGCTTCGCCGCTATCAACCAAGCTGTTCCATATTCTGATGTGTCCTGTTCAAGTCCCATGGGTCGCTTCTCAGGTCTTATCTCAAGATCTCCCAGAATCGGCAGATTATTTCCCAGGCCATCCTGCCACTTTCAGGCTATGTAGTCGGTTCTTTCACTTACCCCGGTCCCACACTCAAATGTGCTCATTCCAGTCTCACTTCTGGGCCAATAGCCTTTAGACTCTTACCAGTCATTCTTGTGGGTCTGTCACTACGGCAACCAGCTCTTGCAGGTATCCTAAAGCTCACAGCCATTCTAGTCTAAACTCCCAACCCCATTGCCAGGTCCGCGAAGTTCATTCGAGTGACGCATCTCTACACGTCAAAGCTTTTTTGATGAGTTAAGATGGTATTTTCTTTCTATTTTTCATTTTAAATTCAGTCCGTCGGGCATGGCCCTTTTTTTGGGGGGGATCTCCTATGTAGTTGGTTCAGCTTCTCCTTCATTTCAGCAGCTCGAGTTTCCAGCTTTTTACAAAATTGTTCCACAGCCATAACCCGTTTCCTGAGGGGCTAACTTCGCAAGCAATCCCTAATTGTCGCTCTCATCAGTCGTGTGTTACTTTAAAGCTGAACCTTCACCAGTCCGTTTCATGTCAACCGACTTTAATCTTATCCGTTTTTCACCCATGATCATTATGACTATTGTTGATGAGCTGTCTCCACCTCTGCCCAGTTCAGTTCAGCCGTTAGACGGCATCGCTCATTTCATGTTTAATCTCAGGTCTCGCTCTGTCATTTATTAGCGAGGGCTCCCTCAGTGCCTAGGTGAGCACTGCGCATTTCGCTGGTGGTGGTTGGTCTTTTCTTGCCTAAGCAAGCATTCTTATCCAGTGATTTGTCCCATTTTTCTTCTCACGCCTCCATGCTCCCACCTACACGGCACATCACAAGCACACTCCTTCTACCGCATCCTAAGTCTTGTGAGTCTCTTTATCATCTCACTGATTACTTCCCCTCAACTTCCTTCTCTCTCCATTGCTAACTCTTTTTCTGTTTTTGGCTTTTCCTCTGTCCCTGCTGCTGGCCCATGTCCCAGCGTCTCCTGCCCCTGCTGCTGGCCCATGTCCCAGCGTCTCCTGCCCCTGCTGCTGGCCCATGTCCCAGCGTCTCCTGCCCCTGCTGCTGGCCCATGTCCCAGCGTCTCCTGCCCCTGCTGCTGGCCCATGTCCCAGCGTTCTCTGCCCCTGCGGCTGGCCCATGTCCCAGCGTTCTCTGCCCCTGCGGCTGGCCCATGTCCCAGCGTTCTCTGCCCCTGCGGCTGGCCCATGTCCCAGCGTTCTCTGCCCCTGCGGCTGGCCCATGTCCCAGCGTTCTCTGCCCCTGCGGCTGGCCCATGTCCCAGCGTTCTCTGCCCCTGCGGCTGGCCCATGTCCCAGCGTTCTCTGCCCCTGCGGCTGGCCCATGTCCCAGCGTTCTCTGCCCCTGCGGCTGGCCCATGTCCCAGCGTTCTCTGCCCCTGCTGCTGGCCCATGTCCCAGCGTTCTCTGCCCCTGCGGCTGGCCCATGTCCCAGCCTTTCTCTCAATGTTGGCCCATGTCTCAGTTGGTTTTCTTTTTCCCTCACACTTTCCAGTGTTGGCTCCCTTACAGTGGGCACCTATCCTGCCATCATTCTCCAGTTGATGTTGTCATCTAGCTGATCCTATCCCCAGCCTGGCTCCACACCTTCAACTGTCTTTCACTCTCATGCCTCGTATTATTTCGGCCCCTTCTCTGAGCAGGCCTTCATTCTTCAGCTGTGCATCATGAAAACCCCTCTATCAAATTTGATTTCTTCTGCACTCCGTTAGTCTACAACCGTATTGTACTTTTCTCCCTGCATTCTTAAGTCAGCACACGAGTTTTAGGTCTCACCTTTCCTCGGGCCTCGGCCCCGGCCTCAGCCCCTTTTTGGGGGGAGAGCATCCCTAATCAGTTATCGGGATGTTCATCGAGTTCACATCAAATCTCAGCTCAAATCAGCTGCCGGGGCCCGAGCGCCAAAGAACTGTTATTCATTGCTGTCATTAAATCTTTTAATTGTTCCTTGTTCTCCGTCTGAGTCTTTCCAGATTGAAAGAGGGTTATGAGAGAGGGGGAAGACATGCAGCAAATGTTACCAGGCTGGGAATCAACATGCGACCACCAGCATGAGAACTAATTCTTCAATACATGGGTTGTGCTTTGCCCCTGCGCCACCACAGCACCCCTTGCTGATGTTCATATCTGTGATGTAAAACCATACTGCAAAAGTAATTTACACAGATTAGAATGCTGGTGTGATTCTTTGGTTTGTTTTTTAATAATTACATTTATAATGGGTGTTGGGAACCCGGGTTGTTGGAATGGTTCCTTTTTGGTGCTTTCCCCCTCTTTTACCACCAGAGGGTGCCAAGAGGCTATTCCCTCCTGAGGGAGTTGCCGGTGGTTCCTGGATTCCTGCACAGCTGCAATTAATCAGATCACCTGGAGGAGTATATGAGGAGGGAGCTGCCGACACTTCAGATCCAGAGTGTTCGCCAGTATTTGGTACTCCAGCCCTCTGTGCTTCTCACTGTGATCTCCTGTTGTGGACCTCAAGTGATATCTCCTTGTGCCTCTTCCTCAGGTTATTCCTCGTGACTCTGTGGATGTTACCGACTGGTTGCCCGAGTTCCACTGACACCTCCACAGTAAACTAAACTTCCTTGGCTACCCTGTCATCAGTCTCACTTGCTTCTTGCCTCTTGTGATCCAAAGCTTACCTGTCCGCCCTCCACCGCAGCCTCTTCATCGGTCAAGCTGCAACCCTCCACCTGAACCAAACCCCAGTAATCACAGTGAATCTTCTCCCTGGACAAGACTTACCTCCACCCAAGTAAGACCAGTCCATTTATTCTGACACTGCCATTTTCCACGACACTGAACTCACCATCTGTCTTTTTTTACATTCCAGTGCTCCGGTGATCCAGATTGCAGACTTTCCCCATGAACCGATTGTTGATCATTATTTTGTGTTTACAATAAACTTATTTAACTGATTTCTGTTCTCCGCCTGTTGTTCTGCATGTGGGTTAAGAAATTAGACTCCATTATAGGTAAAATCAGTTTTTTTTGTGCATTTGTTTTACGATAAAACGCCACCAGCTGGGGTTGCCGAAATTCAACCGTACAAAACAATTACGGGTAAAATCTGTGTTTTTTTTTTGTTTTGTTTGTTTTATGGTAAAACACCGGCAGCTGGGGTTGCCGAAATTCAACCGTACAAAACAATTACGGGTAAAATCTGATTTTTGTTTTGTTTTACGGTATAATGCCGGCAGCTGGGGTTGCCGAAATTCAACTGTAAAAAACAATTGCAGGTAAAATAGTTTTTTTGTTTTACGGTGGAATTTTGGCAACCCCAGCTGCCGGCATTTTACCGTAAAATCTACATTTTATTTTTACAGTGTATGAATCAATCCCTGTCCACCTTCCTCTGTAAGTAAGAAGCACAGCCTGCGATACCCAATGTTTATTATCCCCCCAAAATTTAATGATGCCAGAAAGCATTTTGTGTAGTAATCCAGCAGGTGGCTTCAAACATACAAACCTCTGCCACAATAAAGAGGCAACTAAATTGTTTATAATAAGCACTCTCCCTATATAAGACATCTGCTGTAACAACCATCTCCATTTCCCTATCCTTCCCTCTTAGTTCTTTTTTCCATGTCCTCATCTCCCAAATATACTCCAAGATATTTAAAATCCCCTCATTTCCATTTAAACCACCTGGGAGTTGAGGAAGCTCAGTAAGGCAGCCTCCTACGCCAGAGCTTCACTCTTTTCATGAGCATCTGATAATTTACAAAATACTTTACAAAATAAATCAACAATTCTACCTAAATTACTTCTCTTTTATTTTTGACAGTGATAATGACATGATCAGCATAAGCTGATAAAATAAATGGCATTTTACAATCTAGTAAACCCAGTCCATCAATATGTGACCCAATATTATTTAACATCTGGAATGTTATCATTCTCTTTCTATTGAGAAAGAGAATGATAACATTCCAGACAAAGAACAGCCCTGTTGAACACCTCTTGTAACTTTGAAAGGTTTACACAAGCAGGCATTAATTTTCAGTACAGTCTCAGTGATTTCCTACAGAATCATAATCTTGGCAATAAATTCATAGACCAGACCAAACCTTTCCAAAACCTTCCAGAAGTAACAGTGCTTAATTCTGTCAAAAGCCTTTTCCTGATCTAAAGAAACCAAACAAGCAACACATCCCAATGAGGAGACGTCCAAAAATATCTCTAATAAGGGAAATATTATCAAACAGTGACCTGCCAGGGACACAGTAAGTTTGTGTTTGGTGAACATCCTGATCCATCACATGACTGCATGATCTGTTCTCAAGCCACACTTTTTTCATGCACATCTTTTTCATTTGAATGGTTTTCTCAGATGTTTGCCCTTCTGTTAGAAAGTTAGAAATTCTCAATCAGTCCACTCACTACACGCTCCTCCACTAACTCTCAGCATGCAGCGCGAAAAAGTAAAAGAATATTTTAGTAATCGAGTACTCTATAGAATATTTTTATGATTATCCGAAGAATCGGATTTCTCTCTCTCTCTCTCTCTCCCTCCCTCTCTCTCCTTTTTTTCACTCACTCACTCAAACTGTGACGACGCAATTCCAACGCCAGAAAAGCTGTAGAAAACCAACCCTCGCACCGCATTCAAATTGATTGGACGTAGAAAGCAGAAGAGGTGATGTTGAGGAGGAGGACTAAACAGAGGAAGAGGACAGAGTTGGCTGTAAGAGCTGATGTTTTACGAAGCCTTCAGCTTCGTAAATGAAACAATGAATGACACGTAAGGTAAGGTAATTTTATTTATATAGCACATTTTCAGCAACTAGGCAATTCAAAGTACTTTACATGAGTTAAAAGGAAATACAAACAAAATAACAAACCAAAGGAAAGAAAAAAGAGGAAAGAAAACTAATCTAATATTGTTCTAAAGTATGTAAACTAGGTGCTGCTGTTCAGGGTTGCTAAGTACCATTTCTAAATAGTGAGTACTCTACAGTTTCCGATAAAATAAGCTAAAGAGTGACTGATCTAATTCCTTTTCTGGGTTAAAGTGAGTACTCCACAATTGTAAGTTTGTTCTAAACCCTTTTCTGGGTTAAAAGTAATATAAACTAAGCAGTGACTGTTCCTGTTAAGTATTTCTGGATTCCAAGTTTGTAGTTATTCTAATTCTGATTCCATTTCTGGGCTGTATAATATTGATCTAAATAGTGCGTACTCCACAATTTCTGATATTACTAATAAACTAAAATAATCCTTTTCTGAGTTAAATAGGGAGTACTCCACTGTTTCTAAAACAAAAAAGAGGAATGGACACAGTAGGGCAGGTGGCAACATTCAGACAAAACAAAGGGGCAAAACAAAGACATGAGTGAAGGCGGTGACGTCAAAGGGCCACGAAGGAACGCTACTGAGCATCCTGGCAAAGTCTGATAAAGATGTTGTTTATCTAGGAATGTCCTTAGGAGCGTTCAGCTTCGCAACTCCATGGATACAGGAGGGGGTTAGGAGGTAAGAGCGTTGTGTTTACATATCTTCGAGGAGATTAGAGATACGTAGCCCTTCCAAGGCCACACGGGGAAAGTCAATTCATAAAAAGAATGTCTTAGGTCGGGAAGATTATAAATTTCAATCTTTCCTAAAGTCTCTCCGATACATCTCAGTTCCCAATCATCCAAATTAGTTTGGTCGTTCCACTGAGCCGAAACTAGCAACTTCTCCAAGATCGATTCCATTGGGTTAGTGAGTTTTAGAGTCCTCGTCTCTGTCCGCACCAACAGTCTGAGTGTTCTTTAATTCGCCAAGTCCGTCACAAATTTGTCGATAAGCCAGGAATCCACAAGCTCCAAACAGCAGAAATCCTGTTATCATGAATAAATCCAGGGTGAATCCTGCCGGGCTCTCCTGTGCCCAGACTTCTTGTCGATAATTTGATCAATTGCATTGAGAGATCGGTTGTCCAGATCCATAACTTGTAGATTTGGATGATGTGCAAAGAAGGGCTCCAAAAATATAGAAAAAGACAGGACAAAACAGAGCAAGCAGGGCAGGTATGGGCAGGGAGGAAGCAGAGGAAAAAAGTGTCCGCCGTCATTGAGAGCAAGAGAGAAAGGACCTCTGGTCGGATTGTGTGATCCGGTAAGTACTTCTGTAGCTCTGTGTCCAGTTAGGCAACAGTGGTTTAGGATCCGAACTTTGTTCGGTGTTGGTAGTGGTTTCATAGTACCAGTGTTCTAGCTCCATTAGTATTTCCAGTAGTAATAGTAATAATCTAGTCCAGGTTTGAACAGTCTAGGAGTTGTAATTTAGGAAGTGGAGCAGTTCTAGTGTGACGCTGATACAAAAAAGTGGTGAAATCGACCGTTATTGAAGTTTCACAAATCAGAAAAAGGTTTTACAAATCACAAACATGATTTTAAATATTCTGCTATTAGAGCAGAATAATCCAGTCTAAGTTTGAAGTGTCTAGGTGTTGTAGTTTATTAACTAGAGTAGATTAAAGATGCGGAAGGTAGTGCATTTGCGAATTAGGTGGAATCGCCCTTTAGTCATTTCTCGAATCAGAAGTTGGAATCGGAAACCAACTTCAGCTTCGTCTCAGCACGGCATTTATTTTTAGCTCATTAAGGTAACGATCACCTGTTAGAGACTTCTTAGTTCTGCTGGTACAAATGACTCAAAGTGTTGCGAAGAAATGTCCAGGTCACAGATTAGGTCCTTCCGAAGTTGTGTTCCACCCCGGCTCTCGCACTGGGCTCTCCTTTCATGTGGGAAATTATCCGAATTCGCCTACATTTTTATTGTATTATTATTATTATTATTATTATTATTATTATTACAGCCGATAGTGACACAGTGTGGCATCATCTAAAAATACACCAGTCAAACTCAATATTATGAAAGTTCGCCTTCCTGTGTTTACTCTGTAGACTCCAGTACAGAATGGACCTAATGACGTCATCAACCCGCTGGTGAAAAAATAGCGACCTCCATGGGTGAAAAATATCAGATGTACTTTTCTTTAAAAAAAAAAGTATTTACGAGTTTTGGCGTATCAATTTTTGGCGTATTAATTTTAGGTAATAGGAATATTGCAACATATTTAGGCCAACGTGTTCAACTAGTCCTGGATCCTTTTAAAAGAAGTGTAGCTACATGATTATTAATCTGAGTAAAAAAGTAGTTGCTACTGTACTTCGAGGAATGTGAAAAATTAAATAATTGGAAGTGTTTAGCTCATTTACAACAATCTTCCTGCTTGCCGACAGGTTTCTGTGAGAACAAATCAATCTGATTATTGAAGATCAAGTAATTGACTGCAAAGTCTGTGAAGAAGGAGAAATCTTATATCCAATAAACCATATTTAATTTTAATTTTTCTGTTCTGTCAGGATGTTGTTTTTCAGGTAGTATCAATGTCATTTCCAAACTACATGTGTTGATTATATTTTACATTTAAAAATACATTTTAAGGAAAATATAAATTGATTCCGAGTCCAAGAATTGTATTGCAGTGAAAATGATAGTGTCAGTTTATTTGGAATCTGAAAATACTGAAATTCTGATAGAATCTGACTGCAATGAAAACACTGCAGATTTATCTTGTAATTAAAATGTAAATATTAAGATAATTGTTGGTTCTCTGCAGTGAGGCTGGTTTTATCTGTAATGCTTTGTTCCTGATATTAACAGCTGTAGAGCCACATGTGAAACAAAAAAGCCTCGTGTGCAGAATGCCTGTGATATTACAGTGCCACCTTTTGGCAAACATACAAATCTGCAGACCAATTTTTTTTACCATTCTGTGCAAAATAACTCAAACTCTGGCAGATTTGATGGCGAGCATTTGTGAACTTAGGTCTGAACTTTGATTGGGCCATTTGAACACACAGTTTTCAATCTTTTCAGCCTTTAGCATGATTTCTTCAATGATTGCACAGATTTTAAATTTCTCAAATTTTCAAACAACTTTCCTTGCCTCTGTTAATAAAAATCATAATGTTGCTATCACCTCTTGCTGATTTCAGGGTGTTACTTTTCCACATACAGGCTAAAATGTTCAGTTTTAGTCTGTCTTGATTGCTTGTTTATATCAAGATACATAACTTGCTCTACCAACTGAGCCACTATGCAGCCCCAAGGATATTCATTTAGAATTAAAAATAACTCACCCTGAATTACCATGATAGATATTACGTATAAAAGCATGTCATTAATGAAGGGGAAAAAACTCAATCCAGACTTTAAGTTTAGGGTCTGGTTTGCAGACTATGCAGTAAAGATTTATGATATGCGCAAATAAGTTTGTTTTGCAAATAATTTTTTCACTTCATAAGACACAAATGTGATTTTAATTTTAAAAAAAGTTTTTTTTAAGCAAAACTCAGTAGGCTTTTCTCATGGTGACATGCATCAACAATTCAATTTTTGCATTTTTTTTTTCTGCAGTTCCACATTAAAGTTTGATGCAGCTCTGCTTTCCTGAATGGACCATCTTCATCTCCACTGCAAGTGTAGCAAACAGGCAGCTCTTTTTATAGATTACAGTCACTAAAAGGTTGCATTGTGCCCTTGTTTATATTTTAATAGTGTAATTCTGTAAAGACAAAATATGTATGTTGGTCTTGCTGTGATTCACATATCTTGCTAAATTGTGGGTTTGAATATTGCAATACTTTCCTATAACAAAATAGACCTGCAGAAAGAAATTACTAATAAAATATCTTACATATGCATAGTTGTATGTTCTATATAGAGATTTTCCTTAACTTTGATTGTATATCTCACAATTTTGTAATTTATCATTGTTTATTAAACTCTGAAAGCTGTGTGGCTTTCTTAATATCCTGTCCTAGAATGCGGTTAGATGTGCCCCTTGTTTTCTTTTTTTTTTTGAGCACCTGCCCCTTTAGTGGTCTCTGCACGGCCCTGCATGCAGGGCAGATATGTGGAGCATACACAGCAAATCCAGGAGGCCCAAATTAACTCTGTCAGATTTGATTTCAACACTTTTAAAGTGTCTATATGGGTCCACACCAGAAAGTGTTAACTTAACTCTTTTTGGAGAGTTGGTACCTTAACTCTATTTATAAAGTGTCAAATATCAAATCTGCTGGAGTTAATCATTTAACACTTACTAAGACTAGTTCAGCGTTAGATCTTAATATTAACTCTCACAGAGTACTTTTTTTTAACTTCTTAAGAGTTATTTGTAATTAATATTAAATAGGTATGTTATTGTTTTGAACTTCTAAAAATTATTTGGAAAATAAACATTTAATAAAGAGGCAGTGATTTTCTCAAATGCATTTATTTCAAAATGTGCACCACAATTACAAAACATATTACGTGGGATAATGGGCATGTTTCACATGTTGTTTCATTCACATATTGCTTATTAAAAGGTCTGACATATCAGCTGTGCAATACAAAATGTAGTATGGTTCATACATTTTTCTTCAATACAATATGCATGAAATTGTTCAAAGTACAAGGTGGAGAAAGTAAAGCAAGCAGTTCATGTAATATGATAGAGTACATTTTCTTTTAACAGGTAGATTTTAACAGGTAGATTACTGGATATTTCAGTACATAACAGAACAACCTGATAATCAGATCCATCATTTTTTACCCGGTTTTTATTTCTGTTGGTAAGAGAAAGTTCCTCTCGGCACACCACCAAAGAGATGTCCACTCACTAACAGATTGTCTTCAGGTTGTTGGGCTGTTCGTGAAGTTTGGCTGGAGACACCAACATGCTCCTCTGCTGCATCGGATAGTCTTCAGTCTCTGAGTAGGACAGCCAGTGTCAGTCTCTGGATCATAACGAACAAAAAACATAACAATGAGAAATGGAACGAAGGAATTTTTACTACAACTCTAACAAGCCTCAATTACAGAAATGTAGGGTTTCAGAGATATTAACACTTACGTAATCATTTTTGGAGCTTGAATCTTCGAAGAATCCTTGGAAGTTATTTACGTTTTGCTGGTTTGCTGCCATGATTCTAACACACCTGCGCAGCAGCAGCAGGTCTACTTTGCTGCCTCACAGGTGTAAACCCAGCGCGAGCGTCTCAGCGTTAATGTTGCGTTTAAAGGCGGCTCGGAAAAACAGGTTACGACTTGTTAGCAACGGATTAAACTGTTTTAACTGCTGTAAAAGGTGACAGAGGACACGGATATGGGAAGGGCGGGAGCTCCTATTTTATCAAATTTATATAGGAATAACAGACTGTTGGCCATTCCAAGGTAAAAGCAATAAACAGCTTCCAGTCCGGGGCCCGCTACGGACACCGAGAAAGCTCAAACAAGGTGTTGCAGCAAAGTTATCCCACTTTTTCCAACTGCATGCGCCCTAATCAGACACACACAGTGCATGTTTTCTCCCAATCTATGGGAGAACGGTACCTGATAGGGAAACATGAATCCACATCCCTTCAAGTAGAACTTTTTTTTAAATACATGCACACTCAGTTTTAAAGAACCTAGCACCGCGCAGCGAGAGCATTACACGTTTTTGATGTGTGCCGTTACTGTGTAAACACAGATCGTAATTAGAACGTTTTCGTGTAAACGATCCAACAAAAACGGAACAAAACTTCCGTTTTTGTTGGATCGTTGTCGTGTAAATGCCCCCTGAGTGTTGAGTTAGACTGTTGGAGTTAATTTAGAACTCAACACTGGACTGGATTGCTTTTTGTTTAACTCTTTGGAACTCTTTAGTGAGTGTTAGGGAAACTAACACTCATGTTGTTGAATTAACACTGTATTTTTAGCATACAACACTTGCACTGGAAATCTGACACTTCCAAATTTGCTGTGTAGTCAAATGTGAAACAACCAATCACATTTTGTCAAAGGCCATCATCAAAATCATCAAGAAATACACGTCAAATTTTTTAATCAGTGTATTCACTACTGACCAAAGGAAACTAAGCAGGTAGGGTGATAGCCTTGATTTAAAGAAATGTATTATTTTTGGTTGTTTTGCAGTTTTCTTAAAATCTGTTCCAGATTTGAGGTGCATAGAAGCTGAATGCTGCTTCTCCATTGGGATACAGGATAGACTAGAACCAAAAACATTTAATTTTCTTGTAGAGTATAATGATTTCAAAACTAACTTCAGTGCAGTTTCATGGTTCCGTATCTGCCAAATCTTTTGTGCTTTTTGAAGACCAAGTGAACAAACACTCAGATAGCAGTCATTACCTGGATGTTAATGACTGTTACCTCATTGTCAATACATGTACATGCTCTGTTCATGTATTGCACATGCCAAAGCAGTGCAATACATGCACTGGCTACTCTTAAGTAGTTTCAAAGGTTTTGTGGAAAACTGATTTTTGAAAATTTTCTCCAGCCCAATTTCATTTTGTAATTTGCTGCTACATATTAATTTTGTATTACTTTTTCCACAAATTAAAAGTATTCAGTATTTAGCTTTTGAACAATATACTTTAAGATTTTTAGATGAGCAAAAACAATGCTTCTCTTGAATTTATGGTTTCTTCATCTCTACAAGTTGCAGGAAACTGGTCTTTGAAGAAAAAAATGGGTTTCATGGCATAGCCCAGGGTTCAGCTCCATGAAGGTTGGTGTCCTGCAACTTTTAGATTAGGTTCTACGTCAACATACCAGAATTAGAACTTGACTGCATATGATAATTCAGGTAGGACCAGGATCCCTGGTAGAGACTATTAGAAACTATCCAAGTTTGCTGAACTCCATGTCTCATTTACAAATACCGCTTCAACTTCAGATTGGTTTGTATTAACTGAAACATTCAAGTTAAATCCAGGGGGGTTATGGGCCAATTAATGGGCCTTAATTGCAGCTACAACAACAAGCAGCAATTAAGGCCAGTTCTTGGACTGGTAAAATAATACATTTCTCTCCATTGTCTTCAAACGTACACAAATTTTAACCAACTGTGCACCATTTTCAAATGTACAGATGTTTTATTCATTTACATCAGCCTGCTTTATTCCATATGCACAGCTTCCATATTGAACCACAAACTTGTTTGCTTATTGAGCTCAGACTGTCCCAGGGGGAACTCTGGATTAAGGGAGCATTCCTGTTACAAACTTTAATGGCAAGTATTTTGGAGGAGAAAAAAAAACAAAAAAACCTCAAGGCAAACAAAAGGAAAAACAGAACAAATGCCCAACAAGGGCTTTATTAAAACACCACTTTAAACATGGGAATGCCACACAGCATGGATAACTGCAGCACCAGGAAAACAAGGGAAAGAAAGCTTCTTTGAAGCCACTTGAGACAGAAAAAAAAGGTAATAAAAACCCAGGTGAATAAATGCAAGATTAACCATAAAAATTTCTAAACATGTTTGGATCCAAGACATTTAACCACTTCAGATGCAGACTTCAATCCTGAGACGGCACACCATCCAGAGCTCCTCAGGTTATACAGTCTTCTGCTGGCCCTTCTTTCCAATTAGAGACTTGTGGATGTGTGGGATCACACCTGGCCAAGAAAAATCATTAGACAACAAAATAGTGTTTAAAAATGGTCCAATACCAAGGTGTATAAAAGCATCTTTACCTCCACCAGCAATTGTGGCCTTGATAAGAGAATCAAGCTCCTCATCTCCTCTGATGGCAAGCTGCAAGTGGCGTGGAGTGATTCGCTTCACTTTAAGGTCCTTTGATGCATTTCCTGCCAACTCCAAAACCTGGACAGAGTTGGGATGCTGTAATGGACACAAAGAACGACTCTTTAAACAAATTTTAAATTGTTTAACCATACCTCAGCAGTGAGGTATTCAAGAATAGCTGCGCTGTACACGGCTGCTGTGGCTCCCACTCTGCCATGGCTGGTGGTTCTGGACTTCAGGTGTCTGTGGATACGACCCACTGGGAACTGCGTGGAGAACGAAGGAAACCACCATTAAAAATCTGAGAAACAATACGGTTCAGGACGGCCGTCCCATCCGTCACAGCGGATGGGACGGCCGCCGATGGAGCAACCTTTGCGATGTGAATAGAGGAAAAGCTGTAGCAATGAATGAATGTGTTCAGACCTGCAGTCCTGCTCTCTGTGAGCGCGAAATAGCCTTTGTCTTGGTCTTTCCGGAGTCCTTCCCAGCCTTACCGCCAGCCTGGTTAACACAGAGAGCGGCCACAGTTTGCAACAGCTCAGTGGATCAGCACCGCCAAGCACAGTTCAAATAAAAAAAGCGAGTTGACAAACGCTTTTATCTTTTAGATACCCGCTGCTTTTTCAAAGCTATCGGTTAGCACGCTAAGCTAGCAGCAGCTAACGGCTACATGCTAATGACAAAAAAAAAATTAAGAAAATATCCCTAAAATACAGCTTCTTTAAAAACAAAAATACATTATGTTGTCGCGGACATATTACCGAATACGAACAGCGATACATACCATTTTATATTTTTCTCAGATAGGACCTTACACCGCAGTACAAATTTCCTTGCTATCGTCTTTAGCCGCTTCTGAAACAACTTGACCCGCTCGCCAACCGTTCCTCATTTATATACTCACTTTATCCGGGTTCCTTCCACTAGCCAATCACATATCACATGTATTCAGCCAATCAACAACACGTTCGTGGTAAAGTTTTGTGAATGTTTCCTATGGGTAATGTAGTACTTTTGTTTGAAGGCTCTTGTCTTCTGCTTCCCAACATAAAATATAAGAGAAGATCTTTTTAATGTAATGTTTAAAAATATTGGAAAACTTTGTAAAGAACAACTTGTCTCAACTTATACATAACATATAAAACATGTTTTGCAGAACATGTTCATAAATGTGTTTTTTCTCCCCTTTGAGTCACTGTTACGTTTTTAACATCTCTGTGTCAAAAATAAATTCAGTTTGTCTCAGTTTGTGAGATTTTGTTATTTTTTAGCATAAATAACCGAATGTATAATTATTATTAATGCTGAACGATGCATCTGGTTTTTCCAACACATGACAGAATATAATCTTAAAATTTCAAAATGTTTTGGATTATTTTGCTCTCTTTGGAGCAAATTAGCATCATTAGCATTCATTTCAATCAGCTTTTTTTTCACATTATGAGGATGTACTTCATACTTATGACCGCATGAGGTCAGTGTTGGTCTTTATTTGTTTTTATCAAGGTGAACTATAGACCTTCAAACCTTTTATACAGTCTGAGATCAACATTAAGAGCTTATACTTAATAATAAACAACCTAGTGAAATGTTGCCATCTATGATAGTTATGTTGAATTAATCTGGTGTACCCAAACTGCACTGCTGTAAACATCACTCCTCCATTTATAACAATCATTTCATTAATTGCACACAAAGATAACATGTTTTAGTCTAGTCAATGCTTTCATTGTATTACTACATTCTTGTTTTGTATTTTTGTAGTGTTATATAGTTATTTAACACTGTGCAGTTGTAATTTGTGTATTTGCTGTTGCATTTGATTAATAATATTACTCTCATAGCTTCCACAGTGAACTGTAAAATCAGAGTTAAAGCTATCTTCTAAACTTTAACTACTCCTAAGCTAATAAATCACCTGAAGGTTGATAAAATAACAACAGGTCTTAAGTAAGTAAGTAAGTAAGTATTTTAAAGTCCATTCTTTTGACCTCTGGTGAGTGTGTTTTCAAGCCTATTGGGCAGAGGCCATCATAGCACCCCCCAAACCCCCAAAACTCAATGAAGATGTTAACACCCCACACCCTCTACACAAGACAGCGGTTGCCCATGTTACTCATATCAGAAACTGCCACTGCTATTGGGTGAAAGAGAGCAAACAGATAGTCACAGTAAACACTCAGTTTGTAGATGATGGTATCATCCAGTTTGGTGCTCGGCTGGTAGACAAGCTGCAGCTGATCCAATGAAGACCTCACCATGGGGCAAAGATGCTTGAGAATCAACCTCTTGAGGGTCTTCATCAGATACAAGTCAACCTTCATTGGCTGAGGCCCTTCAGATGTTTTCTCGCTACCATTGGTACCCTACTTCCTGTGGGGTACCTGGCACCACACCTCCTGATGGTTCAGGAGGGGCCTGAGCCTGAAGTTTCCCCACGAGTATTCACAGGATCTGCACTGCAGTTCAGGAGTCTGGATAGTATCATCTACAGGCTCCTGAGGTTGTAGTCACTTCGTATAGGCCAGTCATATAAAACCCCTAGGAAATCTATCAAAGTTTGTGGCTGTAATGTGCCTAAAATGTTAGATAATCCCAAATGAACAAAATAATTTTCTTTCTGCTCTTATTGCTTCAAGTTTATTATCAGCAGTAGCTGATTGAGGAACAGCTACTGTAAAAGTTAGAGATGCCAGTTTTATGTTGTGTTAATGTGTAACGGAGTAGAGTTAGACTATGTGTGTGTGGGAACTTGATAAGGCTGTATGTGTGTACATGTGTGCCTGAGACAACACACACAGCTGGTTGTAGGCTCATCTCCCCTCAGTCAAATACCATTCATTCTCAGGCTCACTCCCCTTTCAGCAGCCAGTCATTCACTCTCTCCTCTGACTTCTGCTGCCTGCTCACTCTCCTCTTCCTTCTGTCAGGCCTGGAGTCTTTGTTTATCACCCCATAGAGTCCATAGAGTTTCTGCATCCTGTTACTCTGCTTTAATGCTTGATTTTCAAAAGCTTCCCTCTCATCCATTTAGCTTTCCTTCCTCCTGCTGTGGAAACAGGACTTATACAACAGAGTCTTTACCAGAACTTTGGGGGAAGGTTGGAACCCACTGCAAACATGTGCCCAACTTAGGGCACATGGTTGTGAATAAGAAAGCCAGGATGCTCCACCTGTTGCAAAAGCAGCAGATACTCTGGTCTGGTCTGGACTCAAATGCAAAACACAGAGAGGTTCCAAATTCAAAGTTATTGGGACATTTTGATACACCACGGTCAGAATACAAGGTCTTAGTTTAGAAAGACAGAGATATCTCAGTTGCCTCACTTCCACCAGCTCTCTCTGGGAGAGTTGTTGTAGTTGCTCTCTGCACTACAATATTATATAAAATGAAGATCCATCATCTTACATGCTTTTCCCTGGTGGGATCCCCAAGGGCTGGTGCCTATCTGCAGCGGTCTATCATTTCAGAATAGTAGCAGAAACGGGCTTCTATTCTCATCTGTGCTCAGTGCCACCTGGATCGTCACTGGAATCTCCGTCGCTCATTCTTACTAATCTCACTCATCTCTCCATGGTAGACTTTCATCATCCACATAAATAAGCACCATCTACAGCTTCTGGTTAAGTTCCATTCGTATTTCTGAAAGAACAAAATACTCTGAGCAGTAATTAAGCCAAAATGGTACAATAAGTATTTGCATTTTGCACCTAAGATATTAAAGCTTTGTCTGTAAATATGTTCTACCTTTGACTCAAGTAACATTTATAGCTTCATCTGGTTAAAATTACTGTAAAAATTAATCCAGTTAATCAAAAAAAAAAAATTCAACAGATCACTATTGGGTCAAGTAGAAAGGCCAGAGCTTTACAAATGATCAAGTATTCACTAAAACAATGCTATAAAAAACTTTCAATGAAAACCCTCTAGAATGTGCCATTTTTTTGTCCAGTTAATCAATTGTCAGAATAATCAATAATCATTAGATAATTAATTAAAATAATAATTGACTGCTGCCCTAATCATATCGCAAAGTTGCAGAGACTCCCATCACATTTAACAGATGAAGTCACTTTAAGAACCCTGATGACACACCTTAGTTTGAAGTCTCTTATTTTGAAATATGGTAACAGCTGCACACGATGCAGAAATATTTAGCGATGGCTAAATGCACTTCAGAGAGAGAGACATGGGTTAGCAGTATCTGATAGAAGAAAAACAAAAGCCTGGGATTGTTAAGACCAGAGGGCTCACAGGAAGAGGAAAAGGACAAAGCGCGTGAGAAGTTGTGATATCACTCTGTATTGGTTTCACAAGAGGAAGCAAGCAGAAGTAGTCTTGGTGGGAAAATATTGCATGTGAAGTGTGGAGTATTTCCTCACTATGCAAAGAAGAGCAGGTAAATGTCCTTTGATTTAAAACATGTGCTGAAGACAAGAAGTTCTACAGTGATTCTTTATGAACACTAAAAGCCACCATGAGACCAGCAGTTCCCATAGCTGCTAATAATTTTAGCTGATGATATCATCCTAGAAGGATGTGGGTCAACTTAGAGGAGAAATATTCAGCCTCATTAGAATAAAGCTTAAAATGCTGCTTCTTCTCTCCACCCCCTTTCCATTCAGTTTCCTTCAGTGTTCACATGTACTAATGAACTATAAATACTTAAGTACAGTTAGACCATTACTTCTGTTTGTTTGTCTTAGTGGTGGAAATAGAGAACCTGTGTTCTCTATTTCACAGCACACAACCAGCACACAACAACCAGTGTGCTGGTTGTTGTGTGTCTGCTCTCTCCTCTTCCTCCTCTGCAAGGTGTGATGGGCAGGTGTAGCTTCCGGGTGGCATGCATTTCCCTCATCAAAAAGCAGTCCAGAGCATACCTGTCAAGTTTTGGACTTGAGAATACGGGAAATCTCGCTGTCCGGTGGTATTATCAGAGCAAGGGGGTGCACAATACAGGATGTTTATGGGAAAATACTAATACAGGAAGACAGTGGGAGAGGGAGGTAAAAATGGGAGACTTGACAGGTATGGTCCAAAGCGCTTCAATGCTACACCACCAACTTCCTCATCAAAACTCACCATTTGCCTGGAGGAGATAAACTTATGGATGGAGCACAGCTTTCTCCAACACAACAGCTCCAAAGACAAAGCCATTCTAACAGGCACTTTCTCATCAAACCATAACTAGCATCTCCTTCTCTGGTTCCAGTATTCCACTTTCATCAGTAGTGACAAGTTTTGGTGTAAAAAGACGTTTGAATCTCATATCTAGACTTCCTTCTATTGCCTATGAAGCATTTACATAATCCGTCCTATACTCTCCCTCTCAGACATAGAAAAACTGCTCCATGCCTTTGTCTCCTCCAGACCGGACTGCTGGAATACACTTTTCAGTGGGGTTCCTACCAAGAGCCTGCAGATGATCCAATACATCCAACACTCTGCAGCTAGGATCCTGATGAGAGTACACAAACATGACCACATCACTTCCATCCTCCACTCTCTCCACTGGTTTCCCATTTCCACCAGGATTGAATTCAAGATTTCCCTCCTTACAAACCAATGAATCTATGGAAATCTTTAAAATCAGATAGAACTTTCCATAGGTTAATGTAGTCACTATGACAGAATTATGGATTAGTTGTGTTACTGAAAGTCAAATCCACCATGAGAGTCTCCATCTCCCACTGTCTGGTGCTGAGGTAGACCATGGTCACTGCTGCAGTGGGAGGACTGATTACCTGCTGTACCTGCCCTGTTTTGGACTTCATACAGGAACAGCTCACCAACTAATTTTAGCTAATGAAGTTGTCTTGAATTGGTCGTGACCACAGATAAATGTGCCATCCAATGCTTCCACATTCCACTTCTGCTCTGTGTCCTGATACTTTTAAGAGGCACTGAGTACCACCAGTAAGCCTGACCTAGGAATAGGTCTAATATATATTAGATGTATTAGACATCATTATTGACAATATGTAAAGTTATTAAAATCAGGCAACCACATAAAAAGCCTGCACTTACTGATGTGATGGTAAGAACAAAACATGGGGGAAGGGAAGGATATAAGCAGAGAGAAGGGGTTAAACAACTTTTAATTTTAAAAGTTAAAAGTATTAAAAATCCAACCCACCTCCCCCACATGCATGTGTGTGGGAAGGGCGGGGTGGATTTCAGTCTGAATGATTACCGTCCAGTGGCCCTGACTCCTGTAATTAGGAAGTGCTTTGAGAGACTAGATTTACAGCACATCAAAGATCATATGCTCCGAGACTACAACTCTCACCAGTTTACATATCATGCTAACAGACCCAAAGAGGACACCGTTGCTGTAGCTCTCCACTCAGCGCTGATCCACCTGAAGCAGCAGCAGAGTTACGTCCTCATTCTTTTTGTTGATTACAGTTCAGCCTTCAACACAATAATCCTGGACAGACTCGTCTCAAAACTGGTTACTCTCAGCCTTCCTCTTCTCATATGTGCCTGGATAAAGGACATCCTCACCAACCGACCCCAGACTGAGACTCAGTCCTCATCTCTCCTCTACCTGCACACTGAACATCGGCTAACCACAGGGCTGTGAACTGAGCCTTCTCCTGTATTGGCTCTACACCCAAGACTACAGTCCAGCCAACAATAACAACTAAATCAAGTTTGCTGATGACACCACAGCGGTCAGACTCATCTTACAGGGTGATGAGGCAGCCTACAGAGAAGAGGTCCTGAAGCTGGCGCCTTGGTGTTCAGAGAACAACCTCACTCTGAATACAAAAAAAACCCAAGAAGGTTTTTTTGTGGTTCTTTGCACCAAAGCTTCTTGCTCAGATCCAGCTCCTTTCTATATCAATGGCAGGAGTGTGGAGCGGGTCCTCACCTTCAGGTTTCTTGGCGTTCTCGTCTCTACCGACATCTTCTGGACTGATAACATCACAGCAGTCACCAAGAAGGCTCAGCAGTGGCTGCACTTCCAGAGAGTCCTCAGGAAGCACAAACTAAACTCCAAGCTGCCGTTGACCTTCTCTGCTCATACATGCAGATCCTGCTGACATAATGCATCACAGTATAGTACTGCAGCTGAACTGCTGCAGACATGATGAGGCTGCAGAGGATTGTAAAGGCTGCTCAGAGGATCGTTGACTGTCCTCTCCCCTCTCTAGTGGACATTTACCCCTCCCACTGCCTCAGCAAAGCGAAGGCCATCACCAAGGACAGAACCCACCTTGGCTTCAACCTGATTGACCTGCTGCCCTCTGGGAGGTGCTACAGGTGCATCAAAACAAAAACGGACAGACTCAAAAACAGCTTTTTCCCACAAGCAATTAAGACCGTAAACTCTCACATGTGCTTATTATATGGTAGTTATTCATGCATGTCTGTATATATAAATTTAACCATTTAAATATTATAAATATCACCATATTTATGTTTATAATGTAGATTTTTTTACATTGTTTGGACTGTTTTAGAGCTGGCTTTAATCTCATTGTACATGTGTGCAGTAACAAACAATAAATTCTAATTCTAATGTACACACATGCAGACCCATGTCTGCATGTGTGTCTGCAGACATGGGTCCCATGGCTAGAGTACAACATGTACTCCAGCCAGCCAAGTACTACACATAATGGTTTCTTGCAGCTGGATGTCTAATCCCAGAAGAATTTAAAAGAAGGTCCAATGAGATACAGTGGTGGGAGGGAAGATCGGAGGGACATGCATGTGTGTGGGTGTGTTTGAGCTCCTAATGGGGCCAATGGGGCTATATAAGTACAAAGTCAAGCCAACTATAAGAGGACGTGCTTGTTTTGGCTTAGGTATACACTGGTAATAATGATAATAAAGTATATTCTATTCTAATGGTTAGGATAGGCTAAGGGCCAGGGTTAGACTATAAAAATGACTGAAAGTCAATAAAAGATCAAATCACTAGTTAAATTGTATCTATGCAACACGAAAGATGAGAACTGATCATGGTTTGTGAACCAATGACTAATTTCTCACTAGAATAATTTCATTACTTTCTGAATTAAGGGCAAAGGGGAGTGGTGAGTAGTAGTGTTAGGCATAAACCCAATATGGGACCCCAGTCTTACTCTAGAACCGAAAAGTTTTTTTCTTCCCTATTACTTCCAAACAACAAGTTAGCATGTAGATGTGTCTAATGACTGCTTCAGAAACTTGGTGACTCCAAGTCGTCACTATGTGCTGCAGTTCTCTAACAGTCGGCTTTGGAGATGTTTTTACCTCCATCACCATCCTGCTCAAAGTGCGTGGTGTCATGATAAATATGGCTCCTCATGCAGAGGGTTCAGTAGCTGAAAGAAATTAAAGTCATGGACCAATTAAAAGTTCCAATTGGAACTTCTAATTCCAGTTAGAAGTTAGAATTAGAAGTTGGAACTTGGAATTAGAAGTTCCAACTTGAAGTTCTTGCTTCTAATTCTAGAAGTTAGAATTCTAATTTTTAACTTAAAAATGTAAATTATAAAAGATAGTTTTGGATAGGTTTATTTTTTGGAGGTGTCATTAACTGTACTACTGGTAATGGTAAAAACAATTCTTCATTGGGTTGAGAATTTTCCCCACTCCATAGTCATTGAAATAAATTTTTTCATACATTTATCCACATGTGGATATTTGCATTTACAGCAGGTGCATGTTATGGTGGCTGCAGTCTACAAACTGGGTGTATTAATGTGAAGAATTCTAATGCTGGACGGTAAGGGAACTGACTTTCTGGAGCTTTATCAACATTTGGATTCTTTAAAGAGACCAGAGATCCCATAGTATAAACAGATTTTAGCAGATTACTTGAAAACAACTTTATAAACAAATAAAATGTTTGTTTAAACACGTCATAAATTTTAGGAAACAAAAATCATCATTACATGTCATTTGTAAAGCCCTGACTTTCATAAAGCGACGGAAATGGTTGTGATGGTTACTATGAGGAGCTTTAGAAGGCGGGTTCAGAAAGCGTCTGCGTATGTGCGTATGTATGCGCGCGGTGTAGTCATCTGCTCCTAATAAGACGAGTATAAACCTCAAGGCAACCATGGGAGACAATGCAGCCTTCCCGACGCTACTTTTGCACTGAAGCGCTACTTCACGTGTGTGTGTTCAGCCGCATCCGAAAACACTGGACACAGACTTCCCACTGCTGCCTTATAATGGACACATCTCAAGAATATGCTTCCCGCTCTGTTCATAACATTAAAGTGATTCAAAAACAAATCCGTAGCAGAATTACCGTAGAGAAATCAGCACAACCAGCAGAAGACCCGCCCACAATTATGTCAGTAAGATTTGCAGCCACGCCCACCCTCTTCGAACCCTCGCTCAGGCTGCACCCTTTCTAAACACAATAAAACCAGCCAAACTGAGGCAGTTAGTTTCCGTTCTGACTTATCAAAATAATAATTGAAATCAAGAAACTTTTATTAATTTCCTATTTCTTGAGAATGGGAAGTTTATGTATTCATTGGACAAAGAAAGTACACCCTCCGTGTAAAGTTGATCTGTTCTTCTCGTTAGAAATTTTATCTAGGTGTACAAAAACACTCTCCACATATGCAGTTGCTTTCTCATCCCACACTATCATTATTTATTAAACACAGAAGAGACAAAAATGAAAAAGCAGTTAGAGAAAAACTAAACACCTCATGATTTAGTCTGCCCTATACAAACACTCTGGCTCCTATTAAGATTTTGCCAGTCTCTGATCACCTTTTGACTATGTTTTAGAATAGAATAGAATAGAATAGAATAGGCACCCTGACGAGATCATTTATATGGAAAGTCAAAGAAATGGCAAGATGCACTTACTCTGTAAATAAATTTTCTATCCAAAAATGACTACAATGAGCAATTTTATATTGAGGACAATGACAAAATATTCTGGATTTATTTTTCTTGTTTTAAACTAAGAAAACGGATTTCTCAGTTTTCACTGTTGAAACTGAGAAATCCGAAATGGCCAATGTACTCTTAGTCATATGTTTGCAGCATAATTAGGCTAATAATTAGGATTTGGCAACTCCAAATTCAAATTTGGAGTTGCCAAATTGGAATTTGGCATCTCCAAAACCTCAACTTGTGCCAAAAGTCTACACAACCTGGTAGAAAAGTGATCACATTTTCATAAATTCTGGTAAATGTTTGCAAAAGAAGTCTTTCTTTAACATAATCTAAGCAAAACACAATTTTCATGTGTAGTTACGATCCTACATGTGCATAAACATTTTTCTTTTAAGTTTCAATACTTCAATTGTCACATTTAAGATCCTGGGTAAAAGTGATCGCTAAGGAGTTGCCATATAACACATATTGAACTTTATGGCTATTATACCCAGGGTATAAACTATTTTATTATTACTTCTGATTATTTCTATCTGTAAATCAGTGACACACATAGTAATATACACCATCTATCTATGAATATGTCCTGCATTGTCAACAGTAATTAGTGCCACAACAAATTGGAACTTGAATAGCTTTCTGACTTACAACTCATCTAACTCGCGTGTGACATCAAATAACACCAATAATTCTGAGACAAATCAAAAGGTGATGAATTAGCATGTTCACACAAGGTGAAGCTCACAACCTCAACATCCATATCTGGTAACCATATCACTGCATCTTAACAGTCCATCTCTGATCCATGTCTACATGGTCCTGGCTTCTATTCATCTTCTGACTGTTATACACATATCATTGGGGCAGGCAGATCTGTTCCTGTTAACCAGTTAATATGAGTTTGGGTTACATACAGGGAGCAAACTATACATAACCATCTCTATTCAGGGAACTTTCATAACCTTAGACCTTTAAGAAAGCATTATCTACCACCCACAACTAATGTTAACGGTTCACCTGTCACACTCAATATGGCTCTTTTAAATGTTCGCTCTCTTTTAAATAAATCTTTTATTATAAATGATTTGATTTTAGATGCTAAACTGGATTACTTGTTTTAACAGAAACCTGGTTGGGCACAGATGCACCACTTGTGGTCACTGAGGCCTCTCCAACAGGTTTGAAATTTTCTTTCTATGCTCGCGAAGTGGCAGAAAAGGTGGTGGTCCTGCTTCAATTCACTGGGTGCTAAAGAAATTTCATTTGAGCAGGGCCCTTCTTTTGAGGATTATGCCTTTATTTTTAACAACTAGCAAATACTTTGTGTTACTGTCTAAAGAACACCTGGACAAGCTGCTGATTTTATTACTGATTTTTTTGAGTTTGAATCTTGTATTCATGCTAAATGTAATATGATTATTGTGACTGGTGATTTTAATCTACATGTTGATAATCCATCTGACTCTGACTAAACAGTTTCTAGAAACGTTAAAATGTATGGGTTTTATTTAGCTTGTCAACCAGCCTACTCACAACTGGGAGCACCCCTTTGACCTCGTTATTACCTATGGTCTGGCCTCCGGTGTGCCCTCTGTTGTTGACCTGACTGTGTCTGATCATCACTGTGTGTTTTTTAATGTCACTGATTTGATTCAGTGTGAGACCACGATTTGAACTGTTAGAAGGCGCCATCTTACCTCTGAAGTGATTGATAATTTTATTATGGGTGTTACCCAAAATTTCCCTGTTATTTTAGCTGCTTCTTGTGACTCAATAGTCAGCCAATTTTTCAACAAACTGAAATCTAACCTGGACCATGTAGCTCTGTTAGTTTCAAAAAAAGTTTTTAATAAACAACTATGCCCATGGGAAATGAAGATATAAAGAAACTCAAAAGAAATTGCAGGAAAGCAGAGAGGAAGTGGAGGAAAAACAAATTGACAATTGACTACCAAGTAATGCGCGAAGAGCTTAACATGCATTGCCTTGCAAAAGTATTTGGCCCCCTTGAACTTTTCAGCCTTTTGCCGCTTTTCAGGCTTCAAACATTAAGATCTCAAATTGTTATTATTTTGTGAAGAATCAACAAGTGGGACACAATCCTGAGTTTGAACAAAAATGTATTGGATATTTTAAACTGTTTTAACAAATAAAAAAACTGCAAAGTGGGTTGTGCAATATTATTTGGCCTCCTTGCGTTAATACTTTGTAGTGCCACCTTTTGCTGTGATTACAGCTGCAAGTCGCTTAGAGTATGTCTCTATCTAATAAATACAGATAAACATAACAGTACTAATCGACCAAAATTACAAATTTTTTTTGGAAAAAAATTGTCGAATTTTTTGTTTTAACCATAAAACGCGGAAGTGGGCAGGAGGCGGCGCTCATTAAGATCAGAGGGAGGTGGCAGACGCGGCGACGTATGGAGAGGGGGACGGTGCGGACGTGGGCAGGAGGCGGCGCGCAGCTAGATGAGAGGTGTTTCCCCGAAAAGTAAGACATATGTCTTACTTTCGGGGTACGGCTTATATTAGCCGACCCCCCTGAAACCCCCGATACGTCTTACTATCGGAGAAACACGGTATATATATATATATATATATATATATACAGTGGGGAGAACAAGTATTTGATACACTGTTGATTTTTCAGGTTTTCCCACTTGCAAAGCTTGTAGATGACTGTAATTTTTATCATAGGTCCTCTTCAACTGTGAGTGATGGAATCTAAAACAAAAATCCAGAAAAATACAATGTATGATTTTTAAATAATTAATTTCCATTTTATTGTGTGAAATAAGTATTTGATACACCAGAAAAATGAAACTTAATATTTGGTACAGAAACCTTTGTTTGCAATTACAGAGATCAGACGTTTCCTGTAGTTCTTGACCAGGTTTGCACACACTGCAGCAGGGATTTTGGCCCACTCCTCCATACAGATCTCCTCCAGAGCCTTCAGGTTTCGGGGCTGTCGCTGGGCCACATGGACTTTATGCTCCCTCCAAAGATTTTCTATTGGATTCAGGTCTGGAGACTGGCTAGGCCACTCCAGGACCTTAAGATGTTTCCTACGGAGCCACTCTTTAGTTGCCCTGGCTGTGTGTTTTGGGTCGTTATCATGCTGGAAGACCCAGCCACGACCCATCTTCAGTGCTCTTACTGAGGGAAGGAGGTTGTTGGCCAAAATCTCACGATACATGGCCCCATCCATCCTTCCCACAATATGGTGCAGTCGTCCTGTCCCCTTTGCAGAAAAGCATCCCCAAAGAATGATGTTTCCACCGCCATGCTTCATGGTTGGGATGGTGTTCTTGGGGTTGTACTCATCATTCTTCTTCCTCCAAACATGACGAGTGGAGTTTAAACCAAAAAGTTCTATTTTTGTCTCATCAGACCACATGACCTTCTCCCATTCCTCCTCTGGATCATTCAGATGGTCATTTGCAAACATCAGACGGGCTTTGACATGCGTTGGCTTGAGGAAGGGCACCTTGCGTGCACTGCAGGATTTTAATCCTTGACGGCGTAGAGTGTTACTGATTGTTTTCTTTGAGACTGTGGTCCCAGCTCTACTCAGGTCATTGACCAGGTCCTGCCGTGTAGTTCTGGGCTCATTCCTCACCTTCCTCAAGATCAATGATGCTCCACGAGGTGAGATCTTGCATGGCGCCCCAGACCGAGGGAGATTTTCCGTTATTTTGTATTTCTTCCATTTTCTAATAATTCCACCAACTGTTGTTGCCTTCTCACCAAGCTGCTTGCCTATTGTCCTGTAGCCCATCCCAGCCTTGTGCAGGTCTACAATTTTATCCCTGATGTCCTTACACAGCTCTCTGGTCTTTGGCATTGTGGAGATGCTGGAAACTGATTGATTGAGTGTGGACAGGTGTCTTTTATACAGGTAACGAGTTCAAACAGGTGCAGTTAATACAGGTAATGAGTGGAGAACAGGAGGGCTTCTTAAAGAAGAACTAACATGTCTGTGAGAGCCAAAATTCTTACTGGTTGATAGATGATCAAATACTTATTTCACACAATAAAATGGAAATTAATTATTTAAAAATCATACATTGTATTTTTCTGGATTTTTGTTTTAGATTCCATCACTCACAGTTGAAGAGTACCTATGATAAAAATTACAGTCATCTACAAGCTTTGCAAGTGGGAAAAACTGAAAAATCAACAGTGTATCAAATACTTGTTCTCCCCACTGTATATATATATATATATATATATATATATATATATATATATTTTTTTTTTTTTAATAATGCCTTTAATACGCCAAATTGAAATCTCAATGGTAGACCAGGCATTGACCTGGCGACCCACCGATTTCAAAGCAAACTCCTACAGCCAACACCATCATTTATGAAAGTATTTGATAAAATGATGTATTTGGGATTAATTTTATGCCGACCATAGATTTCTCATACATTAAGAGAACTGTACGTTAGCCCCTCTTGCTTGGATGAAGCTGAAGTTGGTTTCAATTGCAGCTTCCAATTTGGGAAATGGCTAACGGGCGATTCCACCTAATTTTTCACTACCATCAGCATCTTTAATTTACTCTAGCTAAAAAGCTACAACATCTAGACTCTTCAGATCTGGACTAGATTATTCTCAACTCATATTAGAATATTTAAAACCAAGTATGGGATTTGTGAAACCTTTATCTGATTTGTGAAACTTCACTAAAGAACAATTCTAGTGTTATTCAAAAGCATAAAAATTGTGAAGTCGCCCTTTATTGAAGTTTCACAAATCCCACACTTGGTTTTAAATATAGTGTTATTAATAGAGAATAATCTAGAAAGTTTTTCATTCTGTTATTGTGATAAATAGCATGGTTTACAGTAAATGTAGACTGTTATTTGTCATGTAAACAAATAATTATCTAGTTTGTATTGCTGCTTGATCCTTCAGCATCAGCAGCAAGATTATTTTAACTCTGTTCCTGTAGTTGAGCGTGGCTCAGGATACTGTGGTCTCCTGAACTTAACTCAGTAAAGTCACAGTGCGCTAGCTAAGGCCATAGACATAATATAAGAATAGACCCCGCATTGACCGCTCCGGCGCAGGAAATACGGCGGCCATCTTAGAGCGGTATACCCTCCTACTTTGCTTAATCAAAACAGCAGAAGATGCCTCAGGACTGAGGGATATTGTTGTTCGAATCTATGGATTATTGATGTGAGGGCTCCACAGACAACATTTCACAAGTAAGTTGGACATATTATTGTGTATATATTGTGATTAGAATATTACTTTACTGTATTTATGTCCACCGGCGAGATACCAGCTAATAATAGTTACAGTGCTTGGTGCAATACGGGTTCAGCCCCACTATGAAGGCTAACTGAGATTCCGTAAATCTAAAAAAATTAATTATTCTGTAACATTGACTTAGATTATCTGACACAAGGGCCTATATTAGAAATGAAACAATATAACACATATTATAAAACTTATATTATGTGTTATAACATTCACCGACAAAGTTTACACAGGTGGTAAAGACTATTATTTATATTGTTTCACTCTGTCAAAAGTAAGATACATCCTAAATATTCCGTTTTTGTTTTGAAAGTTTCCTAAAGACACGATGTGAGGAAGAAGAGGGAGATATCTATAAAGAGAGACGGATTAAGTGCAGCACGGATGAATCTCACATCGGATTTTGGATTCGTCGGCTGAAAAACATAATCATATATTCACTATTAATCATTATTTATTTGTGCCATTATTAATCTTTATTTATTAGTGTTTGTATAGTTATATAAATATATATTCATATTACTAAATAATTTATTAAATAAATTATGAACGGCTGTGTGCTTTGTAATATGCTCTTCATACATCGATATCAGAATATTCCATTCCTGTTCTATTGTTATAGCCACTAAGTGTAACCTGGTTGTAATTCTCTTTTGTTATAATTACACAAAATGTATTTTTTTGATTATTTGTCTTGTTCCTTATCTTACTGAAACACCTCTGTCATTGTTTTAACCGTGTTACTTTAAGATTGAAGCTCCTCCCTTTTATTTCTTCTTCTGTGGTATTGTCTTTAAATTGTTTGTGCCCCTTAGCCCTTCCCCTTTTGTCATGTTGTCCTGCGGGAGAGGTGTGTGCGTTTTATTTTTCCATCTAAATACATTCAGTTTATTTATAGATCTATTAAGTTAATTTTTGTTATATACTTTTGTTTTGTGTAGGACTTGGAGCGGGCAACCTTTAACACGGTTGTTTTGTCTGTATTCTCGTCAGAAATAAACCGAGAATCATCTTTTAAAAGATAAACTGCGTCACGGCCTGTTCACTCAATAACCAGCACAGAAAAGGATCCGGTTACATAAGCATATTTAAATATGATGAACTATGTATTAAAAACATTAAAAACATACTTAAAAAATACAATTGTTTATAAATGTTGCCTTGATAGATGTTTGAATATGGTTTCCAGTAACAAAAAAGCGTGTTATGATCGATTAATTGGGCTGATACGTCATTGTGCCTGCTAAGCACAAGGCTGAGTGGAGTGGTCTACCGCTCCAAGATGGCCGCCCTAAATCTCGTCAGCGAGAGCGGTCCATGAGGCGTCTATCCTTTTATTATGTCTATGGCTAAGGCTATGAGAGGCTGCTAACTAGCAGGTGCTAGCTCATGGTGCTGAGAGCCCAGTAGGCCTGGTCCTTATCAGGATGCGGCTACTGTCTTTGAAATCAAGTTTCTATTTTTGCGCGTTCAGGAGAAGGAGAAGGACAACACATCTCTGCATCACAGGTTTTAACTGAAGTTAGCTAACTTTAACCGACTGATAAAGAAATGTGTACTTTGAGCCATGCTGTTTATGTACATGCACTGCAGCTAGATATTTTTACTATATGGAACATTTAATTTTCCCAGACGCAACACTTCCATTACCGCGGTAAAGCTAGCCGGCTCTGACTCCAGCCGGCCCAGTACACAATATACAAGTGCGCGGTAGCTCAAGACATTATGGTACACCCATTTACGTGGTGCTTTCACAATAAAAGCGCACATCCGGTCCATGTTTGACCTACTCAAAATAGGTTTCCAGCCGCTGCATTTGCAAACAGAAAATAATATATGCTGAAAAACTAATCTCTCTCTCTCCCCCTCTCTCTCTAGTTGCAACTAGATCTGATGTGTAATTTCAAAATAAAAGACCATTAAAGTAGTACTTTGGATCTGTTCCACCTAAGTTGCCGTGCCCATTGCTGAGAAACTATCTGTTTCCAATTAATCCTACCACTTCTGGATGACAAAGGGACACCTCTACAACACAACCAGTAAACGTCAACCAGATACTATGCATAATTTCAAAATAAAATTATTTCAAAAAAGTAATTTTTTTTATTTTCCCCCCTAAGTTGCGGTGCCCATTGTTCAATAAATATCTGTTTCCAATGACTGCTACCACTTCTGGGTGACAGAGGGACACCTCTACAACACAACCAGTAAATGTCAACCAGATGTTATGCATAACTTCAACAATAAAAACCTAATGAAAAATCTAATTTTCAATTTTTTCCCACTAATTTGCCGTGCTCATTGCTGAAAAACTTTCTGTTTCCAGTGACTTCTCTCACTTCTGGATGACAGAGAGAGCCCTCTAGAAGACAACCAGAAAATATCAAACACATTTAACATATAATTTCAAAATTAAATCCTTTTAAAATAAGACGTTTTTACTTTTATATTCAAAAATAAGTAGAAAATGTAAAGAGCTGCCTCACTCGTCATTTCGGGTTCAACTCAATCTTGTTATTTATATACAGAATTTTCTATAATCTCACACATATATATATATATATATATATATATATATATATATATATATATATATATATATATATACACACAATATATATATATATACACACACAAACCAGATTTCAAAAAAGTTGCGACACTAAACAATTTGTGAATAAAAACTGAATGCAATGAAGTGGAGGTGCCAAGATCTAATATTTTATTCGTAATAGAACATCATAGATGGCAGATCAAAAGTTTAATCTGAGTAAATGTAACATTTTACAGGAAATATATGTTGATTCAAAATTTCACAGTGTCTACAAATCCCCCCAAAATTGGAACACGGCCATTTTTACCATTGTGTAATATTTCTGGTCTACTTTAGACTGCATGTGCTTAAAGTTATTGTTAATGGTAGAAGCAACTTTTTCAAGTATGGTTCAATAATTCATTTGAATTACTTTGAGTGTGAAATGTTCATGCATGCAAGTTAAAACTGTGAAGAACACGTTAGCTTTTGTTTCAATACTTTGGTAATACTTAGAAGTATAAAGCTTGGAGCTAATATTTAATATTTTCCTTTGACCTCTTGACTCTCACCCCCAAAATACTTGCATTAAAGCCACTGGGTCCATGACAGTTGCAGGGTTTTAAGATAAGCAAATTTAAATATTAATATTTTACAGTTTTTCTCAGTTTTGGTGCATTTCTCAGAACAGAATTGAAATTCTTAAAACTACATGTTCAATCTTCAAATTACTGTGTCACTTCTGCACATCAAAAAATGAGTTTCTCATTCCTTTGAGCAAGTTGCAAATGCTTTTGTACATCATGTAACTGATTATGTGCACTTCTCTGCTTTTCCCACATTGTAATTTGCTTTAATCGTGTTGATCAAAATGTGTTAAACGAGACTTGAATTGTCTCAACTTCCAAAAGAGCATAAGTTCATTGTGTAAGTCTTGAAGTTGTCATGATGTCAATCATATTTTAATTAATTTATATTCGATTTTTTTCTAAATCTGTCCTGAATTGGTAAATTGCTCCCAAGCGAGTCCTGAGTTTCTCTAACACAGTGGTCCCCAACCCCCGATCCGTGGACCGGTATCGGTCCGTGGACCAATTGGTACCGAGCCACGCAAGAAATAATTAAATATTTCCGTTTTATGTATTATTTGAGTCTGGAGGATCTTTTATTTTGAAAATCCTTTAACCGGATTCTCTCAGTTACTTGCGCGCCAACACTGAGCCCACAAGCAGCAAAATGAGTAAGAAACGGATCAGATGTCTTTGGAAAGTTTCTTTGCAAAGGGGAAAAGGCCCATGAAGAGACAGGAGGATGGATTTATCCCGGACCGGTAGGTGAGTCAAACATTACAAGCCGCTCTGTGTAACATGCGGCGATCGGCTCGCTAATGAGGCAATGTAGCTTCCAACTGCTTCGCCACGTAGAGACCAACCACGTTGTGGATATAAGCAACACTTCGGGTGTTATTGTCTCCCATCACTCCCAGATGGGACCGTCTCGTTGCAGAGAAACAAGCTCAGGGCTCCCGTTAGTCATTATCGTGAGTTAAAATTTTCACGAAAGTAAAATGCTCGCATCTGTGGCGCATCTTGAAGGGATATGTAAACGTTACCATAGCGACCAGAGTCAGAGAGCGTTTGGGCAGTGGTCGAAAGGAGATGAGTAGAGCTTGTGAGTCTTAAGTCTGGTTTAGACGGCAAGATTTAAGGATTGTCGGCCGATTTTCCAAACCTCTGTGATCACAGATCTGATAAAAGTACAACAGGTTCGATCGGTTCGTGTCTCCAGCCACACGAACCGATTCCAGTCACAAACATCGCGATTCCAGAAGAAAATCTGTAAAACCCCCAACATAGCATACGGGAATTTAGAATGACCAAACACAGATGACGATGTAGAAGTAATAGTGACAGTTTGTGGACTCATTTTAAGAGATAAAAGACATAACAAAAAGAAAAGCCGGTGGATAAAAGACAGCGGGAGCAGCCGCTCTATTTGCTGCACTATGATTTGGAGGCGACTATGTTTTTTCATAGTTAACATTTTTAACTGAATAAACATATGTAATAATGACCTTTACATATAATAATAAACATTTCCACATATCTCCGATATCCACCGGACTCACAGTTGCGCGATATGTGAGCTGTTTGGGATTCCCCTCTGTTCTTACGTCACCACGCTTTCTGATTGGCTACCTGTCACATTCAGCAGGTTGTATTCTCGTTCCCAGTCAGGGTAAACCCCACAGGCTGCGATAAAAAGGCCAAGACAACCCATATTGGGTATATTCGGGATTTAGCCGGAACAACAACATGCAGAAGCCTTATCTGACGGTTCTCTGCATTTCTGTCTTTTTCTTTCTGAATCACCATGGCATGGTCCGTCAATAAATTACAGCAAAAGCGTAAATGTAAATTTTGTAGTCTCTTCCCATGACTAATCAATTTGACTCTTATCTGTACATAGAGAAACTATATCAAAATAACTTATTTTGAGTCACTGATATGTTAACTGACAGAATTTTGAGAGCTGAACTAAGGATTTTGCAAGCAAACAAATGCTATTTTTTCCTGTTTCTACAAATTGTTTTGAGAAATGCACTGTTTTGTAAATGCCAACAATAACTTGAGAAATGCACCAAAAGTGACTGAGAAAAACTAACATAGCATAAATTGTCTTAAAACTATGTGTTTGCCTGTATGAAAAGTGTACACATTTACAGTTTTGTTTCTGCTAGCTTGCAGGAACTGTAACTTACATAAATGGTTGAAGACAACTTATTGGCCTTCATTAGACTGATTGGGAGGCGCAGGGGAGGGGTGCTCTCTGGGGCAGGCGCTCAGGAGGGGATTGCTGCTCCAAGACAGAGCTTTGTATAAATGGGCGGCACGTTGCATGAGGAAGCATTGAAGCACTACCGAATGGTTGCCATGGAGATCTGAGGTTGTCGCAAACATGTTTTCATGAGTAAATGACTCCTCATGAACATGGAATTATAACAAGATATAAAGCTCAAATCTAAACAATTGATGGTGATATACACAACAAATAAGGGCTGTTCACTTTTTAAATGATCAACCCTTTGTTTTTGAATTTTTGGGAATTTTTTTCTGTTTGACTTTCTGCATTGAGTTGTTGTTCTTGTGTCATCTATCCTGAATTACTGATCAAAAAGTAAAAAATTGTAAAGAGAAACATGTTTCTCCCAAAAGAAAGGATGGAAGGATGAAGATAGAAAATTCCCTGAAACAACAGGTCTTGTTTTTATGTTTTTTGTCTGTGTATTTTGACTGGTTGCAGAAAGGATCACACCTGTCGACAACAAACAAAGGTTTAAGAACTACTGAATTTTCAGTCAGAAATTATCACACTGCCTGGTTGAAGTACCAGTCTCCATATGTAAGTCAACAAAGGTGAAACAAACATTTAAGCGAATGCTGAATTTATATGATATTCATGTAGTGCATCATTCTAACTTTTGCTTTGTTTGTTTTCCAGCAGAGAGGAAACACCTGCTTGACAACATGCGAGTCTCAATCTCAACCTGTAACGGGGAAGACCATAACCATGACGCACACCATCCTGAACAAAGTCTGAACTCAGTGACTTGTTACGCTCAACCCAGAGCAAGAATCCTTCTATCACCGGTTTTCCTTCTACAATAGGTTATCTCTTATATAGACACATGCGTTTTTTTTTTGTTTTTTTTTTCCCCAGATCTCAGTAATACTGTGAGGAAACTGGACAGGAAATAGAATTGGTTCTTTTTTTTTAAACTGAATTTTTACATTGAAATTGTTTCTTTAAGTGGATTACAATAAAATGTCAATATATCATACAGTCTGGCCGTGTTTTTCACTTATGTAGATATTATGCTTCAGGCAGTATGACCGTATTTACTACGGCAAAACCACATTTTCATTTTTTATTTGACCATACTTTAGGAAATACGGTATTTCACCGTATATGCGAAATATGGTAAAATACCGGCAGCTGCAGTTGCCAGAATTTTACCGTATTTTAGCAAATACGGTAAAATACTGGCAGTTTTGGTTGCCAGAATTTTACTGTATAAAGACGACAAAGTTCTGGCAACCAAAACTGCCAGTATTTCACCGTAAATTAGTCGTCTTATTTTATTTATTTATTTTTTTAACAGTGCAGTCTCATGTCTTTTGCAGACTCTAACAAGTTACTTCCAGAATGGTCCTGCATTTGGCTCCATCCATCATCCCATCGATATTAATCATCTTCCCTGAACATGCTTAAGAAAATCAGGCCCAAACCATGATCCTGCCACCACCATGTTTGACAGTGGGGATGGTGTGTTCAGGTTGATGAGCTGTGTTGCTTTTACGCCAAACATATCGTTTTGCATTGTGGCCAAAAAGTTCAATTTTAGTTTCACCTGACCAGAGGACCTTCTTCCACATGTTTGGTGTGTCTCCCAGGTGGCTTGTGGCAAACTTTAAATGAGACTTTTTCTGGATATCTTTGAGAAATGCATTTCTTCTTGCCACTTTTCCATAAACGCCAGATTTGTGTAGTGTACGACTACACAACTGATTGTTGTTTTATGGACAGACTCTCCCACCTCAGCTGTAGATCTCTGCAGTTCATCCAGAGTAATCATGGGCCTCCTTGTTCGAGATGAGAGTTTGGAGGGATGGCTGGGTCTTGGTAGATTTGCAGTGGTCTGATACTCCTTCCATTTCAACATGATCGCTTGCACAGTGCTCCATGAGATGTTTAAAGTTTGGGAAATCTTTTTTGTATCCACAACAGTATCTCATACCTGCCTGCTGTGTTCCTTGGTCTTCATGATGCTCCCTGCGCTTTAAACTTAACCCTGAGACTATCACAGAGCAGGTGTATTTATATGGGGACTTGATTACACACAGGTAGGTTCTATTTATCATCATCAGTCATTTAGGACAACATTGGATCATTCAGAGATCCTCACTGAACTTCTGGAGTGGGTTTGCTGCACTGAAAGTAAAGGGACTGAATAATATTGCATGCCCCACTTTGCAGTTTTTTTTGGCTCTAGTGGCCTTTATTTGATAGTTAATTGACAGGAAAGTGGGTAATGAGAGAAGGGGAAGACATGCAGCAAAGGTCGCCAAGGCCGGGAATCGAGCCTGCGACAGCTGCGTCAAGGACTAAGGCCTCCATATGTGGGTTGTACTTAACCCCTGCACCACCACAGCACACCCCACTTTGCAGTTTTTTCTTTGTTAAAGTTTAAAATATCCAATAAATTTTGTTCCCCCTCACGATTGTGTCCCACTTGTTGATTCTTCTCAAAATAATAAAAATTTTTGATCTTTGTGTTTGAAGCCTGAAAAGCGGCAAAAGGTTGAAAGGTTCAAGGGGGCCGAATTCTTTCACCAGCCACTGTATGCAAGTCTGCTGTCCAAAATTCTAGAAATGAATAGTTTGCAAATTAATTAACACTCACAAAAAATCCCAAGGTTTTATATTCCACCATTGATAATCTGACTAACCCTAACTTTACTGATTATTCACAGACTCCAGCTGACTCTCTTTGTGAACAGTTTGCATATCTTTTCAGAGGAAAGATCGAGTCAATTAGTCATATTATTAGCAAAATACTGGTTTTAAATCTACTGAATGCTCTGGAAACACTGAATAGTTTCACTGTGATTGAGGCAGAGATGCTCAGCAAAGTTTTCTTCAAGTCAAACCAACCACCTGACTGTCCAAAATTCCATCATCACTTTTTCATTCATTTTATAGATGTTTTGGGTATGAGATTTTAAATATTGTAAATTGCTCTCTTCAGATGGGAATCTTGCCCATCTGAAGATGGGCAAGATTTAAAAGCCCCTTCTCAAGAAGAGTAATCCTAGTATTTTTAACAATTTAAATGGTAAATTGGACACAACTTACCATTTTTATATAAAAGTTTAGAAAAGCTTGTTTTTATTCAATAAAATACTTTTTTAAATGACACTGGTATTTCAGAAAAAAAAGTATCAATCTGGTTTTAGGACGAACCACAGTACAGAGACAGCCCTTTTAAAAATTGTCAATGATTTTAGGTGTAATCTAAAATCTAGATTTTAGATTTTAGATTACATGCAAACAAATGCTATTTTTTGCTGTTTCTACAAAGATCTTGTGTTTGATCTAGCTTCAAACACAAGCTAGATCTTTGTGTTTGAAGCCAATAGTCCTTGTACTATTAGATCTGAGTGCCATCTTTGATACAGTGAATCACCAAATCCTTTTAAATAGATTACAGCATCTGGTTGCCCTTTCTGGTACTGTTCTTCAATTGTTCAGCTCCTATCTCACAGATAGAACTTTTATGGTTAGTATGTTCCTCACAGATTCATGATGTTAACTATGGCATCCCCCAAGGCTCTACTTTAGGTTCTTTATTTTTTAATTTATACGTTTCCACTTGTTGTAGTCATCAGGAACCATGGAATCAATTTCCAGTTATCCTGATAACACTCAGTTATACATCTTATTGTCTCGTGACGACCCCCAACCAATTCTGAGTTCACTTTTATTACGCATTTTGTTTGTTTTAACTAAGTCCAGCCAATCACTGGACTTTTTAATTGCATTTCAGACATAAAGACCTGGCACAGAACTTTCTCTAGTTCAGCCAGGACGAAACAGAAGTTTTAATCATTGGACCACAGGATCAGAAATAAATTACAATTCAAAAATTACAAACTGCATCTTATAAACCTTCAAAACAAGTCAGAAGCCTGGACATTCTTCTTGATTCTGAGTTCACTTTTATTCTGCATTTTGTTTGTTTTAACTAAACAAATAGGATTTTTATCATCTAAAAAATATAACCAGAGATTGCCCTATTCTTTCCCTTGCTTATACTGAGACTTTGATGCATGCTTTTATTTCCAGCTGCATAATCTATTGTAATGCCCTGCTTTCTGGTCTCCCTAAAAAACTTTGCACAGCCTTCAGCTGTTACAAAACTTTGCTGTTCGAGCGCTAACCTAGACAAGAAGGCAGGCTCACATCACACCTGTTTTAAAATCATTGCAATGGCTCCCAGTATGTCTCAGGATTGATTTTAAGATTCTTTTAGTGGTTTTTAAATGTCTTAATGGTCTTGAAGCATCTTAACTTGCAGAGCTGCTATTATCTTTCGAAGCTCTGTGGACCCTGAGATTCTCTGGCACTGGACTATTAACACTTCCAAGAGTCAGAACACACACTTATAGTGAGGCTTCTTTCCAGTATTATGGCCCCCGTTTAAGGAACAGTCTGGCAGACAACCTGAGGGCTGCAGAAAATGTTGCTGTCTTTAAGAGCAAGCTCAAAACCCATCTTTTTAACTGTATTGTATTGAATCATTTTTGCTTAATCTGTGCATTTCCCATGCAGTTGTGTGGTTTTCCCTGTGGGGTTGGAGTGGGTAATTGTTCGATTTTGTTTGTTTTTATTGGTCTGTACAGCACTTTGAGCTGCTTCCACTATGAAGGGTGCTTTATAAATAAAATTAATTGACTGATCATTTTATCTGAAAATAATCAATCATCAAATAACCTCAAAATTCTTAGGTTCAGAGAAGTAAGAGCAACAAACAGAATAATACGTTCGATTAGTTTTATAGTTAAATACTTTTATTTTGAAGTGATGGGTATTCTCGGAGCAACGTTGTTGTGAAATGATTCAAACTTGATTCAACTTCCTGAAAGATTGACAGCTCGTGCCTCCTTTGCTCGCTGGTGAACGCGGCTCGCGTTGTGCGAAGGAAGCGAGAACAACTGACATCGACAGTCAGTTTTAGTTTTTCACTTTTAAAGAAGTTTTAAACGAGAGTGACTCGGTGTTCATTTTTTTCACGAGCCTGTGGGGTATGAGAGTGGTGTGGCCGCGGCAAGCAAAGTAAAAAAGAAGGCAGACCCGTACGTTTCATGGCTGCTGGGGATGGAGCCCAGCTGCCGGCCACAGTAGCGGCCAGTCGGAGCGTGGAGAAAGCTCTAGAGGAGGCTGCCGCAAGTGGAGCTCTCAACCTATCCAACCGAAAGCTGAAGGAGTTTCCTCGCAGCGCCAGGAACTACGACCTGTCCGACATAACCCATGCAGGTCGGTTGGTTTCGTCATCTTTTAATTAGTTTTTTTGTGTATAATTCAGAAAAAGCCAACTCTCGCTGTTATGAGAAGCGTCTTTTGTTTTGTCGCCACCTGCTTCTTTCTTCTAACGGGGAAGGAACGTCCTCCTTCAACCCTCTGCGTTGCACAATACTCTGAAAAAACTTCGCTGTTTCAGTTTCTCTCGGGATTTTAACCACTGCTTAATCGTTCAAACACAAATACAGTCTTTTAGTGTATTTCAACTTTAGTATGCTGCTTTTAAGCGCAGCTTATCAATGTTAACGTAATCACTGGGGCAAAATGCGTTGCGTGTCTGGCATCGCCATTAGCATGCAGTTTCCACCAGTTTTAAAAGTTTAATAATGAAGGTTTATAGCTGGGAGACTTTATTAACGTAGTCGTTGTTTCTTTAACACGCGCTGTTAGCTTTTAAGGAGATTTTTGTGTTCTTTTAAAATAACTTCAGAGAGGATATAATGGAGGAAAAACAAGCGAGTTCCTCTTCCTGCCGAAAACAAGTGTAGAAACCCATATAATTTGGTAGGTTACCTCTACGGTCGCCTCGGAATTCTTCTTTTCAACATCTTGTTGCTGCTTTTAAAACGGTTAGTTTTTAACCGTAGTGTCTCTACTTTTCTCGTTTTGTTTCGACAATTAGTTTCTCTAGTTTAGTTGTCAACATGACAGCCTCAAGTTGACCCTGCTTCTATCTCGTGTCTTACCTCCCTGAGAAAGAAGACGGCTCAGGACACAGACGATTATGGACAACAGCATTGAGGGACATTTTAAAGATATTCAGTGGTTAATCTAAAAAAACAAACAAACACACACACACACAAAACTGGACAATGAATTGTGGATTTCAAATGCTGGATTTTGTGTAGTACAAAGTTTGCAAAAGAGGAAACTGAAGGAAAAGAACCCTCCAATTCAGTTTTATTGTTATTTAGGTCAATGACGTCACCAGAGGCTTAAGATTGGAGCTAATAGGCTGCTGTTAGGCAACGTGCTAAGAAACTGAAAACTGGACAGATTATGACAAGGATTCTGAAGCATTTGAATTGCATAATGTGTTTGAGCCAGAGTTCCACTCTGAGGATCTCCATACCTGGATGTATAATGTTGTGGGTGGCAAAGCAAGAGTAAACGGTGACTATGACATTAATCATCCTCTGAGTAAATGTGGTCAAACGTGTTCTTTTATGTGTCGTCTGAACTTCTACCTGAATTTTGAACTTGTGTCTGGCAGGATGTTGAAGCACTGTTGCATTAATTCTGATGAATTATTTTTCTTGACTTTAGTTTATAATTTTTTAGTTGAGGCGTTGCATGTTTGGACAATTATTCCATCTGGTCCTGGATGCTGTGCACCTGGAAGAATTTTTGTTTTCTCTTACTTTTTTATTTCCGGAGAGTTATTATATGTAACTGTGGCAACAGACTATTGTTTTTACAAGTGGGAGGAATTGATTAGGATCTCAAAAGCTCAAATAATACCTGAACTATGACCCAAAATCCCAGAGGAGGTGAGAAGGAGGATCTTGGATCCAGAGTAGAGAGCGGAGAAAGAAGTTCAAATCATCTCTTCTTTCTATCATAATGGGCAAGGATTCCAACTCCCACCTTCATATCTCTGCCTAACTATTTTCATTTTTTATTTTAAACATCTCTTTTGTTGCTCAAGAGGCCTATAGTTACTGTCTCCAGACAGGAAATGGGTGTCCTGTCTGGGGAAGACATGCAGCAAAGGCCTGAGGGTCAGGAATTGACCCCAGTAGTACGTCTTCATTGAGGACTGTACTCTGTATATTAGTCCATGGGCCAGACCATTTTTTTGTCCGTTTCAGGGTGGCAAAGTCTATCAATATTTTTTGAAAAGATACATGTCTCTAGTTAATATTTTGATATGATAGCCCTTCCAAAATGGTAGCTGAGTCATAGTTATCTCATGAAGTAAACAAACCCTTTGGAAAAATTCTGTATTTTGGGACTGCTGTAACTCTGGTTTAGGGTCATGGTATGGGCATTTGTCAAAGGTCTGTAATGCAATATTTGGTATCATCTTAAAGGGGACACTCTTGGCTTTCATTTAAGCCATGTTTTGAGTTTCTCTGACCAACACAGAGGTCATTAGAGGTCATTAAACCAAAATTATTACACATTTTTCCACATCTTTTGACCAAACTAGATACCCTTCTTTCATCCCAGCGGTATCCAGGAACATCAGGGACACAAGAGTTAATGACTAAAATACTCAACAGACTCTAAGGAGTCAGAAAATGTATGATATGCCTACACTGTCTGTCTATGGGAGGCGATTATGAGCTGTAATTTGAAGTTACAGACTTGGGCTATAACCTTAACTGGTGTATATGTTGGGGGTTTAGTGGGGGTTGTTTAGCGTGTCACTCTTGTCTAGTGTGTTAGTTATAAAAAAGTTAATCAGTAATAGTAGAAATGTACACTTACATAGACTTTAGGATGCTGTATTGGCCTATTTATCAGATTTTGTGAGTTTTTCCATCCTGGGCTACACAATAGTAGCCCAGGATGGCCACATAGAGACATAGCAGAATGAGAGAGGATACCACCCTCATTAAATGACTAATTCTGAGGTAAAATAAAAAAAAAAATGATTATTTTGAGATGCTTAGCCAACTATTGACAGCATAATTCAGATTATTATATTACATTTCTGCCAACAGATGATAACCTTAGGCCAGTGGTTCTTAACCTTTTTTGAGGTACCAAACCCATCAGATTCATATGCGCATTCACCGAACCCTTCTTTTGTGACAAATAAAATGCTTTTTTTCCAAATTCACTCCAAGATCACTAAGTCTTCTGGAAAGGTAGAGTCTCTGACAACAGTTCTTCAAAATATAGTCAGTTTTGTCAGCAAAGTTGAGCTGACTGCCCATGAACGACCCAAGGTATTTAAAATTTGCCACAGTTTCAACAAGTTGGCCATCGAGAGAAACTGGAACCACTTTAAGGTCTCGTTTAGATCATTTAATTAGCTCTACATTCTTAAGAGAATGAAAAATTAATAATAAATAATAAAGACTTTGCGGTATTCTGATTTAGTAATGTAATTATATTAGTTGTGTTACCATCCCCACACCACTAGAGGCAGTACCAACCCCAAAAAGATGCAACTAAGGAGCAGATTTGGAAGTACACTGAAAGCTACAGAAAGCTTCAGGTGACCAGCAGCATTGAACAGCCTTTGTTTGTCTGCTATTCATTTACTACCACATTTCTTTTAACCCAGCTGTACCTGAGATGAAGTTAACAACTGCAATACTCAACAGACTAAGGCAGTGGTCTCAAACTGCATTCCTCAAGGGCCAGAGTCCTGCAACTTTTAGATGTGTCCCTTGTTATACACACCTAAATTCATTGGCTGAACTACCTTACCAGCATGCAGTCTTATATTTCAAAGCAGTCTTGGTGCAACATTAGAGCTTGCACATTTCTGAGCTCTTCAGCCTGTTTGCACATCAGGTAGCTTGCATGCTACCCAACTGTTCCTGATGCTGGGGGTCCTCACATACATAGCAAGATAGTAGGCTATTAGACTATTAGATGTGAGGACATAAACCTGTACCAGCTAGATGGCTATATAGATAGGCAGACCATAGTCAGACAGAAAGACAAAGAACTTTATTGTCATCATATGCTGACATTAAAATTGATTGCCTTGAGTAATAGAATTGCCAATAAAAAAGTGAAAAATTGCTCAAAGTATAAAAGTTTATAGTCAAATAAAAATAAATATTTAAAAGGAAAAATATGTAAATGTATAACTTTAAGTCAATTAATTTGTATGTCCAGTCAGTTCAGTTTTTAATATATAAAAACTCCCATAGGATCTTCAGCAAGACTGTCTCCTGCTCTCTACATAAAGCTGCAGTATGTAACGTTTATTAAAAAAAATATTTTTTACTTAATTAAAATGATCTCTATGTCCTGAGAATATAAGATGGATAATCTGTGTAAAGAATTAGCTCTTCTGTCTTCTCCCTCTGGACCTGCTGTCATCTGAACAAATATTCTGCTCTGTCAGACACAACCAATCAGAGTGGGAAGAGGGTCTTAGCGCTGTCAGTCATCCTCATATAGGTGCTGCTCTACCCTGGTTTTCCTGGAACATTAAGTTGCTTCTCCACCATTAGCATATTTAGAAGCATAAACATGAGGTTGATTGACAGTGCTAAGACCCTCCTCCTGTCTGGGTGTTTTTGACTGGTTGTTCTTTTAGCGCTGTCAATCAACCTAATGCTCATGCTTCTAAATATGCAAATGGTGGAGAAGCAACTTAATGTCCCAGGAAAACTGGAGTAGAGTGGTGCCTTTGTCTGCTTCTGTACAGTGGAAGTACCTTCACTGTACAGCAGTAAGTCAGTGACAGAATCTGGTCATCAGCTTGTTGGACAGACGACACTGCCTGAGGGTTCTCAGAAAAAATGAAGCTCTGCTGGGATTTTTTTAAAGAGGTATTTGGTTTTAAAGGTCCAGTTGAAATCCTTTGAGATGTAGACTCCCAGAAATTTGAAACTACTGACCCTTTCTACTTGCTCACCATCTATGCTCAGCCCTGGATGGATTGTCCTCTTTGGATTATTTCCTTTGTCTTCTTGGTATTCAAGGTAAGGGAATTCTCCCTTCACCATGGGTTTACCATGTTATTAGCCTTTGAACATCTTCTGTATGTCATCCGCATTTTTGAACAAGACGATATTATTCTGGGTGGCTTTGCAGTCGTGGGTAAATTGGAAGTAAAGGATGGGGCTGAGGACACAGCCTCGGGGCATACCTGTGCTGAGTGTGACCGCGGAGAAGGTAAGGGAGTTGATTTGGACATGCTGGGGTCTGTTGGTTTAAAAATCCCTGATCCACCAGAACAGTCCTGCTCCTAGTATCAGGGACTCTAGCCTCTCCACCAACTTGTCAGGAGTTGGAGTTAAAAGCTGAGCTGTAATCCACATCCAGCATCCTTACGTAGGTATAAAGTAATATCAGTATTCTTATTATAATAAGTCTTGCCATCAACATTTAGTTTTTGAACAACTTTCATTTCACCAATGATCCATCAAGACTATTATTCAACATCAACTGATTCTTCCAACTCTCTTGCAAGAGGAAACTTGCTAGAGTTATTATGAACATGAGAAAAGGCCATTGATCTAGCGGATGACCAAAGACTTTTTAAATATGAAGGTCTCTTCTTTGTTAAACTATTATGATACACTCAAAAATATTTCAATCTGTTTTCTTTCCTTTTGTTAGATAGCTAAAACAGTGGTGTAAAAGAGTTATCCCACTATTTTTGAAGCTTAGGAATGTTTTTATTGTGTCATGGAATGTGGTTTTTGGTAAGTATTTTTCTAAATGACCTTGTCTGAACTTTATATCAGCTTCCTCTCCAGCATGATGAGCTTACAGCAAATCACTGACTATGATTAGTGATACAATGAATCTGGTGAAAAGTCTGACTATGTCTGACTGAGGCTGACTTAGAGCGTTTACCCAGCTTTTCTCTATAAGTTCTACAAAGGAATATCTGTTCATCTCTATCCCAGGCTTCTGTAGGCCATAATGTCTCTCACTTTCTGTGGGCTCGTTGTCTGTCATGTTCCTAAAGGTGCTGTTCTACCAGCCTGCCTCTAACTGGTTTGGCCTCAGTCCACCTCGGCCAGATTCATTTTCCTTTAGCAGATCCAGCGTGGCTCTGGCTGGCTGTTCTCAGATTTCCATATCTACTTCAAGTGTAGTACTAGCCTGACCGATCAGGGTAGGGACCAAAGCGATTTCATATATCGCAAAATAATCAGCTGATCGAAGCCTTTATCATTATCTTTGGGCCAGCAATAAATTTCTATAAAACAAAATGAAATATCTTTGAGTCCATCTGAACCATAACCTTGAGGTTCTCCATGGCTGAGAGTCACTTCAAACCTCTGCGGAGAATTGACCAGTTGCTGTGCTAAAGGCCCTCCCACAATAGTGAGGAATAGAGAGGGTAATGGAAAAACTCACTACCAGGGGTAGAACTGAACTACGCACTAACTGGTTAGTGCGTGACTTTCCAGTAGAAAAGCACTTTAAGTTACCTTAGATACTGAAGTCTGTTTTCTGAGGCGAGATAGTATCTGGTAGCGGCTCTGGCTTTTAAAATGAAACCTTTGGTTCCTGCAGGTGTCTTAGTATCCTTATTCACACACACACACACACACTGGATTATTTCCAAATGGATTAATGATACTCAGATGGTGAACATTCTAATTTACTGTTAATAGCTATGTGTCATCTGAAGAAATAAATACAAAAAGTCAATAATATTTCCAGGTCTGTAACTGTAAACCAGCACTAAACTTTGCTCCAGATAAGTAGAAATTGAAAGTACAGAGTAAGACTATTCAGCTAAATTGTGTAGCTATCAGAGGGTAGGAACAGCATCCAAACAAAGGCAGTTCAATGCTGCAGTATGTATATTTTAGGGAAAAAATTATGTTATATATTTGTTGAAACTGTCACCATATTGTCACAGTATGCTGAGACAAATAATCTGTGAAGAAAAATCAAGCCCGTCTGCCTTCTCACAGTGCTAAATTGAAACAACCAAGCAGAGCCAGGAGGAGGATCTCAGGACAACATAGTAATAGTTTTAATAAATACATATATTTTAAAATAAAAGTTACATGCTGAATCTAAATGGTTACATCTTACTGATTTTATTTTTTAACAAACTCATTTGTGGGCCTGATTGAAATCAACATCCTCAGCAAGCATAATGTAGATGGTACCGATATGCCTAAGGTTATCATCTGTTGGCAGAAATGTAATATAATAATCTGAATTATGCTGTCAATAGTTGGCTAAGCATCTCAAAATCATTTTTTTTTATTTTACCTCAGAATTAGTCATTTAATGAGGGTGGTATCCTCTCTCATTCTGCTATGTCTCTATGTGGCCATCCTGGGCTACTATTGTGTAGCCCAGGATGGAAAAACTCACAAAATCTGATAAATAGGCCAATACAGCATCCTAAAGTCTATGTAAGTGTACATTTCTACTATTACTGATTAACTTTTTTATAACTAACACACTAGACAAGAGTGACACGCTAAACAACCCCCACTAAACCCCCAACATATACACCAGTTAAGGTTATAGCCCAAGTCTGTAACTTCAAATTACAGCTCATATTCGCCTCCCATAGACAGACAGTGTAGGCATATCATACATTTTCTGACTCCTTAGAGTCTGTTGAGTATTTTAGTCATTAACTCTTGTGTCCCTGATGTTCCTGGATACCGATGGGATGAAAGAAGGGTATCTAGTTTGGTCAAAAGATGTGGAAAAATGTGTAATAATTTTGGTTTAATGACCTCTAATGACCTCTGTGTTGGTCAGAGAAACTCAAAACATGGCTTAAATGAAAGCCAAGAGTGTCCCCTTTAAGATGATACCAAATATTGCATTACAGACCTTTGACAAATGCCCATACCATGACCCTAAACCAGAGTTACAGCAGTCCCAAAATACAGAATTTTTCCAAAGGGTTTGTTTACTTCATGAGAATAACTATGACTCAGCTACCATTTTGGAAGGGCTATCATATCAAAATATTAACTAGAGACATGTATCTTTTCAAAAAATATTGATAGACTTTGCCACCCTGAAACGGACAAAAATGTCAAATTTTGGCCTCTGGCCCATGGACTATATTGGGTACCAGCACCCTGCCCACTTTTTCAACCACACTGCCAGACACAGATTTGAAGTGGAACAGCAAAAGCAAATGAAGTGGACAACAACTGTTTGTTTCATTCGATTTAATTCATATTCAAAAATCTAATACATGTTGGCGTGGAATATCATCTTTGAGCTGTTTGCATGTCATGACAGTCATGAAACTGTCATACAGCAACAGTCTTCAATCAGAGGGCTAATCAGATTCCACGTGAATTATGTAGCTGTCCTAGATTACATTGTATTGGTACCTGAAGGCAGCATGTCGATGTGTATAACAAATCTTTTCTGTGTATTTCAGGGTTTCCCCGAGTGTATTATAGGCCTGATGGCACGCCATCCTTTACTAGTGCCACCGCCAAGCTAAGCCTTTCTTGTTTATGTTTTTAGGAAAATAATGATAATAAAAAAAAAACATTTTTTTTTCTCTTTCTTTGTTTTTAAGCCGGATTGCAAGCGTCTCTGTTCCTCTGAGCGCTTCACTGGCGGAGCAGATTTACTCCTAAAGATGTTTATAGAAGATAGGTTTATAGTTTATGCATTTAAAGCCGGACCAATCACACCACTGGCGCCTCTGCGCGTTGCCTCAAGCGTTGCTGTAGCTGGATTAAGTTTATCTCAGCGTGGATCCCGCGCGCCTCCTTTCACTCAAACTGGACACAGGCTGACCTGTATGGATATTTACATACACCCCCTGTGAGTAATTATGATTCTTTCCAGAATTTTTGATCAAGGTAGGACTTTAAACACCACTCTGGTTAGCTCTGGTTGCGCAGCTCTACGTGAACTGCAGGAATAACTTGTAGTCGCGCTTTCAGAGGTGTGTTGAGAGAGCGGCGAGAATGATTTATATTTGTGAACAAAGAATTTTGTGCGGCTTTTCCATCTCAACACGCTGCCCGGCGCCCGGCTCTGCCTGCGCTCTGCCTGCGCTCTGCCTGCGCTCTGCCTGCGCTCTGCCTGCGCTCTGCCTGCGCTCTGCCTGCGCGCTGATAAAGTGTTCCCGGTTGGCCGGTGTATTAGTTAACGAACTAGTGCTAACCTGATCATGCAGGTTCAGCCTGGTGAGGAGCTTTTGCGCTCTCCTGTCAGTAACGCATCACGCTGATTTTATATTATTATAGTATTATTTTTAGCATCATTTTTCTGGTTACACACTGCATCAAACCGTATCAAATACTTTGTCCACTTAGTCAGACAGAGTTGATGTGCGCGGCTGCGCGGAGATCTGAGAAATGCGTCCCAAAAACTCGACCAACCAGAATAGTGTCTGTGACGCTTATTAAAAACTCAACAGACACAAAATGAAAGAGCTACTAAAGCAGCATTGAATTAAATCTTCCGTTTGTTGTGCATCTCTGAGTAGTACAGCAGATTACCTCATCATGCAGGGCCGGTCCAAGGCTGTATGAGGCCTTGAGCAGAATTTGATCTAGGGGTACCTTTTGTTGCTAAAAACATCAGCACCTCTAACAGATGTGTTGGATTTAATCTGAGAGAGGGGGAGTAGTTTAATTGGCCAACCTAAAAACCAGTCAGTTATAATTGCAGTTTACTAAATTGTATTTGTATTGAACAAATAGAACTCAAACTTAAAGATTAAACTCACAGCATCAGATTATAGCTAGGGTAACAAAACATTTAACTATGAATATTCTTTGAACTTTTACAAAGTAAACTTGCCAGCTCCTTAAAATCTTAAATTTAAATGTTAAACAATTTAAAATCTTTTAATTTATGTATGCTGAAATTGAATCAAATTTAGCAGCATTGATCATCTCAATAAACAAGTGTTACATTCATGTATCTGTGGTCTGTGTTAAAATATTAGCATTTATGGGGCCCCTGAAGCCCTGGGGGGCCTGACGGAGCTGCTGATTTAATTTGGATTAAACAAAAGTAAAAAATAATTGATATTCATTTTAATTGTATATTTTGATTTATTGTTTTTAAGACTAGTTGTGGGTTTAAGTAGTGTTTCACTGGCGATGTTTTCCCGTAATATATAATTACAGAGTTATATTTTTTAATTTCCTGTCACCTTAACATCTTTTAATACAACAACCACCGGGCTTAGCAAGTTTTCTTGGGGAAACCCTGTATATGTAATGCTGATCATCTGCTGACAGCAGGCCTGAGCTGGTCCAGTGAGAGCAGACATCTGCTGAGAAGGCACCACAAAGCACTAAGGACGCTAATTATGTACACTTTAAATTAATATGTTCTGTAGTTAATTAATATTACCTGCAGTAATGTTGCTTTGTCTGCTGTGGTGTCTGTAAATTCAGATTATGTTAAACAAATAATCAAGCTTTAAATTTAATAGAGGTTTCACAAACTCAAAGAATTGAAGTACTGTTTGTATTGAGTTGCAGCAACATTTAAGAATCCAGAGATCAAGATTTTTTTGAAAGTCCCCAGAAAATACATAGCCAAGGTTATGTTATTATTTTTTACATAGACTCAGCTGAAGCAGCTGAGAGAACTTAATAGATGGAGTTGTCTGTTGAAATCATGTCAGAATATGTTCCCAGCGACTTGCAGAAACTATTTCACAGTACGGAGAACTGGTGCAGGCAGTCGATACTGTTTGGGTTTTTTTTTGCTGCTTTTTAGCAGGACCGGAAACGTGTCCTCACTAAAAACCAGGAAGATAGAGCACATCACCCAGTCCTTCCAATGGCTCCCTGTAACTCAGAGAATAAACTTTAAAATACTGTTGTTAGTTTATCACTCAATGGTTTAGCATCTTTAATAGCCAGTTAAAGATTGGCTATTTTATCAACCTTACAGACTTCTCAGGTCTTCTGGCTCTGGTCTGCTCCGTATCCAGAACCAGAACCAAACATGGAGAAACACCATTCAACTTCTATGCACCACAAATCTGGAACAAACTTCCGGAAAACCTTAAAACTGCAGTAACACTGAGTACCTTTAAATCAAGACTAAAATCCCACCTGTTGATTTTGAGACACGATGACACATTAATAGCTCCACTTCCAATTCAAGCAAAGACCTACCACAGGCTGCTCATTTGTTCTTCTTCATATTGAATTGGAGGCTTCTACTGCTCAGTGAAGACAATTGTAGACGTCCATTCTTGATTTCATGTTACTGCAGCGCTCAGGCTGTTTGTGGTCACAGTGAAGTGTGTGAGTAATCAGGAGCTGTAGGTTCCTCTTACATACCTGGTAGTTACGGCTGCTGTCTCTCAGAGAGGCTCTTCCTGGGCTCCGTCTGTTCCTCCTGTATCGGAGTGCTGCTGCCAGTCTGTTCAGATTCACCAGCCTGTCTCACTGGCTGTCGGCTGAGTGGAAGGATTCAGATTTTACTTGGGACTTATATTAAAGTCCAAATAGAAGTATTTGTACTGTGGCTTCTGGAATTCCAGGGTTTCCCCCAGAAAACTTGCTAAGCCCGGTAGTCAGGGTGCCGAGGCGGTCCACTGGTGGTCCATCGTGGTTTTGTATTAAAAGATGTTAAGTAGACAGGAAATGTAAAAATATTACTGGGTAATTATATGTTACGGGAAAACATCGCCAGTGAAATGCCATTTAATCCCACAACTAATCTTAAAAACAACAAATCAAACAATACAATTAAAATGAATATGAAGTATTTGCACTTCTGTTTAATCTGAATTAAGTCAGCGGCTCCGTAAGGCCCCCCAGTCTTCCAGGGGCCCAATAAATGCTAATATTTTAACAAAGACCACAGATAGATGTTGCATAAATGTCAATAAATCTTGTTTATTGAGATTATCAATGCTGTTAAATTTGATTTAATGGTTTAAGCATACATAAATTAAAATATTTTCAATTGTTTAACATTTAAATGTAAAACTTTAAGGGACTGGCAAGTTTACAAGATTGTTCAAAAAACAATCTTTATAGTTTGTTTTATAGCACAGCCACAGTCTGATGCTTATGAGTTTAATCTTTGAGTTTGAGCTCCGTTTCTTCACAAATACAAATTAGTAAGTGCAATTATAACTTACTGCTTTTTAGGTTGGCCAATTAAACTACTCCCCCTGTCCCAGATTTCACTAAATCTAACAAAGAAGCTGTTAGAGGTGCTGATGGTTTTAGCAGCAAGAGGGGCCCCTAAGTCAAATTCTGCTCCAGGCCTTAAACAGCCTTGGACCGACCCTGTATAATGTACTAAATGCGCTGCACTGCGTGCAAAGATGCGCAACAAACGAGAGATTTTATTCAATGCTGGTAATGCGACTTTAGTAGCTCTTTTATTTTGTGTCTGAGTTTTCAATAAGCGTTACAGAAACTGTAAAGTAAAGCATGGCGGGCCGCCAGGCTTACAATACAATGGGGGAAACCCTGGATTTAGTATTTCTTCTTCCACATAATGAGGAATCAACTTGTGCACTTTCTTGAGATAATGATATCCTGCCAGCTTCTCTGAGCTGAGGAGGAGGCTCAGCTCAATGAGGTGTAGCAGAAAATGTGCTCTTCCTGCAGTTTCTGCTGAAGCTGTGGAATATGAGATATGGAATTTCATTTTCAATTACAGAGCCAAATATTGGATGACTCCTGTTTTCAAACTCAAGCTGCTATGACTGTTAATACAAGCTATCTTTAATATTTATACTAATGCTGGGCGAATAAATTCTCAGTTTTTTATTCCAAATTCAATTTCTAATTTTAATAACTTTTTCCCTCACTATTTTTCCTTAAAAGAAAACTCCAAATTACAGAAAATATCTTAAAAAACTTTTAAGATGTACATATTTTTCAATAATTTCTTCTGTGAGTTGACCTGAACTCAAAGTTGAAATAATGGTTGTCAAACAAGAGCATGGTTCTTGGGTAGGTTAGTATCACTCTTGGAAACACAAGAAGTGCATTGGTGGGAAAAAAAAAATCCAGATTTTCCAAAAAATACATTAAAAAAAAAATTAAAATAATCGATAAAAACAATTCATTGCCCGGCCCTAAGTTGTGCTAAGCATTGTTTTTTTTAACTCTTGACCAGCTTAGCAATTATTAATCTTCTCCAGATATCCAGATTTTAGATATTTGAACATAAGCAGACAGGATTTTTTTTCTTTTCTTTTCTGTAAAATATATTTACTTCTTAAATGCAGCAGGTCTGTAAGAGGCCTGTCATAATGATGCTTTACAGAAAAAGTGTGTTTTTGTTATTTGATTGAGATAAGACAAGGCCAGCAGAAGTTTAGTAGACATCATGCCCCATCCCCAAAAGGAGCAGCTTCCCTCTGAGATCAAAGGTTCTCACACATGCACACACACACACACACACACACACACACACACACACACACACACACACACACACACAAAATGGAGCCTTGGCTCGCCTCTTCCTTCGTGTTTCCTGGTAGCCCAGAACAGAGGGAAACAAAGCTTCACCATTGTAGGAAGTGTGTACCTTGTGGACCCAGGGGCATCGTGTTGTTGCAAGCTGCTGTCTGATGAATGTTCTCAGCTCACCCTTGGGGGAAAATGCTTTCATTACTGGCTCTGTGTGGAACTGTGGGGTTTTTATTGGGGGTTTGTAATTAAAGCCTTAATGTAAACCAAATTTACATTAAAAATTGATTCTTGCATTAAGAATATGTTTGAAGCTCACTTGTATATGAAGGAATACACAAATAAGAAATATGAGTGTATTTACAATCATTTCACACTTACTCTAACCACTGGTTTCAGCCTCTTTGTGTTCATTGCTAAATAAATTTAACAATTTATTCCTAAAACATTCCATCCATCCATCCATCCATGCATACATGCATACTCTCTTCCGGTTCATCCGAGATCGGGCCCTGGGGGCAGCAGCTTCAGAAGGGAGGCCCAGACTTCGCTCTCCCCAGCCACTTCTTCCAGCTCCTCCGGGCGCTGGGAACCCCAAGGTGTTCCCAGGCTAACTGAGAAACATAGTCCCTCCAGCGTGTCCTGGGTTTTCCCCGGGGCCTCCTCCCAGTGGGACGTGCCCAGAACACCTCACCAGGTGTTAATGCAAAGTTGCTCTAAAAGTTGCATTTAAAGTCCATTAAAAATGCCAACTTTGCATTAAATTATCATAATTTACAAAATCACAGCAGGGCCGAGCGCAAATCGTGACACCGCACCTACTAATGGCACTTCCGGTGGCAGGTGTGACACCTGCCACAAGTGCCACTGCTTTCGGGACTAGCTGCCAGAGCTGCCACTGCGTTCGGCTGACTTCGGCTGACCTCGGCACCTCGTACTGGCACTTCCTCTGACACCTGCCATTAGTGCCACTGTTTTCGGGTCTAGCTGTCAGTGTTGCCACTGACTTCGGCAAATGGACTACATATCCCATGATGCTTTATTACTAGTAGAAGAAGAACTTAAAGACAGACGAAGAAGACAGAATTTAATAAGAGTTTTTTTTCGCAGAAATACTTATGTTAGCTGAATTCCTACACGTTCTTTATATCATGTATGATTCGTTCATCCTATTTATTCACTAAAGTTCATCTGAATAATCCAGCCGACTCCTTTCGTCTTTGAATTAATCAAATACACAGCAGGTATCAGGGATGCCATTGGTTTCAGCACCTTTGTAACAGCTGAGTCTGGCCTCCACTAGAGCTGCCATTAGGTGTCCAGGATGTTTCAGAGCTGTCACAACTGGTGCCGATGTTTTGGGGGATGGCAATGACAGTTTTTGGAAAACGTGTTACTTATATTGCCTGTTTATAAATTTTTATTTCAATGGTAATTGTATTGGTTAATTATCCTTGAATATTTTTGACTTAATTTAATTGAAGGAAGATGGCCAAAGTAATTGAATCTACCACTAAGTATCACCATTACAGTGGAACCTGTTGAACCCCGTTGGGTTGCCAGATAGGGCTTTGGCCAAGATGGAAATACGTAGTAGTTGTGTAAAACGTATATTGTAGAAATTAATAAAGTTTGAAAAATAATTTTTAAGCGTAATGATTATAATTTCTCATGGAGGAATAATAAGTTATTTGATCCTGATGTAGTAAATTCACACTAAACATGAATTTTACAGTAGACTTCAAATGATTTCAGAGAGGGATTTTATAATACACAAATATTTTAGTTCTTGGTTATTGAAAACTTAATTATATGTTATTGTTGTTTAAAGTATTTACATACAATGGCTAATAAATATTGACAAATCAATTACTATGCATATACTTTGTGACATAAACTTTAAAAAATGTTGAAACATATCTGCCAAATAAAATATGTAAACAGCACAATTTTCTTTGAAAAAAGCATTTGCATCTTAAGTATAAACTAAAGTAATTTTTATTTCCAAAAATATGTAACAATCTTGTTCTTAATGCTGCTTAAGATTCACACATTGTCCAAGTTTTTGAGGTGTACATACTTTGTGTTTTGACTTATCAATATTCAATATTAGTGTAAAAAATTTGAAGGTGGTTGAACTTGAAAGTGAAAGTCCTCCTGCTGCCTTGAAAATGCTATTGAAATGCATTTTGTAGCTCAGATTTTAGTCATTCTCTCATCTTTGAATAAGAAAACTTTGAAGACAATGAACAGAACCAGAAACAAACACAGAGAAGCAACCTTCATGTATGCCACACAAATCGGTAATGAACTTGACAAATAATGAAAAATAGCAGATTAAATTTATTAAATAATAACAAGCAATAACTCTTTAAAACTCGTTAACAGGCATTTTTGGAAAATTACGATAACATGTTTTTTGAAAAATTGCATTATCTCAAATAAAACACTTAAAGTTATGACATCCTGTGCATTGTCATGGAACCATGCTGAACATAATGTCACTCTGGAATTGTCAATATCTCATGTTGCCACTGTCACTAATATTAACTAATAAGTCATTATTAGAGAACTTACCCGGTTTAATAATCAATTGCATTATATTAAGGTCATTGTATGAAAATAATTATAATACGGAATTGACAGGAGCTTGTCAGCACTGACATACCATGGCAACCGAGTGTCAGTTGTAGTGGTAGGTACCTAGTGGTAGCTATTATCAGCTGTTGCAGAAGAGGTCCCATCTGACAGTGCAGGAGTTGTCTTTCTCTGTTTAAGTCTGAACACCAGCTGTATATTTAAATATGTATGAGGAGAATTATGTTGGAATTAAGATATATTTTATTTCTATTTGTTTGAACTAAAGTTATTCATATGCTACATTCTATCTGAAACAGATAGAGAATGAGGTTAGCAGCCTGTGGCACCCATGGCCACCTTACTTGTGCCACCTTACCCAGTGGTAAGGTGGCACAAGTGGCACCTTACCACTTGTGGCACCTTACCACTTGTGCCACCCAGAAGCCATGGGCTTCTGGGTGGCATGGCTGGGTGGCACCTTACCACTTGTAAGGTGCCACCCAGCTTACCCAGAAGCCCGTGGCACAAGTGACAGCTTATGGCAACTGTCAACATGTTTTCACTGAGGCTGTTTATTGGAAACTGAAATTTGAGACTGTATAAAAAATAGACCAGGGTATATTTGCTTTTCTAAGGGAACAGAATACTTAAGAGGAAATGCAATACTTTGTGCCAGATCCGCCATTATTTTCATTAATTATAAATTCATTCATATTAAATCTGACACAGAAGCTGTCACCAAAGAATATTCTATTCCTATTCTATTGTTTTCCCCACTAAGCATATTTAAATATGCTGAAGTATGTATAATACAATTAAAAATACTTTAAAAATACAACTGTTTATAAATATGGCTGCACGTATAAGGTTTCCAGTAACCAAACAGTGTGTTATGAAAGATTAAATGTTCAAATACGTGATTGTGCCTGTTAAACATATAACGCTGAGTGGAGCAGTCGAACGCTATAAGATGGCCGCCCTAAATCTCGTCAGCAAAAATAGGCGAGAGCGGTCCGTGAGGCGTGGGAGGTGCCAGTATGAGGTCGTGGAAACCCTTGGAAGGTGCCGAAGTCAGCCGAACGCAGTGGCAACACTGACAGCTAGACCCGAAAACAGTGGCACTTGTGGCAGGTGTCAGCGGAAGTGCCAGTACGAGGTGCCGAGGTCAGCCGAAGTCAGCCGAACGCAGTGGCAACTCTGGCAGCTAGACCCGAAAACAGTGGCACTTGTGGCAGGTGTCAGCGGAAGTGCCAGTACGAGGTGCCGAGGTCAGCCAAAGTCAGCCAAACGCAGTGGCAGCACTGGCAGCTAGACCCGAAAGCAGTGGCACTTGTGGCAGGTGTCAGCGGAAGTGCCAGTACGAGGTGCCGAGGTCAGCCGAAGTCAGCCGAACGCAGTGGCAACTCTGGCAGCTAGACCCGAAAACAGTGGCACTTGTGGCAGATGTCAGCGGAAGTGCCAGTACGAGGTGCCGAGGTCAGCCGAAGTCAGCCGAACGCAGTGGCAGCACTGGCAGCTAGACCCGAAAGCAGTGGCACTCGTGGCAGGTGTCAGCGGAAGTGCCAGTACGAGGTGCCGAGGTCAGCCGAAGTCAGCCGAACGCAGTGGCAGCACTGGCAGCTAGTCCCGAAAGCAGTGGCACTTGTGGCAGGTGTCACACCTGCCACCGGAAGTGCCATTAGTAGGTGCGGTGTCACGATTTGCGCCTGCTGTCTCTCCAAAATCATGCAAAGTTGGCACTTTTAATGCAACTTTGAATTAGAAGTGTCATTATTTACCGAATGACACTTCATGACAACTGTCATAAACATTCATAAAGACTTCTTCATGTTCATGATGGGTGTTATGTCATATTTATGACAGTGTCATGTCAGTCTTATGCACACCCCTTCAAATAAAGTGTTACCCAATAAATTAATCGCATGATAATTTAAAACTCAGTCATTTCCATTTGCATGGTTTATCATTTTCTCTGTTTTCTCTCCCTTTCTACCAAAAACTATATAAGTCTTCAGTTTGGTGTATTGGTTTCAATTAGCCCTTCTTTGAAGGACAATTGTGTCTACTACAGAGGCTTCATAATTGATTTTATTTGTTGTTTCTGTCGTATATTTATTTGGACTATGTAAAATGTCGTCTAGTTCCAATGTTAAATGTTGATTAGAATTTAAAGTTTATTGATCTTTGAGAATGTGTTCTTGCATTTTTCATGTCATTACCATTACATTACATAAAAATGTTTTCAAGACAATATTATCATTTATCGCAATAACTTCTGGGACAATTTATCATCCAGCAAAATTTCTTATGGTGTTAGGTAGAGGTGTGCCGATCGATCGGCCACTGATCATAATCGGCCGATTTCCGTGAAAAAGTGTATGATCTCTAATAAGGGATTGTTAAAGCCTATAATTATGACCTACCCGTCTTCCTGCTGAAAGAGTATGACATAGGAATGACGGGTGGCTTGAGCCATCAGTTGGCTGGAAAATTTAAAGCAAAACAAGAGCACAATTTTTCTTGCCAGTAAATCACATTACACAAATGAGGTTTGAGCCTATTTTCTAGACTTATAGAATAAATGTTTGAAGGAGTTAAAATTTTAGATAAAATGTTAAGAATGCCTGTAGTACAGGAAGGCTATTAATGCCCACTAGTTCTAACTGTACATATTTTATAGTGAGTGACAGAAACAAGCAGCTAAATAAATGGGAAATGGTTAAAGTAAAGATAAATCACATTGATGCCATTAATTAGAAAAATAATGTTGCATTTTTTTTGCTCAAAGTAATGATGATAATCACACACGTTTTACCATTTTTGTCAAAAGAAAAATATTTAGCCCACTATAGATATCATAACTATCAACAGAATATGTAATTAGTGAAGTATTTAAAGCTGATGACAAAACAAAAGCTCAAAGATTTATGTCTAAATTTATGCTTTCTGTATGTGAAGTAACCAGAATATTCTCAATTTAGAAGTACTCGGGGAGCCCTACAGCATGAAGGCAGATATGACTATATATTAGTTCCTATTTTATTACCAGAGGTGCTGGGCACAGCAGACATTTAAAGAGAAGTTTTGTTTGTCTAGTATACAGGGAGTGGGAACATTTGCTACATGGGATCATGTAGCAACTGTGGTGACAAAATATATTTTGTCACCACTATATGAGTGCGGGAATGCCAGAGACTCCTGTTGTTTAGAACAGATTGGGTTTTGGACAGCCACATGCTTTACTCACCACATCTGAGAGGCCCCAACAGCTGACGTGGGTGAATAATGAGGAGGGTGTGGAAGGGGGAGAAAGGTCTTTGTCATGTTTGTTTGTTTTCTTATTAAACTCAGGCTGCAAAAACTCCATTGTTTTTGTATTCTTTGTGTTTCTTTTTATAATTGAAGGCTGCCTTTTATTAGAGCTAAATAAATAGTGTCATCTGATCAGAAACCGGATGGATGTTGGTCCTGCATTAGAACCTACTGTAATACAACCGTCAGTCTGGCTCATGGCTTAACAGCTTGTATCAGACTTACTGATACTACTGCTTATGCAGTTCAGTGCCTTTTGTTGTCATGCAAATTTTTAACAAACATTTAAAATGTTGCAAGAAAAAGAAAAAGCAAAGTAGATGTGTTTCCATCTACTGGATTTTACTCCGTAGCAGTCCTCCCCTACATGCTGATAGGAACTTTAATTGTCAGCTTGTTTTGGCTTCTGCCTGAAATATTAACCACTTGAGGAAACTCTTCATTGTAGGTCAGTGTTTCCCAACTGGTCAGTGTTTCCCAACCCTGGTCCTCAAGGCACACTGCCCTGCATGTTTTAGGTATTTCCTTGCTGAAGCAAGTCCAGCTGATTTCAAATGATGACTGATTAACAGGCGTTTGTTGAACTGCAATCAGTTGAATCAGGCACATTAAAGCAGGGAAACCTCTAAAACATGTAGGACGGTGTGCCTTGATGACCAGGGTTGGGAAACACTGCTGTAGGTTGATGAACTCCAAGTTGTTTGCAAATGACAATAAAAACCTGGATCAGTGAACAGCAGTTACATTTCTAAAATGTATAATATAATTTAGGGCTGTTGTAAAAGAATATTTTTGTAATCGAGTACTCTATTGAATATTTTTACGATTATTTGAGGAATCTCTCTCTCTCTCTGTTTAAAAAATATTTGAAATAGTTTTTTCAATAGTACACCGGTAACTTTGGACTGCATTCGTCTTTGCAGAGCAGAATTATTCCTGAAAGATGGGTTTATAGTTGATGCATTGAACAAGGCATGAAACTGGCAGCGCACACCAATCACACCGCTGCGCCTCTGCACTTTGGCCGCCTAGCGTGCTGTTGCGGCTGAATCTCTCAAGGGTTTGCGCCCTTCCTTTCACTTAAACCGGATAATATTGAAGGTGTTCTAACAGAAAGGCTTCACTGTATGAGGATTTATATTAGTTAATTATATTAACTGTGACAACTAATTTTTCCTTAAGTTATCGGCTATAAATCAAGTTATTAGTCAAGTTTATTGGTGGGACAAACATTAGTCCCTCTCACAGGACGAAAAGTGGGATTTTTGACCCTGTATCCTGACACAAACGCAGCTCGTGAGCGACAGCAATCGACAGTTTTGCATTTTCTCTCACGGGAGTTGAATTCTGTCGATTGCGGAATCCCAGGAGGGGGGAGTGGAGGTGCGGGGCAACGGGCGGGAGGTGTTAACTACCCTACTTAGCATACGAATAGCCTAGCACAGTGGTTCTTAACCTAGGTTCGATCGAACCCCAGGGGTTCTGCGGAGCCTCTGCCGCGGAGGTAAAGACACCAGTGTAAAGTCGTGATGACGCCCCGCTTTGCCATCACTTGCTGCAGAGGATCAATTACATTGCTGAGCCAATCAGAGCTGCGGAGGAGCACTAATTGAAGGAGTTTCACTCTCAGCATGGATTTGAACTTGTATCTTTTTTACCAAATTCTGTCTGCTCCTTAGTCGCATCTTTTCGGGGTTGATACTGCCTCTAGTGACGTGGGGGTGGTAACACAACTAATATAATTGCATTACTAAATCAGAATACCGCAAAGTCTTTATTATTTATTATTAATTTTTCATTCTATTAAGAATGTAGAGATAATTAAATGACCTAAACAATACCTTAATGTGGTTCCAGTTTGTCTCGATGGCCAACCTGTTGAAACTGTGGCAGATTTTAAATACCTTGGCTCGTTCCTGGACAGTCAGCTCAACTTTGCTGAAAACACTGGCTATATTTTGAAGAACTGTTCTCAGAGACCTTTTAAGAAGACTTAGTGATCTTGGGGTTGACCCAACTACTCTAGTTGGGTCACCCCTATGTCTTGAATTTGGGGGGGAAAAAACATTTTATTTATCACTACAGAAGGGTTCAGTAAATACGCATATGAAACTGGTGGGTTCGGTACCTCAAAAAAGGTTAAGAACCACTGGCCTAGCATATGCAAAGGCGCTTCAGTAGACCCACATGGATTCTCAGTCATTGGATGAAAAACAATGACATCACAGTTCATCATTGACATGTGTTTGGTTGGTTGATGTGTGCCCATTGGACAGCACTTATGTCTTTATAAATAAACCCCGCCCCAATCATTAATATTTTTAACGCTGTATTTAAAAAAATCTATATAAAAAAATAAATGCTGTATTAAAATATATTCATTTGATATTGCTTATATGCAACATGTTCATATATGAGGAACATAATTGAGGCACAGAAGTTTTTTTTTCTTTATTTCATTTGATTTTTTTTTTGATTTTTTTTTACTGTTTGCACACAAAATAAGACATAAATGCTTGTCCATTTCTGGACTATCTGGCAGTGTTTTTTTGTCCAAACATGATCCAACATTATGCTCCATTCAGGACAGGCCCAACGTCTCTCCGGTCTAAACCCGACGTCACTGAGATCCTGGTTGGGGGAACTTGGGGTCTCAACCTCACCACAGGCCATCCTGACACCCCCTCATAGCTGCCATCCTCCCAGAATGCCACCTCCTCTGCTGCTAGTACTCTCTGCCTTCCTCCATCAGCTGTTAATACAGAACAGACAATCATTATGAGCTACAGGCATCTTTTTGTCATTATGAAACTACAGTGAAATTGTTTGGCAACTTCCAGCTTAGTATGCGCACATAAGACATTAAAAAATAAATAAATAAATAAATAAATAAATTCTTACAAAAAATAAAAACTTTAATGAAAAAAAAGAAAACACTTGGAAACAATTGGAAGAAAAAAATAATTTTAAGCAGTTGGTAATAAATAGTAAAACATAATTCAACAAACTTTGAGGCAGATAATTTGCCTTGATGGATTTTAATAAATCACAGTACTTTAATCATTCAAGGAATTGTGACATCTCTAGATCTTACCTGCTTCTTTCTTGACCAACATCTGGATGACTGGCAGTAGGACCTAGATGCAGCTGGAAAACATTGTCAATACATAGCATAATTACATTATGTACATAAAAAATATTGAAGCATAAAATATCATCAACATTTAAAAATAGTAGATACTCACACACAGTTGCTTCTCTGTCCTCGTCATGGACAACAGGACGTTCCTGGATGACTGGCAGTAGGACCTAGATGCAGCTGGAAAACATTGTCAATACATAGCATAATTACATTATGTACATAAAAAATATTGAAGCATAAAATATCATCAACATTTAAAAATAGTAGATACTCACACACAGTTGCTTCTCTGTCCTCGTCATGGACAACAGGACGTTCCTGAAGATTCTGATTGACACAAATGTGACTCCCATTCTGTGGAGTGTCTGTGGAAATAAATGTAAAAGTAAAAAAAACATTGTAGCAAATATATGGCTTTCTCAAAAATACATAAGTAAATAAGTCAAAATTATTCTCAACCAGCCATTGTACAGTCGGAATAAACGCATACCGGCTTCATGGCTCCGTCCTTATATCCGTCCTCCGTCCGCCATGTTGTCGATCTCTACTGCTTACCACACTCTGCCTTACTATACTGCTTTATAACAAAATAAATAAAATAACCAGAAGATCAGTTTTACTTATAAATATGCGAGTGTTCACTATTGACTAAATGTGAAATCATAACTTACTGAATTTCATTTTGTCCTGGTGGACTCCGTAAGAGCGCCTCGACACCGTGGTCTGAGGCCTGGCTGTTGAGGCTTAGCCATTTTTCAGGTCTGAAAAAAATAAAAGATGCGAGTATTTTTAAGGGTTCAGAACATCACATGTAATAAAAAAATTACAGTACGAAATCTCACCCTACACTTGTTTTGGCATTATGAAAACGACAGACCGCTTTCTGTAAGAAACAAAGCAACTCGCCTCGCTGCACGTGCTCGCTATTCATAAAAGCTTTCTTACCGTGAGTTCGGCCTTGTTGGACCGCCGCGGTGTCATCTGTTGTTTTTCCGCCGGGACATTGCTGAATATCAAAACGATAATGAAAAAGTAACTCCGTGAAATAGTACTTTTTCCACCATTTCAAACAACGCACGGGCATTTTCGTTCATGTTGGGTTTAGCATTAGCACTCTTTAGCGCCGGTGCAAATCTTCCTCTGGAGTTTAATGGCGGCTGCCTGACCAACTATGAAAGCGCATTACTGCCACCAACTGGACTGGAGTGTTAAATGAAAGTTGACAGAAAAAAATACATTCTAAAAAGTTATTTTTTCAAAACTTACGTCACAGTAGATTTTATTTTTATTATAATTGCTAAAATGTTTTTAAATGTGTAGATGTTTATTTACTCAATTCTAGTTTGAGCTGTCTCCTTTTTAGTTTATACAGAATATGATTAATCATCCGTGAGTTATATTTAGTGCTTACATAACAAAACTTTTTAAAAAAAGAATACAAATGTTTATACTCTCAAAAGGTATCGCATACTTTCAACCATTTTGTCCTCCAATTTAATACTGATAAATCATCTGTAGTTTAAGTCCTGTATTGTGATGTGGAATGGTGTCACTACCACTCCAATATAGCATGACTCTGGGTCCAATATAGCATGACTCTGGGTCTTTAAAGCAATCAGTGAACACTAACATTAGTTTGAATATTATTCACAAAAATACTTTATATACAATGAACCACTCTGGAACATGTTTTTTATTATTATTATTACTGATTAAGTTGTGCAATTCTTCGATTAAGTTGTGTGGGAGGAATGTGAAAGTAAGATCACGTTTAACAAAAGTCTACTGTATGTATTCATGCGTATTCTTCTTTTATATCATCAATTCAACCAAAACTACGTTTTTCAGTGCTCCTAACACACATGTAAAATATCTTTTAATGGATAAGATTGTTTTAATATTTTTTCTCCAAACATACTTCTTCATGGCATACTTCTATAACTGAACAATACCTACAGACGTCTCAAAATGTGTTAAACTGTTTGGCCCATTGCACTGCAACACCAACATCTATTTGCATCTCCATTTGAAGGAGTACATGTTCCAACATGGCTTTTTTGAGCCAGTATTCCAGAATGTTTAATCACAAAGTCCAGATTAGGAGACAATTTCAGAAGAGTCAACAACAACTTAGTATGCCATGAACATCTGCCTGTGCCTGCATCTGCCTATAATGACCAAAATTTTACATGTGCAAATGATTGGAACTTTGTCATGATGACACAACTGATGCTTTATGTAAAGCTCAGTGTTTTCACGTTGGCAGAAACACTTCTCTTGGAAATGTGTACACAATCTTGGATGAGCTTGACAGACATGCAGTGTTGACAATATATCATCAGATTTACCCTGAAAATTGTACTTTGATATGCACACTTAAGTGTTAAGGTTATATCCCTAAGTTGAGCTAAGTGTATTCAGTGCTGGATGGTGAATGTCACATTAAATTTGTTCCATTTGTGTGACTTTGCAACATTAGAACATTTTCAGCATTAATGCCTGTTTTATACTTAAATCTCATTTTTTCTCAATTAATAACACTGAGGGGTTTTGGCCAGGTCCTGGGTCTAGTAAACGGGTGAACAGAAGGTAAAATGGGTTAGCTACAACAGGAATGAGAGTCAAAAGGCCGGTGCTCAACAGTTGATTTGCATTTGCATGGCTCTCAGCAACTTCATTTAAATACGAAAACCTCTGCTAGGCACAAGGGGAGGGGGATGATAGGGGAACACGGACACACAGCGTTTTTGACCATTCTTGGCAGTGCACAATTTTCCACTCTGACAAAAACCTCTTGCCGATGGCCCTCAATCTCCATGCGCACGGCAGAACTAGGTGTCAATAGCTGTCGAAAATCCCACTTTTCGTCCTGTAATAATTGCTTATTTCACTCTTTCCTAGCATGCTATAGAGCAGTAAAACTAACACTAAACAATTTGATCATTGTCTCCTTGTTAACATTTTGCTGCTAGCATTGTTTCTGTTTCCAGCTTCATACATCTGCTGTGCAGATGTTCTACAGCTCTGCCAGAAACTCAGCTTAGCAAACCTGCTAAGGGTAATGGACTGTGTTTGCATCTGTGGTCTGAAATCATAAACATGATGCTACACAGATGTAAACATCTGTGTAGCGTCATGTTTATGTATAGCTGTGCATGGATGTTGTTGCAGTGTGTGTGTGTTCCACCTCATGAGTCTAATTTCCTGTGTACTGCGGATGTGGGTTGTCTCTTGGTGAACCGTTGACTTCTGCTTTGCCTGCAGTCCTCTGTGCATCCTCACAGCTCTGCTTTTCTGGTCCATCTCCCACAAGCCTCCATGTTCCAGCATGTTTCTGCTGTCAGGATGCCTGACAAGATGAAAGTCTAAATATGTTTCCATGAGTTGGAGTAAACTCATACATTGCTAATACAGGTTAAGAAGTACTTTTTTTGTTTTTGAAGGTTCTTCTTGGTGGGTTTTGTTGGTTTGTCTGTCTTTTGTCTCTGTGTGAAAATTCCTGCTGGGTTCTCTCTCTCTCTCAGACCGGAGCAACTGACTCTAAGGAGGAGTCCCTTCTCAGACCCAGGGGTGGTAACCTGGGAAACATATTACAAGGCTTGAGGACATGTCTCATAGAGTGTGTGTTCAGACTGAGAACATTTCACAGTTTGCCATGGTCACTGTCACCTCAGCATTGTCACTTCTGAATGTGGAGGTGAATAACCACAGCTAGGTTAAAGACAACAAGACTGTCATGATTCCTTGAATGGTTTGAGTATCTCGATTATTAAAATTCTTTGAAGCCTTGTTAAATTATATTTTACTGTTTAGCGCACTATGTTCCAGCCAGGTGAGTAATATGTTTTGCAATGCTCTCTCACTTTCACCTGTGAGTCATTGATGAATGTTAAGTGCTAGCAGCCCAATGTTCAAGTTCAGTCCAGAGCATCCGGAGGGGTTTCATTGATTGATGATAAAGTCTGGGTTTTTATAGTTTTTCAGGGGACCAATAGGAATCCTTAAAATGACTGACGCAAAGCATGGATACAACAACCCTTCTCCTGGAGCTGGTGGCTGGTTCAGAGCACACGGTGGGGAACAGCTCAGTGGGTATAGGCATACAGCTGGAGCGGATAGACTTTAGCCTATGCTTAGTGCATCTTTACAGACGAACCAGACAAATCCATTTTCTACCTTCCCCGTTGCAACAATGGGTGATGGAGCTATGGCATTTCTACATACAACTATGTACCATACAGTAATTTGTTAATAAAAAGTGAAAACAGAATGATTAGAGAGCTGGCCAGTCGGTTCCTTGGCTAGTTCCATCTGCATCCGTTTCTTTAGTTATTTTCAGTAAAAGAAAATGCTAACAGATCTCCAGATTAACTTCTGTTCAGTCTGAGCTCCTTCTTTGGTAGTGCAGCCATTTGAGAAAGCACCAGCTGAGGAAAATAAACTCTTTATCAAGGTTATTTCAGTCATACACTGCTTTCCTGTTTAAAATGGAGAGTTAAGTTTGGATTATTTTGGAACTTGGGTACATTTATTAGTACAAGTCAAATAAATAATTTCCAAATGCTAGCACAAACATGTTTCTCTCGATGTCTTTCTTCACACAGTCACTGTTTATCATTAGAGAGTCTAAAACATTTCACCAGTCCAGAGAGACTGTGAGGCAGATGGGCTGAGCCATACAACAGAATTTTCAACCAGGACATCCCAGTTGCTAGATTTCTGTGCTGACTACTATGCCCTTCCTTAAAGGGCTGTCGTTCTACAGAACTTAGTTTATCCAAGCACCTTTGGGATGCTGGGGTAGTTTGTGTAAATTATATGGTGGACAGCTTGGTAAATAATAAAGCTTTAAGACTCTGCCTGCCTTATGTATGCCAGCAGATCCATTAAGTCCTGCAGTGTTTGGTGAACAGACTGTTTACTTACTGATCGCAGTACTCTAAAGAGAAGGCTGTAGGTGTTTCTATGTTCAGATGCTTTCCTACTTGAGGTGTATAACATTTCCAGCCAAACCCCTACGCCCCCCAGCAAAAAATAAACAAACAAGACATAGTTTTTTTAAAGAAGTTATTACATCTTATTTCTCAGGAATGTGAAGAGAACTTGTTAACTGTGACCAGAGGTTAAACCATTACAGCCTTCCAGTAAAAGTGCATCAAATAAGCTGTTTGTGTCCATTATTCTGTGTCCTTGTGGGGCCTGTTAAAATTTGACAGTGGTATCAAGTTATTAGTCAAGTTTACTGGTGGGATAAACATTAGTCCCACCACTAATAATGGCTTACTTCACTCTTTCCTAGCATGCTATAGGGCAGCTTAAATGCTCAAAGCAGTTTTTCTTTAGATTTCTTACATGGCTCATCAAAACAAAAACGTACATCATGCAACTTTTGAATCTTTTAATCTTTTTTTGAATACCTTCCAGAATCATACAGGCACCAATCGGAAACTTGTGGTTAGGTCCGTCACAATAACAACTTTTGCTGAGCGATTAATTGTCTCAAAAATGATTGTGATGAATGACAATATTGTTTGAAGACCATTTTAAACTGATGTAATGGTAATGACATAATAATGCAAGCATATCCTGCCAAAAATAAATACATTTTATTTTCAAAAGAACATTTAACACTGGAACTGATAAACAAAATAACCAAAACAACCACAAACAAAAATAAAATGGACTCTGTCTCCGTTAACAAAAATTGCACATTATAAGGCGCATAGAATAGACGCTACAGTAGAGGCTGGAGTTACGTTATGCATCCACTAGATGGAGCTGCACTAAAGGGAATGTCAACAAAACAATCCGACTTCGGTTGGCGAGGAGAGCCTTCCGCGACTGGGCTGGGGCGTGGCCGGACAATGGTCACCCTTCTCTGTTCGCGCACAGCATGTTCGTGGAGAACGTGGTGCTAAATGACCTGCAGATGACCTGATTCTAGACGGTCAGTAGGTAGATAGGTCAGTCAAACTTTATTAATAGATTACAAACCAGCGTTCTGACAACTATCCGAGCATGCACCTCGCGTTTCTTCTTCTACGGGTGAAAATGAAGTCGGCGGCTGCTTACCGTAGTTGCTAGACCTGTTGTGGCTCAATATTGGTCCATATATAAGGCGCACCGGATTATAAGGCGCACTGTCGGCTTTTGGGGAAATTGAAGATTTTTAGGTGCGCCTTGTAGTGCGGAAAATACGATACATTCAACTAAAACAGTACAGATAATGAACTCTGTATACTATATTGCCCTTCAATAATCATTAGATTTAGATAGAGAAGATGGGCATATCTGGCTGCCTGATGCAATAGTTCAGTCCTTCCTTATGCTCAGGTGTTAAACTCTAGTCCTGGAGGGCCAGCAACTTTTAGATGTGCCTTTGCTGCACCACACCTGAATAGAATAATTAGGTCATTAGCAAGGCTCTGGTGAACTTAACTACACAAGAAAGAGGTAATTAAGCCATTTCATTCCAGTGTTTTGTACCTGTGGCAATTCTTAAACTGCAGTACAGTGGCCCTTGAGGACTGGAGTTTGACACCCCTGCGTTAAGGCAATAAGGAAGGTAGGAGTTGGTGGAGAGCACCGGAATTGAGCCTTTTTTCATCCACTGTCATCAATAGAAAGAGAAAAAGGCAGGAAGAAACGATAAAGCCGATAAATTAAAATGAGATCGATAATTTTCATCTATCATGAGATTAATTGATTTATTGTTTATCGCGACATGCCTTCTTGTGGTTATTTTCCTATGTCTGGCTTTTGTAAAGCTCGTCCAGGTTATTTAAATTTTTAGCTCTAATGAAAGAATTCAATGTACACTGAAAAAAATAACTCTTTGGATTAACATAAAAAAATCATGGAAAGGATTTCCACCTGATTGCTTTGTTTCAGCACTATGTAAATCTGTTACTCCAATTTAAAGCAAATGTGTTGGGTCAACTTAATTTATTAAGGTTATTCCAATTTAAAGCAATTGTGTTGGTTCAACTTAATTAATGTTATTCCAATTTAAAGCAATTGTGTTGGTTCAACTTAATTTATTAATGTTATTCCAATTTAAAGAAAATGTGTTGGTTCAACTTAACTTTTGAGGTTGATTCAACTCATTTTCTTTAGTTGGACCCAATGTAATTTAATATAGCCAGACCAACTAATTTGCAATGTTTTGGACCAAATAATTGACTTTACTTGATTAAGATGAATGCAAGTTTAGTTGAAACCAACTTATTTTACAGTGATACCTTCACACTACTTAATTAAGTTGATCCAACCCATGAAAATTAAGTTAGCTCAACAAACATGCTTCATGCTGAAAGAAAGCTATGTAATCGTGTGGAAATCCTTTCCATGATTGAATTACATTAATTCAAAGATATATTTTTAAGTGCTACTAAATTAAGTGTTTTAAGACCGCACTGGGTAACAGGGTAGAAAGAATTAGAAAGGGTACAACAGAACTGTAACTTTTAAAGCTCGTCTTAATACCCATCTATTTTACTTGGCTTTCAACTCTAGCGGGATCTAGTTTTAAATTGTATGTTTTTGCTTTTAAACTGTAAGTTTTTATTTTATGTTTTTTTTATTGTTATGTTGTGTTTTGTTGTACAGCACTTTGTATCAGCTGTGGTTGTTTTAAAGTGCTTTATATATGGTATGGTATTTTCAAAATTGTTATCCATTTTCTTTATCATGTGCAGTGCAGGCACTTTACCACAAAAGGTATAAACTCTTGGCAGATGGCAACCCATTTGAACATCCATTTAAGCTAGTTTCAATTAATAGTTTAAACAAAACCTTTAATGTCAGTGCTTAATTAGTAACAAGAAACTTCAAAATAGTTCAGCCTACCACTCCATGCATGGTTAGTAGAAGCTACTAACCATGCATGGAGGGTTCCACCCCAAATCCAGCACCCTGACACTGTACACGAGCCGTAAGGAAGACGGCAGAGGACTAGTGAGTGTGAGAGCCACCGTCCAGGATGAAACATCCAAGATCCATAAATACATCAAGGACAAAGCCTCAACGGACGATGTGCTCAGCGAATGTCTCAGGCAATGGGGAACGGAGGACGGGGTGCTGGAGGAACCATCATGGGAGGACAAGCCCCTACATGGGATGTACCACCGACAAATAACTGAAGTGGCTGATATCAGGAAATCCTACCAATGGCTGGAAAAAGCTGGACTCAAGGACAGCACAGAGGCCCTCATCCTGGCTGCACAGGAACAGGCCCTAAACACCAGAGCAATAGAGGCTCAGATCTACCACACTAGACAAGACCCAAGGTGTAGGTTGTGCAAGGAGGCCTCTGAGACAGTCCAGCACATAACACATAACAGCAGGGTGCAAGATGCTGGCAGGGAAAGCGTACATGGAACGACATAACTAAGTGGCGGGCATAGTGTACAGAAACATCTGTGCAGAATATGGACTGGAAGCCCTGAGATCAAAGTGGGGAACACCCCCAAAGGTGGTGGAGAATGACCGAGCTAAGATCCTGTGGGACTTCCAGATCCAGACAGACAAGATGGTAATGGCGAATCAACCGGACATTGTGGTGGTGGCTAGAGAACAGAGGAAAGCCGTTGTGGTGGATGTAGCAATACCAAGTGACTACAACATCAGGAAAAAGGAGCACGAGAAACTGGAGAAATACCAGGGCCTCAGAGAGGAACTGGAGAAGGCCTGGAAGGTGAAGACCACAGTGGTGCCTGTGGTCATCGGGGCCCTCGGGGCAGTCACCCCCAAACTGGAGCAGTGGCTCAAACAGATTCCAGGAACAGCATCAGACATCTCAGTCCAGAAATGTGCAGTTCTAGGCACAGCCAAGATACTGCACAGAACCCTCAAGCTCCCAGGCCTCTGGTAGAGGACCCGAGCTCAGAGGATGAAAGAGAGACCACCTGCGGAGGGTGAGAAGGGAATTTATATATTTATATATATATAATATACATTCAAAAAAATTAACTTAGGGGGTTATTACAGTAACAAAAGAATATCATGTACTTTTAACACAATAATTTCATGTTTCAAATGAAAACGTGATAAAATCATGTTGGATAAACAAGACAACTTTTATGAAATTTAATCATGTTGAGATAACATGACTAATTTTAGTCAGACTGATCTTGTGCTGAAGATGACTAGCAAGATCACGGAAGATCACGCAAGATCATGGGAAATCGCACAAGACCACACGAGATAATCGTTTCGTGTGCCGGGAAAACTCCCACGGCAGTTATGAGAAAACTACATTTCCATTTATCTCGTGTGATTTCCCATGATCTCGCATGATCTTCCGTCATCTCGCTAGTTTTCAAGCTTTCTCCTATGATTGAATCATTATTATAGGAACAGAGATGGGATCAGATTGTTTGTGAGAGACTGGATTCTTTTTCATCTGTTGATTGCCCCATGGATTTATTTCATTGGATGAATGAAAGCAGTATGTGCAAACTCCTTGAGCAACAACATCGCAATCACCATTTTCAATCCATAGTATTTGGCAATGTGGTAAATGGCCTTTACCTGTATAGTGCTTTAACAAAGTCCAGGGGACTCCAAAGCGCTTCACACTACATTCAGTCATTCACCTTTTCACGCAAGGCAGTGGTGAGGCTGCCATGCACCAATGCCACCAGGCCCTCTGACTACAACCAAGCAGGCAAGTGTCTGACTTGTGTCAATGAAGGCGGATGGACTGGGGATCGAACCGCCGATTATGGGACGAATTCCTGCCACCATCACCACCATCATTCCATGACAAGCTTGAAATTGATAATTCCATAGTCAAACATCTTTTTATCAGATTTTGCTGAAGAGCACACATGGCATCAACTGGATGGGGAACCCTGCAACAAACAAATATGCCAAGAGATTCTAGTGAAGCTGGCCGCCCAAGGGCACACATGCCCAATGACACCACAACTCTTTGTGTTCACTGATCGCCCATGTTTCCACATTCCTGCCCATATTCACCCCCACATAGTGAGGATCAATACACCCAACTTGGCTAGAACTTAACCAAACATTAACTGGCTAGAGTGAAACTTGACAATGGCTTTAGACTGTAAAGATGCTGAGACCCACTCTCCTCTGGAAAGTTTGTGGTACATCTCCTGTCTACTCCAGCATGGGTTAATTGAATAGCTAATGAAGAGTCTTGGCAGAGCCTTTATTTGAATTCAAATTTCACTCTTGCATGTAAGAGTGAAAACATCATATCCCTGTCATGCCTAAGTGATCTCCAACCAGAAATGTACAACCAGGTAACCGAAGTTTAGCCAGATCTGATCTCAGAAAAAAGCCCTTTGGCTGCATGGCCAATTATAGAAGAGCATTAACACATTACTGCATGTTTTTCTGTAGCGTAACAAGTTTTGATTCTTTCAGTACTGTTGCCATGACAACTGGAACATTTTTGCCAGTGTCTGTCAGCTGTGTATTTATTGCTGCTTGGCACAACTTCAAACACAGGATCTTTGTTTAGTATGAAATGTGAACTTATTTGAAAATATCTACTGAATATTATGAGCCTCATTCATTACAAATGTTACATTTGCTTCTCTTCATCTGTTTTCCTCTTTCAGTATAAATTATATCCAGAGTGTGTCACTTGTTTTGCATTTAAACAGTTGAGGACACGTCGGGGTCACCACTTTTATTGAGGATTTGAAAGGTGGCTATACTCTTAAATATCTAAGTAAAAGAAATAACGCACAGAGACGTAGTTCTTGCTGCTAGGCCATAGACGAGCCGGAGATTTATTACACTGCCAAGGATACCTCGTTACAGTTTCTTCAGTTCAGTACAAAATCTTCGTCATTTCTTGTCACAAAAAATCTCTCCGAAGTCTTAATCTCGACCTGTTTTATACCTTTCCATCTTCATCAGTGTGTGTTGGAAAGTTTCAACCAATGGCGTGCAACTGTTGTTTTGCAGAAAGATTCTGGCACGCTTTATACTGAGTGTGTATTGGACGACCTTTAAAATATTTTGGACCTCACGAACTCAACATCTGCTCCATTTCAGAATTGCTGAATAGAACAATTTATCTCAAATTGTTGATTTTATCTTGCACAACAGACATCCTTTCCAGTAAATTCTGGCTCCATTTGCGCTTTGCACGCAAATGGAAGGAAAGAATTCGGTCAGGTTGACCTGGTGCGAAGCCAAAGTCTTCGCCGAGGCGCCAGTGTCTTTTTTCCGCCAAACAACTCCTTAGATAGTATTTCCGCTCTTACAATGTCAGACATATTTCCATGTCAATAGTGATGGACAAAAATGGTTCTTATTTTGTGGACAGACCTTTGATACTGTTCAGCTGTCCACTCAGTTGAACAGTTTCAAAATGATGTGCCTAATTTCCTTTAGCTTTGTGACCTCTTTTCCCACAGTGAGATTGAGTAAAAACAGTTAAGAATTATATAGGTAAGATAGAATATGTCCAAAATCTTGGATAGTATGAAGTTCTTCTATCCAAGCTCTTTTCTAATTTACAAAGCTTCAAGTAAGTATATCCACAAGTTGTCTTGTTTTCTAACTAGTTATCAATGAGACATTGAGAGCCTGTTTCATTCAGACTTAATAAGTTAAGTCATTAAGTCTCAGGGTGCATTCCCCCAGCCAGCCCTGTTTAGTCCACTTTAAGCAAAGTCTAGATGGTTTGTGTAGAAAATCCGGTTCGTTTGGAGGGGTGTGAATGTGAAATCGAAATTGGCCAATGACTAATTGTTTATTTGTTGTGAAAATGTAGCAATGACTAAGTTGCTGGGCAGTACATAATTATGCATACTTAGCAGAGGTAATGGCTAAGTATGCTATTACCTTAGCAGAGGTAATAGAGGGAATCTGTTTCATTTGTTATGCGAGTGTTAATTAATACTATAAATATGTTAGGCTGGGTTCATTTTGCACTGCATACAGTAGTGGGTTGCTGCTGGAGAACTCGTGCATACCAGACTTTTTCTTTTAGAGTTTGGAATCCGGAAATTTGAAGCAACATTTACTTCTGTCAGCATTTCTCAAACAGCTTTCCTGAATTTTAGAAAGGTAGATATGAAGATATAATTTTTTTATGTGAAATGGTTTCATGTTGAATGGTTCAAGATAAAGTGTCATACTCAGTAGGACAGGTGTATGTTTACAATAAATCGTAATGTAAAGCCTCAATTGGAGGTGTTATTCTGAGAACCTGCGAAAGCTCTCCATCCCTTGCAGAACTTGTGTGCTTCTCTCCGTTTCAGCGTTCAGGCCTAGCTGTTCAGCACTCTCACCCACACACATGCAATGAGCTGCTCATCAGCTGGCTGTAGCTAACACTGTAACAGGAACCAACACAGCCACATCCTGTCTTACATCAGAAACAGACTTGTGTTACCAATGGCAACATTGTGAAATTAAAACCAAACATTATTGGATCAATGCCAATCTCATTAATAAAGCAGGGTAAACTTTTGCTGATTGATGCAGGGCAGCAATAAAAAACACATTTATCTTTTCAGGGCCTGATTTGTTACTGCATTGACTGACTAGCAGTAAGCTTCTCTCCATCCCAGATGTTGCTGGACTCATTGGTTTAGCATAAACTGTGGAGTGAATCGATTATTTCTCAGTTTGCAGAAAAAGATAACTAATACATTATTTCATACCCAGGTCATTCCAGACCTGGATATGAAATGACGCAGGTCTGTTTAAATCTGTCCTGTCTGGGTTTTTATTACTATTTGGTCGTCTTCTTTGTTTTCTTGCTGTTCTATCTCTTGTTGCTGTTATCTGCCTGTCCATTCCACCTCTTCTAGGCTAGTTTTTTTCTTAGGCAAGTCAAGTTTGTTTGTATACCACATTTAAACAACAAGGCAACTCAATGTGCTTTACATTATGAAAACACAAAACAACAAATGAGCAAGACTCGTTTTATTGCAGTGGCAAAATAAAAGAAAGTGGTGAAAAGTTGGAATACATACTACAATTTATGATGGTCCAGTTAATGTTTAATTGTTGATTTAAAGGGACTCAGTGTTTCAGCTGTTTTGCAGTTTTCTGGAAGTTTGTTCCAGATTTGTGGTGCATGGAAGCTGAATGCTGCTTTTCCATGTTTGGTTCTGGGGATGCAGATCAGATCAGGAAGGTTGTTATAACAACAGCAGATCTTTAATGTATTGTTTTGCTAAACCCTTCAGTGACTTATAAACTGACAGCAGTATTTTAAGGTATATTATTTGAGCAACAAGGAGCCAGTAGAAGGACTTTAGAACTGGATGATGTGCTCTGTCTTCATGGTTTTAGTGAGAGCACGAGCAGCAGCGTTCTGGATCAGCTGCAGCTGTCTAATTGACTTTTCAAAAATTAAAAAAATAAATATAAATACTTTATGTAGTATGGATCGATGTTGTCTACAAATCTCTCTGACCAACATTTCTAAATACAAGTTGAAATGTATGCTTGTTTAGCTAATTGCCATAAAAATATATATTTTGTGTTATGGAATCTGGGCTTTCTTCTTAAAAAGAGGAAGACATTCTGGCATTTAAAGACTTAACAAAATCCTGAATATATTTTAGACATGGTGAGGAGTGGTACTTGAGTTAAAAAAAATGTGTAAATATGTTATATTTCTATAATATTTTAAAGAGCTTTCTTTATGTTCAGTTGATACAGGCAGAGGACAAAATGAAGGAATCCCAAAAAATTAAGATTCTAAATATAGCTGTGTTCACATATTCATGATGCCCTTGTGTCTTTGTGTTGCTGCTCTATTTGAACATATTTGTTCTTTTCCTGATCTGTTCACATGTGATCAGTGTTCACATGAATGGTTTGTGACGTGAATTGTCAGATGGTAGAACAGTGACTTCACTTATGTTTTGATTCTTGAATGAATATGTTATAAGAGGTGTTGCCCCTCCCCCACTAGTTGCTGTGAACAGCTGGTCACTCCCATTCTTTTTCTCTTGCTTACAGGAAAGATAAAATGGGCTGTTTGGAGAGTCACAGCATACAAACTAAAGCAGCCCCACCTATTACTCTCTTTAAGGTAATGGTGCTTAGGCAGTGTGGGAAGCTAAAAGCAGCATGTGTGCAGAGTCTCTGACTACAGATTCTGCCCAAGAAGATTTTTAGACTACTAGTTTGACTCTATAAACAGCAGAATAGCAATGTGTGATATATTATAAAAGAAACATCTTTATTATTAGTTTAAAAATTTAATTCCAATAGAGCCTTACTGTCCAATGTCAGAGTAGAATATACCAGTCAGTCTCCAGACATTTCTCATGCCTATTTGGATGATATGAAGTTGACAGAGCCCTTCTGTATGTTAGGTTTAAAAACAAAACTGGTGTAATATTTGCAGAACAGCTTGCCCATTGAAGGAATAAAACAAAAGTATTTTTCCTGAGGTGTGGTGCAACTTCACAGAGCAGTTACACTTCCTAACGTTTCTTATGAGAGCTTATACTTTGGCTCCAAAGTCCCCAACTAAGATCTGTTTATATATCTGTACAGCTTAAGTTCTGTCATATCCACTTAAATATCAGCTGTTTTAATGAAGAGAACATGTAAAATCAGCTTCTAAAAGCTCCCAGATCTTAGATTCTGTTTCTGTTTAGTTTTGTTTTTAGATCGGTGCTTCATGAGCTTCCCTACAGACAAGCAGAATTATAATAGAGTAATTCCTCTATTATCTTTAAATTCTCAATTTCTGTCCAATTAATCAAATATCCAGCTGCCACCAACATAAATTCTTTATTTTGTGATGCAAACTTTTAAAGTCGCAGGGATTTTATTCTTCTAGTTTGTATCTGCCAAGTGTAAAATTGAGGTAATTTGTCCAGGTATATCTGGACCTTTTAATACTACGTAAGGCTATATAATGAAATTCCTTCTGTGGTATTTCATAACGATCACAGCTTCATATACCTCTGTAATTTTTAATGCAAGGTGAATGTAGCTTAATATGCTAACTGTTCAATTTAGCTTTTGTGATGGTAAAATCCCCCACTTGATATTCGACATCACACTTTTCAAAGCCTAAACTCTCAGGGGTTGTAGTCTTTATTTTCTCAAAGGTCAAGTAAAAATGTCAAACTGAAAAAGCAAAGTGGTGGAACAACCCCTTGGTGGGTATAAAATGACGCCGAGTCTGCACCAAACATCTCGTTCTAGGTGACACAATTTCCTTCAAAAGCTGAACAAGAAATCTACTACAATCATCATTGCAATATCATTATGTGCAGTATCTCAATGAAAGACATCTTTGATATAGTACTTATTAGGATATTATTTTTACATGCTATGCATACAAGTTTTGCATGCCAATAATCATAATGTATGGTCTGTTGTGCAGACTTCCACTGCCTGTAGTTCTCACATTTTTAGTGGCTGCATTGCTAAAGTTTGCCAAGAGAGACATAAGATGAACGGATGTATATTAAAGAATAATGGAAATTTGTGGCAATTTTAACAAGAAGAGCAACCTGTAACCCACCTTTCTTGATGCTAAGAACAGAGTAAAAAGTGTTTCTAGATTAGGGTTCTCAAAATGTCTGCAAATTATTCAAAGATATTCATTTGCCTCGAAATTGATGTAATCTGACCCATTTATATTTGCCTAAGTTGTTTACTATCTTCCAGCAGCAGTGCAGCAATAAGACACCTGTTTTTCCCAGTTTTATTTGCACTTCATTTACTTCATCTGTTGTTTTATTGTGTTCATGAACTTTTATACACTTTTCCTTGAAGTTAACCGCACTCAAGACTACATGCATTAACATTAGAAGTCACTAATGTTGCCAATTTAGTGACTTTGTTGCTATATTTAGTGACTTTTTTGGCCAAAAATGGAATCGGTCAGCCAGACCTTTTAAAGATTGGTGATTGACCAGAAAACTACAATTGGTGCACCTCAAATTGTGAACATCTGTTGTAAAATAACAATAGTGTCATCAATTTCCCTGTAATGGCAGAGTTCAGGATTTGGAAGCTTTTATGCTTCTTGTTGTGCCACGATTATATTCCAAATATATTTTTATACTGGGTGTTACAGGAATGTCTTTCTCTACAATATTGACTTCCAAACCTGTTTAGACCAAGCACCCAGGACTTTGTTTTCATACCAATTACTTTACTTCAAGGTGTATCCCAAGGTTACCGAAAAGTTGACACGTCCAGATGTTTGAGTCCTTACTACACTGGGATAGATCTGAGTCTATTATTCTGTTTAATGCTGCTAGTGCCTTTATCCTAGTCTGTAGCTGACTTTATCTTATGATAACCTTTAACTTTTTAAATATTGTCTGAAATTGTTTTGTTAACTTTTAACAGAAACTGCTCACATTATGTATTGAAATTAGGGGTGCATCAATTTTTTGTAAATATTTAAGCAAGCCCTCATGAAACAAAAGGATTTCCCATTCTTCATGAATCTTCCTTCAGATCAAACTGTGCTCATCATATCAGATTTGGTGTTCTTATTCATCTATCTGATTCTTTGGTCAACAACAACTCTCCAACATAATACATCCAAAATCTATATGGTAACAAACTGCTGAAGCACAAAGATGTTCAGGCTTTACTGTAGATCCACTGCTTGCTACTTGTACAGAAGGATGTTAGGATGTTACCACTTGTATATTTAGCAGGCTGTGTGAATGTTGCTACGGAGACAGTCAAAGGTTCCAGTAGGTCTGCTCTGAACTGTTCAGGCTCTCTGTATAAAAATGTGGCTTTCTGTGCCCTTTCCACTTGGTCAGCTGGCTGCCTCCTATCTGAGGCTCATCCACAAGCTTCTGCAGCCATTCTCTAAAACACATAACACATACATGGTACAGACCAATGAATAATTACTCATTACTTCATCAGTCACATTATTTCAGAATTCTGTTTTCTAGGGATCTGACTGTTTTAAATTAATGGAGCTGTAGTTCTGCTTTGGAGTAGCAGAGGAATGATTTGGTGGTTTGTGTCACTAGACTGAGGTAAGGATGCAGATTACATAACATCAGAAGTATGAGAGAGCTGTTGGCTTCATTGTCTTTTGGAAAGACTCAGCTTTCCTTTTCTTCTTTTGGGTTATAAAGAGATATGGTTACTGGTAAACTGTGGAGGTCAGCCTTTAAGCAGTGATTTAAGTGTCCATGGTAGAGCCTTCGCCACTGCAGCCTTTAATTAGACTCGGTGCTCTGCTCTGATGGGAATGTGCTCCTCTTTGTGCTGATCCTTTGAAATCCTCTGATGCTCTTTAAGGCTGTATAATCTCTTGTCCCAGCATGTGAAGCTTCTCTTCTGCTAAAAATGAGGAAGGCCTGTACACCTGAAGTATACCACTATTATGGATGAATAGCAGTGGGAAACTGGACTCTAAAACCCATTGTTTTGTAGAGAGCATCCATTTTAAATGGTCATTCAATGGCCTCATTATTGCCCCTTTGGGGAATGACTGTCAGAGGATGTTTGTATTGATAATTTATTTTACAGGAACCATTTGTTGCCCCAAAAGACATCTAGAACTAGAACAGGAGATGGACATTGTGGACTTGTTCTACTGTCTTGTACAGTAGAACAAATGTGTTTTCAGTTAGCTTAAAACCATGGGAAACCATAGCAAAGACCTCCTTCATAGATGCATGTCATTCAGTCACCACTGACTACTCTTATCATCAGTGACTCCTTTTCTTAGGTCTTTTAGTAGGTTTGCCTCTTCATTGGTGGGTCGTCCTGCTCTGCAGTGGTCTTACTAGGTTTTATTGCCACCATGGTCTCTGCTGAGTGCAAATGAAAGTTATCAGCTTGTTGTGTTGTAAAATGATCTTTTCATGTTTTTTTGTCTTTAGTCTCATGTGTTTAAAATGTGGATGAAACTTGATAGAATTCATTTTATATTTCCCCCCTACATTCAAGTTATCCCACATTCTTCTGGATTGCTCTAATAAAGTTAATTAATTCCTTCTGCAAAATTTGTTTTGCTGAAGTTAAAAACATTTAATCAGAATTGGATGGTATTGTGTTAGTGTCTCTATAAACTCGGCTTTCTTGAAAACACAGTAGCTCTCATCTAGTTGTCATGTGAACTTTGAGTGAACTTTTACAATATTGCACAAAAAAAACACATCTAAGAAAAATGGAGACAATCCTCCTCTCCAAGCTGAAGGTTTGACATTTTTTTTGGGAAAGTTCACCATGTTGAATGCTTGAGATATTTTTTTGGAAAAGCCAATAACCAGTTCAAGTGAGTGTGAAAACATTCTTGCAAAAATCAAGAACGTTATTTAAAATTTTGTTCTTTCCATCAACTTTTTCTAGAGATGATGATAGAAAAAGTTTATAGAGAAAGCTTCTATAATCTTGGGACAACACTTAGCTAAGACAAGCATCACTTTTACTTTTTGTTTGTAGGGGCTATCTGACTATTCAAACTGCTGCAAAGTACTTAGAAGGTTTCTAATGATACATTCTTAGATATAATGACAAGACAACATAATATTAGGTTCACTGGCAAAAGATGGGATTTTAGCTGTGTTTTGGAGTTTATTTATATAGTGCAGATTCACAACAGGTTTTGTCTAAAGTCGCTTTATAAAACAGATTCAGTTTTTATATAGACATAGTCAATTTATTTAAATTTACTGATTTGAAGTGAATGTTTTGAACCTTTTGAGGAAAATGGAAGTGCCTGGGTCATATGGATGTGTCCTTTGGAGACAAAATGGAAACCAGGTGTACCTCAGCATGGCTGCAAGGCTTGGAATGCAAACAAAATTAGCCCATTTAAAATCGGATGGACACTGATGGTGGTGCCAGTTCGCACCATGGAAAACTTTCAATCATTTACAAAATAGCCCCTCCCTTTGACTGCTAGATCTGTAGGGACCATCTTTCTGTGACAGTTTCCCTTCTCCACAGGGCTTTGTTGAGTTAACAGATTTGGCTCCTGACCACAGAACATACCCCTTCAATGTGAGCCTCCTGCTGTCTGAACAATGGAGAGCCAGAAGGCTGGATGGACCGATTCTCTGCTCCCATTCCACAGCACATACTTTCCCAATGATTTCAATGTTGATTCAGTCTGCCCTTATTACACCATTCATCAGTTCCAGGGAATGAGAAGTCTGTTAGAGACACTTCAGCTGTGCTGTAGTCATATTTTTAGCCAATCCACCTGCAGTTTCATTCTTTAATCTCTATAAAAATTAATCGAATCGTGAAATCACAGCAATATATAGACATACGTTGTATTTTTCTGTACTGATCTCCATGTTGTGCAACATCACTTTAAAAGAAGTTCACAACCATATCTTCCTCTTTTTGCCTGAACCAGAGCATCCATCTGTTTGGATTCAGACACAAGAGACCATTTCCTTTTATTCTCATTGAGCAAACCCAGACACGCATAAGGTCCACCCCCACCTATTGTTCAGGCAGCTAACCTCTAGCTGTGGGACAGTGGTCTGGAAGACCGGGGGAAATCAGGCTACAGTACCCCTCAACACCATCTAAACCAGGGGCCACCAACGCGGTGCCCGCGGGCCCCCTATCGCCCGTGGGCCCCTTGTTAGTTGCCCGCGGGGTAAGTTCTAAAAATAGCCATTGTCATTAGGGAGCATTGCCAAATAAATTATTTAATTTAATATTTTTACATTGAAGTAGTAAAAATTGTTTATATTCAGAATTTAAAAAAAAAGCTAATTATTAAAAACATTTAAATGTAAATTTTTATGCATAAATGTTATCGGAGGGCAGCAGCGCCTGCAGTCCTGCTGCTCCCTCTCTGCCGACCTTAGAGCAGAGAGCAGCTCTAATGTTTTTTTTTTATTTTTTTACTTGAAGTAAAACAAAAAAAGAAGAAGAATTTCTGAAATTTTAATTATCGAACCCTCTTTGCAATTAACAAAATTGTGGAGAAAAAAAATATATATTAAGTGTCAAAACATGTACGTGGCGCACATCTGAGTTTGTGGGGGTCAAAGGGCACCCAAAGCTTAAATCTTATTGGCCCGTTTGCTTTTGTTTATTTGGCGGTTTGGCGCTTTTTCTGTAAGCTAAAACTGAATGAGCGCAGTTTGAACCTACCGTTGTTCTAGGAGCGGTTCGGATGCCGGTTGAGCTTTTTACCGTGTTCGGTTCTGACGGGTCGCCGGTTCTGAGCTTCTTTGATGTTTCCCGAACCGGAGAGTTAGCGGGTCACCCGTCACGCTCCTAAACAATTTAATCTAGTTAAAACGTTTCCTAAAAGAGTAAAAACTGAACAAACATTGTTGCTTCACCTTCTCCTCCTCTGGACGTCTGACACCAGAACCGGGGATCAACATCCTCCTCTTTCCATGGATCACAGGTCAGCTTCGCTTCCATGTCTTTATTTGTATTTAGCATCGTTTGTGTTAAAAAAAAAAAAAAGGCTTCGCTGCTTTAGTGGTTTAAGTTTGCGCTGGTTTTGTGCGATGCGCACATGATGCGCTCTTACAGGTCAGGTGCAGGGATCGTTTTGTGCTACCTTACAATCTGTCGGACATTTTTTTTCTCGACATCTCGTGTCAGCCAGCAGAAGCCAGCAGATGTCTCTGCACAATTTGTTAATAGTAAAGAGGGTTGGATAAAAATATACAATAACTTTTCTTTTTTTATTTAAAGGAAAATCTCACAGTGCGTCCAACAGCTGCAATAATCCTGACTGTCAGTCACTTGTGGGAAATTTAGAATCAAACTTAAAACTGAACTAAGAACTTCTGATCACATAATAAATTAACCATAGCTGCCATGGTAATAATTACTGATAACTATTGTGAATACTCCCTAACATTAATATGATTAGACGGCATGTATTATTGTTATAAAGGGTGAGCCAAGGAAAGTAGCCCTTCGTGTTGCTCTGGACCCGTGAAGTAGCTCCCAGGCTGCAAAAGGTTGGTGACCCCTGATCTAAACTCAGTATCTCCAAAAGCCCCACACCGTAATTGACCGAAACAGCGGACTGCATGGCTGCATTTGCAATGCTTGTTACAACTAGTTATGATGATGGACACTTTCTCCTCTTCATCAGTAATGAAGAATGTGAAGCAGAAAGGATTGCATTTTTTATGCTTTATAAAACCCATGATTTTATCTCCATTACATTTAGTTGCTGTTGCCTTTTCCTTCTCTCTGTGGAGCTTCTTATGCTCTATACAAATATACAGTTAGCTGTTTGTTTGTTTTTTTGTTGCTACTCTTTATAATGTAGTTTTCAATAAGTTTTTAATGTTAATGGCTTGAATATAGCATTTTGAATTAACACACTCATATATATATCAATACATTCAAATCCACACATCTATTACATAGATATAGAAACAAAGCAAAAAAAAAAAATCTTAGTTGACTTTATGCTTTATGCCATATATATATATATATATATATATATGTATGTATATGTGGAAGCCCTGAGATCGAAGTGGGGAACACTCCCAAAGGTGGTGGAGAATGACCGAGCTAAGATCCTGTGGGACTTCCAGATCCAAACAGACAAGATGGTAATGGCGAACCAACCGGACATTGTGGTGGTGGATAAAGAACAGAGGAAAGCCGTTGTGGTGGATGTAGCAATACCAAGTGACCACAACATCAGGAAAAAGGAGCATGAGAAACTGGAGAAATACCAGGGCCTCAGAGAGGAACTGGAGAAGGCCTGGAAGGTGAAGACCACAGTGGTGCCTGTGGTCATCGGGGCCCTCGGGGCAGTCACCCCCAAACTGGAGCAGTGGCTAAAACAGATTCCAGGAACAGCATCAGACATCTCAGTCCAGAAATGTGCAGTTCTAGGCACAGCCAAGATACTGCGCAGAACCCTCAAGCTCCCAGGCCTCTGGTAGAGGACCCGAGCTCAGAGGATTAAAGAGAGACCACCCGCAGAGGGTGAGAAGGGAATTTTTATTTTTTTTTAATAATATACCCCTCCCAACACAGTTGGAGTTGGGAGGGGTGCTGGTTCCTATCTCCAGCAAACGTTTCGGGCGAGAGGCAGGGTTATGTATATATATGCATATGTGTGTGTGTTTATATATAAAACTTATTGTATTGTATTCCATTAAAAATATAAAGTGATCCCAACAACATCTAGAATAAAAATAACAAGCTAAAAGCAGCAATGTAAAGACACTAAAAACGAAATGACAAAACCAAAATGCATTCCTTTGTCATTGATAACATGCATAAAAATGGTAACTGTACTTCTGAATACCAGTGAATGATCCTAAATTAAGTAGTTATGCTTTTCTAAATTCCATAGTAAAGGTTCTCACAGAGGCCATAACAAACCGGAACATCCCTCTCTTCCATGCTTTTCCAACTACGATCAATATAAAGCCACTAGGCTGTCTGCCATCGACAGACGTCTGTCTCATCCTGCTGCCAATGAATGCTCAGCGCTAATGGAACTTTTAAAACCACTATCACTCTGTAAGCTGCTGACTGTTCTATCTAATCTGCTCCATCCTCACTTTCATTTCATTCTCTAAGTTGATTTGACAAGTAGTGTAAAATCAAATCAGCAGATAGATGTTGTTTATGATAAGACTACCTCAGATTAATATGTTTTTTTTTTTTTTTTTAGAACCTGAAGTTCTGTAGCCCACAGATCCTTAGATGTGAAAGCTACCTCTGATTTGGGACTTTGGTTCCATGACGAGGAGTTTGCTGCACCTTGAATTTTCTATTTGAATATTTTTATTGGATTTTCAGCAAAATAAATCCCCAATAAATACATACAAATCCACACACCTATTACATAGCTATAGAAACAAAGCAAAAAAAAAGTCTTAGTTGATTTTATGTTGAATTGACTGGGAGTCTCTCAATATGGCACAAGAATGGTTGCCATATTTTATAAAATGTGTTGGCAGAACCATGCACAACATGTCTCTGTTGTTCAACTTTGAGATTTGAGAGCAAGTCCTCAATCCATCGCTTATGGGAATGGGGTGTCTCTTTTTTCCACGATAGGAGTATGAATCGACGGGCAATCAATGTGGAAAAGGCTACAGCTGAACCTTGCCAGGTGGATACACTGCATATACGAGGAACAACTCCAAATATTGCCGAATCGAGGGTTTGGGGGAATATTAATATTCCACGACTCAGACAAGGTCTTAAAGACAGTTCTCCAGAAGGCCTGCAGTTTTTGGCATTCCCAGAACATATGTCCAAGTGTCCCTTTCTCGCTTTTTGCACCTTGAATTTTCTTCTGCAGGTATTATGTTCGAGAAAGACATGAAATATTCAGATTTATTGTTGCTGAATTAGAGGGACAGTATTATGTAAAATTGACTTTTTTGAGTGTTGCATCATGTTATAATGTTACTCTCATCAAAAACATATTGATTCTTTCATGCATGTATGAGAAATTCTGTTATCTCCTTTGGCAATCATTAAACTATGCAAAACACCTGGGTGGACCCAGCACCGCCTTCAAGGCGCAGCTCAAGCTACTGAGCTTCCACCTCACAAAGCAACCCTTCCCCACACAGCTCCTTCAGACTAGCAATTGGCAAACAGCTGGTGGTAAGACAATGACTGAAAAATATATCACAATATTAGTATTTCATATTATGCAAAATGCAATATCAATAATTTTTATTAAATATCTAAAATACTGTCATAGTAGTGGCATTACCTTTCCTCTTTTATCCACACTTTTCGCTCCATGATGTTTTTATTTTTAAGCCGCCATTAAGCATGATGGTGAAACCTTAAACTCCTGCTGTGCAAGTTACTCAACAGGTTGCTTCTAGGAAACCAAAGAATGAGTAAGTTACGTTGATCAGGGGTCAAGTTAATGGATTATTTTCCATATTTGTCTTTTTTTTAAACTGAAGCCTGTCATTGTGACATTTTTGACTTACATGGTGCAAACCTGCAGACATTTTCAACTTTACGTCTGGAGTATATTGTAAGGACAACTACATCAATCAATAAAAAAATCCCTTCTGAATATCATCTCTGACCTGGACACTGGATTAAATGCATCTCGCTGACTGGGATCTGACAGTGTGTGGACAGGATACTTTGGAGCGCATTTGCTTCAGTAGTGCATTCAAAACTTTGCCTGAAGTGGCGCTTTTAACAAGCCCACAATACATACAAAACAGAGAAAACTAAATATAATGCTATGTTGTATTAACAGGGTATTATAAGTGTATTATAAGCCTGTGTATTATAAGCCAGTGTATTATGAGCCTGGTGGGCCGCCAGGCTTTACTTGCCCCCTCGCCTGGCTAAGTGTTGCTTGTTTTTATAAAGAACAGACAAATAAAAAAATGCTTAAAATTTTTTTGAACATCAGTAATCCTGAACTGCAAGCGTCTGTGCCCCAAATAAAACCCATGGTTGCGCTTGTAGAGATGCAGGCAGTGGAATGAGAATGATGCGTCTTTGTGAACAAAGCATTGTGTGTGACGTACTTTTGAATCTCACACACGGCCAATGCTGGGCTACATACATATACTTTAAACTTTATCAGTTTGTCACCAAACGGTTTGAAGGATGAGCATAATGTTTGTTTGTGTTTGTGTGTTTCAGATATATCTAAGAACCGCCTGTGTGAGCTTCCAGAGGAGCTGTGTCAGTTCATCTCTCTGGAGACACTGAGTCTGTACCACAATGGAATGCGTTTGTTGTCCCCCAGCCTGGCCAACCTCCAGGCCCTTACCTACCTCAACCTCAGGTAATTCAACACCTACACACCACATCATGAGCTACATGTTCTCCTGATGTGGTGTAGCATGTGGGTAATTAGGTGAATCATTGTTTAGTATGTGACTGAACCTATGCCAGCAGGGTGGGCAGTTTTGGGCAGAAAATCTGTTTCAGTTAGTTTTTAGTGCTAATATGATATGACATGGTTGTAGTTTTTGCAATGTTGACCTGATGTGGTCTGAAACAATCATTTATTTAGAATGACACTGGGCAGTATTTACAAATGTGTTCATGCACAGTAGCACTCCTGACAGCATGAAGCTGTTCATTCAAACATGAGATCATCACAACTTATAAAAAGAGTGGAGCTATTCGCAAGGCTGGCTAATAACGAAAGATAAGGATCCAAAACAGAAAACTTGTTTTAGAGCATTTCTGACAAACTAGCAGAAAACCAGCTGATCAACAATTATAAATAAAAATTTATCCTGATCATACTGTCATTTCACCTCAGAGACTGATTTTAAAAGTGAAGCCAATGATATGCTTTTTAGGTAGATGCATCTCAACTGGCACCTTTTTAACCCTCTCCCCAAAACCAACGCTGTGCTGATAAATACACCCCATAAATATTACACATATTTTTGAATATTGTGAAATCTTACAGTATGAGAATTGCTGGCTGTTCTCAACCAAGAATATCCTCATCCTGCAGAAATGTTGAAAAAAGTTAAACTTTATTTAATGACTCTGTCAGTTTATTTAAACTTAAAACTCCCACCAAGACGTCTGCCTTGCTTTAAGGTCTGAATGCCTAGCAGTATCTATAACATCATCTAAATAAACCAGAATTATGCTTTGCATCTGTATCTGTAAATAGCATTCTTTATGCAAATCACAAATATTAGTTTGAATATTTTGTTGTTGCTTTTTACCTTAATGTGAACATAATTTACATAAGTTGCCATTTTGTCATTCCTTAAAATCTTCTCTATAAACATCAGCTTTGACTGCTCACACTGAACAATGTTGTTATAGGTCTTTTTGTAGTTCAAGCTTATAAATTTTGTTTTTATTGCTGAACAGTGAACTAGTCTTTATTGTAAAAGACTACTTCACAATAAGGCGTTATAGCAATAAAGAAGCCTAAAATATCTTACAAGGTTCTGGGATTTTGGCAGTTTGATTACTTTTCTAGTGTCTCTTTGCTGAGTCATTATTAGGCTATCACTAGGAAACTGAAGGAAAAAAACTGCACTAGGAATGTTTCAATTCCAGATAGTCAAATTAGCCTATCTCAACTACATGTAAAAAAAGAAAATACTTTTCAAGGCCTAAATTAATTCTTCACCTCAGTGTTTGTGGTAAGTCTGTTCTCAGACTAGACAACACCATGAACAACCTTAGTCTGAGACAAACTGCTGTTCTTCTATGGGAAGTGAGTGTGTTGGATTAATTAGATCAGTATACAGAAAACAGCAAAGACAACTATATTTTTATGTAATCACACTAACTTTTTGAGAGGAAAGTTGGTGGTGGGAGTGATTTGGGTTAGAATTCACATGCTCAGTTCCAGTTGATTCCCAGTGTATGCCGTTTACATGTAACACTTAGTCTCACTCACAAGAACTGATTTCTGACAGAGCTCCATCTGGAACTTCAAGGTTTTCTCTCAGCTACAAACTGTTAAAATTTCTTTGTTGCAAACATACACTCAATTGAAGCTATGAAAACAGCTTTGCTCCAATAGTCCATCCCTTCTGTAAACTGAAGAGTTTACAAGATTGCATCTGTTTTCTTAAATCATGGAGTACTGCAACATATGCATGACAGTATTTTCACAACTCGGGCCCAAAAAGGAGGTCTGATTTTTGTCATTTACCGTAATTTTCGAACTATAAGCTGCTATTTTTTTCCCACGCTTTGAACCATGCGGCTTATAACCCGGTGTGGGTTTTCTGTGGATTTTTCTTCAACCGCCACTGGGCTCTTTAGCAGGAAGTGAATCATTGCTTCCAATTTTATTTCCAAAATTGGAAATCAAAGAAGAAAGTGCTGATTTTCATTTAGAACAAGCACATGCTAGCAGCAGGCACGGCAGAGAAATTTCTTCAAACTCATACCCCCTCATCATGGAAACAACACAATGAAGTTCATATGATGCAGCTTTTAAGTTGAGGGCTATCGATCTGGTAGTACAGGAGGGAAATGGAGTCGCTGCACGTAATCTCGGCGTAAAAGAATCCATGGTTTGGCATTGGAGACGGAGGGCTGCGTCCTTAATAGCAGATTTATTAAGGATGTAGCCCTCTGCTGCGTCCTTGTGAAAAACTGAGAGCGGTGGAGATACCAAAGGCTTACAGCCCGGTGCGATTTTTAAATGTACGTATAGCTCTATAGTCCGGAAATACGGCACATTTTCAAAAAACAAAAGACACAGGAAAACCTTAAGAACAAAAATCAAAATTTTACCACTTTAACCATGAAAGTTACCAACACTAAATGACAGACCAACAACTATTAAACAAAAACAAAGTTTAATAGTTTTAACTTTGTTTTTGTTAAAAAAAAAATTACACAAAAACTGTGTTTTTTCACAGTTAGGCCTGTGAATTGTTTACGCTACAATTCACAGGCCTAACTGAACAGAAATAGTGAATGATGGAGTAACTGAACATTTCAAATGCAGTCTATTCACAGCATGTCACTTTGCTGCTATTCTGTCCTAGGGGATAAAATTCAGTCAGGATTAAATTCAAATCTTTAGTTTTATGCTTGTGCAGTACAGTCATTACTTTCAATTCTAAATATATATATATCTAAATATATAATAAAACAGTCAAATTCTGTCAATGACAAATTGCCAAAATTGATCATTTGGTCAAAACTTTTTAATCAAAGGAAACCTAGCCAGTATCATAAAGTTACTGACTTTGCAGGAACTGCCATCACATGGTCCTCAGCAAGCATATGACAACGGTAGAAAGGAAGCCATTTTCTCATGGCTGGCTAGGGTTAAGAGAATGTGAAGGAGTCTAAGGGAAAAATGACAAAAGCACTCACTCGGGACTGCTTCTTGAGAAAGAAAAATAAAGTTTAAACTTCTTTTAAGCAAACTTCAAGTTGCTCTTAAAGATGTATAAAGGACAGTTCACATTGATTGGCAGCCTATGGTGGTGGTCCATTTACCTAAAAAGAGGAACAACAGGATATGTTCCAACTAATGGGGTCACTCTCCTAAGCCTTCCTGGTAAGGTCTGTTCAGGGGTTCTGAGGAGGAAGATCCGCTGGATAACTCAGTCTCAGATTCAGGAGGATCAGTTTGGTTTTTGTGCTGGTTGTGGAACACTGCAGCAGCTCTACACCCTGAGCAAGGTCAGGGGGATGCATAGGAGTTCGCTCAAGCTTTATATGCTTTTGTGGACTTGGAAAAGGTGTTAGACAACTGCAGCAGCTCTACATCCTCCCGTAATACAGATGAAAAATTGTAATGTTGGTTGCAAATCAGAATGTTCTTAATGTTTGTGGACAGAATTTCCAGTCACAGGCAAGATGTTGAGGGGATCCATTTTGGTGTCCTCTTCTATATGCAGATAATGTAATTCTTTCGGTTTCATCAGACCGTGATCTCCCGCTTTCACAGAAGTGTTTCGGCAAAAGCTCTTGATTTACCGGTCAATCTATGTTCCTACCTTCATCTATGATCATGAGCTTTGGGTAGTGACTGGCTACAAGCGGCTGAAATGAGATTCCTCTGCAGGGTGTCTTGGGTTCTCCTTTAGAGAGAGGGTGAAAAGCTCAGTCATTCAGGAAAGGCTCAGAGTAGAGCCACTGCTCCTTCACGTTGAGAGGGTCCAGTTGACTTGACTCAGGCATCTAGTTAGGATGCTTCCTGATACCGTGCTTCCCGGCACGTCCCATCGGGAGAAGACCCAAAGGAAGACCCAGAACATGCTTGATGGACGATGTCTCTCTGCTTGCCTGGGAATGCCTTGGGGTTCCTCCAAAGGAGCTGGGAGAGGGAGATCTTTGCCTCTTTACTTGGACTGCTACCTCAGTGACCATGGATAAGTGGAAGAAATTGGATGGTTGATAAAAATCTAATGTTTTGGGTCAGTTTGATCAGCAGTCATTTATGTATCTAGTAATTATGCTGTGTTTATATGCCATAGTCTATAGAGTAAAGTAGCATAAATAATCTGTATGATCTCATCCCATAATACAACAGAAAATTGTAAACTTCATCAGTTAGTTTAGGCAAAACGGTTATTCAGATGTGGAGGTAAATTAGACTTCAAAGAGACTTAATCAAATAGTTACTATATCAAAAAGCAAATTTCATCTTAAATATTCTTTAGACATGTTTCCAAATGTTTTTTGCATTTTGCTTTCTAGAATAACAGAAAACATAATTTTCTAAAAAAATTACCTTAGATTTAAATTTATTCATAGTGCTTATATATAGTTTTTTTTGTTTCTTATTTGGTATAACTTCAGTAAGTTTTCTCTTCTCATTTCTCCACACTATCATTTTACTGTTGCTAGGATACTGGAAAACCCCTCCAGGTGCCTGTAATGCAGCATGAGTCAGAGCAAATGGACTGTATAGCAGAAAATATCCAACTTCTAATGGAGCTGCTGTTTAGTGTGAGCTCCATGATGAAACTCTTGAAGCAGCTGAGATATTATCACATATCGCTGTGTGTTTTTATTTGATCCTTTAGCCTCTGAATGTTTGAGTCATTAGACTTTGAAATCTAATCCCCGCTCCAGGTGAGGATGTCTCTTCAGTGACATCACTCTTCGTTCATGGGTGTGTTCATGTGTTTGCGTGTGTGTGCGTGCTTCTCTCCACAGTCGGAATCTCCTGTCCAGTTTGCCCCCGTCCGTGTTCCAGCTCCCCCTATTGCGAGTGCTCATCGTCAGCAACAACAAGCTGCCTTCACTGCCCTCCTCCATCTACTCGCTCACACACCTTCGACAGCTGGTATGACACACACACACCCTCACATTTGATCCCTCAGAATCTCTGCCCCCGAATCCTATTGCTCGAGTAAATACGTGTGTGCAGATTATATGATCTGGTGGGCTGTTATTCTTGACTTCAGTGGCTTAATAAAGCCCAATTGTAACTCAGTGAATTAGAATATCATTAAGTTGATTTATGTCTGCAATTAAATGGAACAGTCAAACTTGTGTAGATTCCTACATAGAGATGTAAAATCCAAGGTTCTGTCTCTCAGAAAACTTAAATTAAGACAAAGTGTTTTATTCCAGATATGGTTGTCTATTGAACAGTGTGTTCATCTTCTGTAAAGCATCTACACTCAGTGCTGCATTGGGTTTCCTTTTGCTTGAATTACTGCATTAATGCAGTACAGTATGACTGAGATCTGCTTCTGGTAAGCCCAGTGGTGGAGGCGCTAGGGCTGTAGTGATACAATAATCTCACGATACTATACACGATAATCTGCTCACGATACGATATATATTGCGATATTCAGCAAATGATACAATTCAATACACTTTTGTGATTTTCTGAAAGATTTTAGAGGGACAGTGTGATTTTGGTGACATTTTGTGACTGTTATATAGTTGGATTGAATTAATTTAACTGAAAACTGATTAAAAGCACCAACTACACAATACCTGGCTCTGGTTGGACATGGACACAGACTTAAAGTCGACAGCTGGACAAAATGAATCAAAGAAGTGGTGAGAAAACATGTTCCTTTTAATTGAAATAGTACAAACTGTAGCTTACATGCATTTGTAAAATAAATAAAGTGCACCAAGTACCCTGCTCTGAATAGTTGGGTACCTTTTTAACCTTGACACTTAACATCTGAAGGAATCACTCTAAGCCTGATGACGTAATCACTCTCCCGGCGAAGCAAGCAGTGAGTGAGCAAGTTGACAGTTGGATGTTACGATACTTGCGGATGAATATTGATTTTTTTCTTGGAAAGAAAATATCGATATATATCGCAAAATCGATATTACTACACAGCCCTAGGAGGCGCTAGGGTGGTCGACCACCAGCCCACTGTGTTTTTGTGTTAAGAGATGTTAAAATTTCTGGTCAACTCTTAACCACAATTTGAAAATATGACTAAGTAATTATTTGTTATTAGAAGACATTATTTACAATACTTAAACCCCAACTATAGAGTCTTAATAAAGGTAAACATGCAAAAAAAATGTTTAAATTGTACATTTTTTTGCACTTCAGCTAAACCCTAACTAGGAAAGCTGCCATTGGATCTTTTGGATCCACAATTAGTTGAACATGTTGGCCTAAATATGTTGTAATTTTTTGATTAACTAAAAAATTGCTGTTTATGATAACTTCAAAAATGTTGTCCTTCGTTATATTTTTCACCCATGGAGGTCTCCATTTCTTCATGATTACCGAGTTGACACGGTTTGGTTCATTCTGTACTGCAATCTACAGAGTAAACGAGGGCTGTTGTAAACGAAAATTTTTTTTTGTAAAAAATTTTGTAATCGAGTAATCTATCGATTATTCTTACGATTAATCAAGTAATCAGATTTACAAAAATGATATAAAAAAATATTGGTAAATATTTGAGCATCCTTAACAATAACTTTTCTGTAGTTTGGAAAATTAACCTGTAACAATAATAGCTCACTTTCTAAGTTAACCTGAAGAAAAATTATACAAAAATCTGAAATTATTTTTAATTTTATAATAAAGAGGCAGGCTCAAAAATACGCCGATAAAATGTCTATACTCCAGCTTTTCATTTATGTATTTATCTTCAGTCAATTTAATAGATGAACTCTCACCTTGCCTAAACATTTATAGTTTTTGTGTCCATGTTAGCGATGGGATTTGACACCTTCGTTTGTCACACACAGAAACACATCTACTAGGTATGTACCGTCATGATGCGCTCTGCCACCCATTTGTTAAGACCGGCATGATATGAAATAAATTTTCTGGTTCGTCCGTAAAGCTGCACTTACGAAGAACACTGCAGCCGTCCGCAGTGTTCAGTTTATACGCTCACCTGTATAAATACACCTGCAGTGCTCTTCCCCGCCGTTCACTCTGAACAACGGCCACCAGGAAGCAGCTTCTGGAGGAGAAAAGCCGCTTTATCATATTTATCATATTGCATTTGACTGGTGTAAATTTAGACAATGCCTCACTGTGTTGCTGTTGACTGTAATTTAAAAAAATAAACGACGTGAGTCTGCATTGATTCCCACACACACACACACACAAAAGAGGAGTGCAGTGGAAGAGCCAAACATAACTTCTGAAGGACTCACATAGGGCTGAAACGATTCCTCGAATGATTCGAGTACCTCGATTACTAAAATTCCTCGAGGAAAATGTACCTGCCTCGAAGCTTCGTTAATTTATGTTTTATTAGTTAGCGCACCGTGTTCCGGCCGGGACTTCATTTGCGTTGCGCGGAGCTCTCACTTCCGCCTCTGAGTTGTTGATAAAAGCTAAGTCTCAGCGGCATAAAGTCCAATCTTCAAGATTGGCCCGTGGGGATTTTATTGATTGATGATAATGCCCGACTTTTTATCGTTTTTGGGGAACCAATAAGCATCCTTAAAATGACTGGGGAATGCCTGGAGTACGGCAGCATTTCTCCTCCGGGGCTGCTGGTTGAAAGCGAACGGCGGGAAGAGCGCTGAGGTGAGCGGATAGCCTGAACAGGGCGGGCGGCTGAGTAGCTGATGCTTACCGTGTAAATGTAGCTTTACCGACGAACCGCACAATAAATTTCATATCCCGGTCTGAAGAAACGGGTGGCGGAGCGCATCGTACATGGCTGGTAGATGAGTTTCTGAGTGTGACCAGTGAAGGTGTCGTAAATATCCCGTATTGCTTCCCCCCGTGTTCATCCCCCGGTCTAACGGTTCGTCAGTCCGCTGGTCTATTTCCTCCACCCCATGTTCGTTCATTCGCCCTCTCCTCCCACTCCAGGCGGCATTTCCCGTATTTTCAAACCCAAAGCGTGACAGGTTAGGTGGCAAGGTGAGTTTAATTAATCTATTAAACTCACTGAAGATGAATACATAAACTAAAAGCTGAATTGTAGACATTTTTTATAAGCATATTTGTGAGCCTGCCTCTTTGTTATTAAATTCAATATAATTTCAGATTTTTCTATAACTTTTCTTCTGGTTAACTTAGAAAGTGAGCTATTATTGTTACAGGTTAGTTTTCTAAACTACAAAAAAGCAACTGTTAGGGATGCTCAAATATGAAAAATTGGACTGATATTGATATCTGATTGTAACACCGGTATTATGCCAGATTTACCAATATTTCATTTTAGAATTTTTTTAATCCGATTACTCGATTAATCGTAAGAATAATCGATAGATTACTCGATTACTAAAATATTCGTTTACAACAGCCCTAGACTCACATTTGTGCTCTCAACATTTCTTTCCAGAAAACTGAGTCATTTGTATGAGCAAAATTGATGAAGGATATAACAGGTGGTTGTTAACCCAGCAAGCTAAAAACAAATGCTGTGCAGACAGTTTTATCCACAAAGTGCCTAAACCCTGGTACTGGCTAGCAAGAGAAAAACTCTGGGAGAAACATCAGACAGGCAGCGCTGGAAGCTCCTTTAAACAAAAACAAAGCTATTGCCACTGCCACTGATACCGAATGTTAAATCACGGACCCAACACTGGACCAAAGATTACAGCCCTAAATGGTGTTACTGGACTGGAATCCGGACCTCAAACAGAGCATGTCAGCTATTTACCGGATCATACAGTCCGACCAGAGGTACATGTCATTATGAAACTGAAGGCAGCAGCAGCAGCACAAACACCAGCTTCTCCGGCCAAGTTTTTCTTCTTCCTCCTTTTTTCCTCCTCATCTTCATTACCTCTTGTGTTTTCTCCATTCCCATCAATTTCAATGCGCTGTGGTTCAAATTGAAAAAGCTTAATGACATTGCTCATTCCTGGAGGGAGCTAGTGCAGTCGGACCTAACATACATCATTTATTCAGAATGCATTACAGGGTCAACAACATGATGACATCCATGTGACTGTATTTTATTAAAATTTTTTAAAAACTAAACATTACATTATTTTTACTGCATTGTTTTTACATCTAAAACTATTTTTTCCTCAAATAAAGTCTATTGTTATAACTAATTGTGGATCCCTATAAAACAAGCTAATGATGGTCACATTTAAAAGTAAAGTGCATTGAAAGAAATACCTGAAATGGACAATGATGAGTAAGAATGTTTGCATGCAAAACTAAATATTCTTAGATTTGAAAATTCAAATATTTATGGTATGAAATCCTACAGTTTTTCTCAAAATTATCCATTTGGAAGGTGCTATTGCAGAGGGCTCATTTTGGAGACTATTTTGAGTGAAAGCTGGTGTGTGTGATCTGTGCCGAGATGCAGATATTTAGAGGTGCACAACCTGGCACTGTGATGGCATGCCAGTGTACAGACAGTGCCTCAAATATAAACCTTCTAGGCTTTTTATACAGTGGGGGAAGCCCTGGGATAAAATTATTAAATATTATGATAATTATGATATAATTTGCAATATTTGGCTATTTTCTTCTTCTGTATTGTATTCAGGATGTCAGCTGTAATGAGCTGCAGAGTTTACCAGCAGAACTTGGTCAACTGGAGACTCTGAGGGACTTGAACTTGAGGAGGAACCAGCTCACCACTTTGCCTGAAGGTACACACACACGCACACAGACATACTCCAAATAATGGACACTTTTAGTTTTGCTTGAATATACAAGTGGCTGTAGAAGGTGATAAACGTTTGCATCTGATCCACCTGCATCCTGTTTATAGTCTTGAGTTCCTGTCTTAGAGGGAAGACAGGAAATGAGGAGTGATGGCCTGTTTCTTAGACAGGGACCTTTCTCCACAACTTGAATTGCAAGACGGTGCCCATTTTTTTTCATTTTAATTGCTTGCAAATGACGGACTTATTGATCCAGTTCAAGCTTAATGGAGGGCTGATGGATCATGTGTAATTAAAACCTTGCAGAGATGAAAAGGAAATAGGTTTTTACAGTGAACTGAAACAACTTGCATAATGTGGCCACTTACAGACCTATGTAGTGACTGAACTGATTCAAGTAGGACAACTAATTCACCTAGTTTTCTCAGGTTTTAGATATAGTGCCAAGGCAGAACCTGATAGTAGCCTTGCATTTCAATTAATGAAGGAGATAGACGTATAAAGATCCTGAAACCACACTGCCTGTCGTCTGACTTTTTCCTTCTATGAATCTCATCCAGAAATATCTGAACTTCCACTCGTTCGACTTGATGTGTCCTGCAACCGAATTTCCCACGTTCCTCTGTGTTTCCGTCACCTCCGACATCTGCAAACCATCTCACTGGATAGCAATCCTTTGCAAATGCCACCGGCACAAATCTGCTCCAAAGGCAAATATCACATCTTCAAGTACCTGAACATGGAGGCTTGTAAGAGCCACGAGGAGGAGCTGGAGAAGCACCTCAACTTGAGGCCGACTGGATTTAAAAGCAGGTGAGGACTACCAAACATATATATTCATGTATATTCTTACAGTATAAGTACAGTGCATTGGCTAGGTAGTCACACCTCTAGGACCTTTCCACATTATGTCCCAATACATAATGTCATTGTTTTTTTCACATCAAGAAGCAGACATTTTTGTACATTTCGCTTTGCAACATGGCTCAGGCTCGGCCAGCCTGAGCTTTTAGGTCTGGCTCGGCCAGCCAGACTAAAAACTGTTAACATCAGTTAATAAACAGGGATGCTGGCTGATGTTTTTAGGAAGACTTTTAGTTCAAAGGAAATTTGCTTTGAACTAAACCATTCCATAGCATGTTTAGGGTCACTACCCCAGTCTCAGGTTTTCTGCGTCTTCTGACAGTTTTTCTCCAAGATGCACCTGGATCTATAGCTCCATCTGTCTTCTCATCAAATCTTTCCTTGTAGAAGAAAAGCATGCCCAGTACATAATACTGCCATGACCAAGTTTCACAATGTGGATGATACGTTCATATTGACAGTGAGGTTACTATCATGGGTTTGATTCCTGGCCCTGGGCCATTTCCTGCATGTCTTCCTCTTCTTCTATCTACCTTTCTGCCAAACTGAATAAAGACAACTAGTTGCAGAAAATCTTTTAAAAAGTATGTTGAAACATGTGGTTGTGAGAGAAAATATAAAAAAAGTAATAGAACTATGTAGGGCTGGACAATAAATCAACAACAGTATATATCTCGATAGGCACATGATCAATATCAATAGATAATATATATGGTAGAATATTCAGAATCAGAATTCCTTTTGTTGTCATTGTACAAGAAAGAAAGCACAACAAAAAATAGCAACTCTTGAAAGCAAGTCAAATAAATAAAATAATAAATATATCTCAATAAACAGAAAAATATAGTAGAAATACACAACTGGGAAAAACAAATAAATAAACAAATAATCAAGTTTTAGATGAATTAGCTGTGTAAAGGGCAACAACAGCTCTTAGGTAGAAACTGTTTTTTAGTCCATCTGTTTTTGACTTTATTACCCTGAAACGCCTCCCTGAGGTCAGGAGTTTGAAGAGGTGGTGGCCAGGTTGTGATGCTACAGGCTCTCTGGAGACATCAAGTCCTGTAGATCTCCTCCAGAGATGGAAGAGGGCAGCCAATCAGTCTCTGGGCACTTTATGACAATCTGGAGCTGCTTCCTCTCTGTCACTGTGCAGCTGCAGAATCACAGCGAGATGCCACAGCTCAAAATCATCTCCACAGAGCAGCAATAGAAGGATACCAAGAGCTCAGTTCTCTGCTGTGCCTTCTTCAGGATAGAAGTGGAGTTAATGTTCCAAGTCAGGTCTTTACTGACAAAGCTGCCTAGGAAACTGAAATTTGGCACCATCTCCACCCTCTGTTCCTAAAGTCAACCGTCAGTTTCTTCGACTTGAAGGTGCTCAAATGGAAGTTGTTGTTGGTGTACCAGACAGTCATCCCACCTCCACTCTGTATGCAGTCTCATCTCCTCCGGAGATGAGCCCCACCACCGTGGTATCATCAGCAGTGATGATACCACAATGGTAATGATGGTATTGTTCAGGTGGGTGGGCTATAGTCATGGATGTAGAGGGTTTAGAGTAGAGGGCTTAGCACACATCCTCGTGGAGAGCCTGTGCTGGTGCAGGGGGCTTAATACTCTCACCCTCTGGGAGTAATTTGCCAGGAAGTTCATAATCCAGCAGCAAATGTTGTGGGGTAGACCCAGATTCCCCAGTTTTCTCACCTGTCTGCTCCGAATGATGATGATAAAAGCCGAGCTGAAGTCCAGGAAGAGCAAATTTGCGTAACTCATTTGCTGTTCCACGTGTGTCAATGTGGTGTGCAGAGCAGTAGCGATAGCATCCTCTGTATACCTGTTGGTTATGTATGCAAACTGGTGGGGATTGAGTGTGGTTTCGCAAAGCACTTCATGATTATGGGGGTGAGTGCCACTGCCCAATAGTCATTGAAACTGCTAATGTTGTTGTTTTTTGACAGAGGAATGATGGTAATGGACTTTAAGCAAGGTGGGATGGAGCACTGGGTGAGGGACTGATTAAAGATGCTGGTAAAAACCCCACCAGCTGATCTGCACAGTCCCTCATCACTCTCCCTTTCACACTGTCGGGTCCAGTAGCTTTCTGGAGGTTCACTGCCCTCTGAGTCCTCCACACTTCATGTACAGTGATGGTCTGGCAGTGGAGGGATGCTGGCTGCAGTAGGGGCTCTGCTGGTGAATCAGCCTCAAAATGGGTGAATGAGCTCCTCTGCCAGTGAAGCATCCCCAGAGATTTCGACAGTGTTGCTGGATCTGAAGTTGTTGATGTAGTTCTAATTTAAAAATCAAACTGCCCGGTCTCCTCTCCATCTTTTCATCCTGGTTCAGCTCTAAGACTTGAAAGCAGTGTAGATGGACTGAAACCAAAAACTCTTCTCTCCAGTTAGTTTTGGCAACACATGCTAAAGCTGCAGATGCTGCACACATGTTTTCCGTGGATACAGAGCTTGACATAACTGCTCTACCTTTGCAAGAAGCCAGCTGCCTCCCGTGCTTCCAGCCTTCCGTTAACCTAGGCTAACCTCAAGAATTTCTCAGCCTAATAAACAGATCAATTGCTTTCCCTGCTTCCTTCTAACAAAGTGGTAAACAGTTCAGACTAATGGCAGTGAATTAAAAATCTGGCAAGAAATGTTGTCGGGTTTAACATCATGAGCCAATGAAATAAGATATGGAATGTTTGTAATGTAATGTGAAATAAAATAATTGAGTTGATAAGATGGAGACATAGTGACAGATATTGAAAGAGTTCAAAAAGAATCAACAGAAGTAGAGTTGATCCAATATTTAGTTAGATGAAACCTTCTAGCTGTTTCCTGAACATTTCATGGAGCAGAAACTAGAAGTGTTGGTGGAGCCAAGGAAAAGGAAGTCTGACTCTGATATGGAGAATGTGATATATTATTCCACTATACACATCTTAGTCTTGTTATGTTGCATGCTTTTAATTGACCTTAATTGACCTTAATGTGTCATCTACATTTTCTCTTGCAGTCTGTCGGACCAGGAACTGTTCACGGGTCAGTTTGGCGGCCTGGACTCTGGTTTCAATAGTGTGGACAGCGGCAGCAAACGATGGTCTGGCAATGAGGTACGACTATTATTTATACATCATGTCTGAGCTACTGTAAGCTTCTGTATATCATAAAATTACACAAAGTTTGACAGTATCAATTTATAGATGCTTTAATTAGACAGTCATATAAAGTGAAAGATAAAAAAAGAACAATTATAAGATGTAAATATATGATACCCAAGGTCCTTCTTTAAGCTACAGTTTTCAAGCTTCTGAGCTTCCATCTCATAGAACACCTGTCCCTGCAACTCTCACACTCAGCTCCTTCAGACTAGCCTACAGCAGTTAGCAAACACCTGGTGGAACTGTGCATCTAGTGAGCTCATTGCATTACCAGCATTACACTTCTCAGTGTAATGCTGGTAATGTTTAAGGGTTAACAGAGGAGCCATGTTGTGATGACCTCCTGGTGGTGGAGTTTCAGAAAGAGCTGGTGTTGTTAAAGAGACAGAGGCCCAATTTCAAGGCATTAAAAGAATTGCCTTGAAATTGGCCATTTTCAAGGCAAATCTGACTTCAAAGAAAGTCAGATTTCTTTGAAGTCATATTTGATACATGTATGATTTTTTAGAAAAACTGAATGTAACATAGCTACTTGAATGTGCTATAAAATGGCACTAAAGTAATGTTACTTTAACATTAAGGGTTGCTTTACCAGCTTCTCACCACTAAGGTCTGGCGCTGTGCTGAAGTAATTTTAAACTATCCAAGAACTAGATCATGTTTCGATTTATGATTTGCTACCATGACAACACCACTCCAAAATCCAGTTGTTCCTAAGCTGAAACAGTGTCTGTTTCTTATGTTCTCAGTCAACAGATGACTTCTCCGAGCGTTCTCTTCAGATGGCGGAGGTCAACCAGAAGCAGAGACACCTTGAGGAGCAGTATGAAGAAGATGATGAGTCCCTGGAGGCCAACAATGGTGGGAAATCCTGGAACCTAAAGTGCTTGTTAAGCTGACTAAAGATGTGGTTTAGAAATATATTCATTTTATTTGCTCTTGTTCATATTTATTTGCATTATGAAAAAATAGCTGTGGGAAGACCAATCATTTCTCAAAATCTGTCTTGATGACATTAGGTAAAAGCACAAATGGATATGGATAAAGATAGACAATTGTATGTTTCACATTTTCAGCTGGGTATGAAAAGGCCCATCGCTGAAATCAAATGGAAAACAAGTTCAATAAGAGAGCGAAGTTTTAGACTTTGTTTTTCTTCCTTCCAGTGAATGGAGCGGCTGAGCAGGTCAGCTTCATCAGCAGCAGTGTTACGGAGGAGATCCGGATAGATCCACCTACCTTTCCCCTTGTTACCTTTCCTTTGGTACTGTCAGACGCACACTGATCAGTTATTGCTGTTTTGCATGTTGGCTCTGGCAAAGAGTGGAAAAAAATAAAATTATGGAAAAATATTTGTATTTTCCTACCTTTGTCCCTATCCCACTGTCTAAATTTGTTGTTCTTCCTTGTTATCTTCCTTTAAATCCTTTCTTGACTCCACCCTTTTTCATGTCTCTCCTTTTTCCCTTGAATTCTTCCTTCCTTGTACTCCTATTTCTCTACCTGCTTTTGTCTTTACTCTGTCTCCTCTGTCCATCCCATCTTTGGAAACTTTTCTGTCATCATGTTTGATTAGCAGAGAGTCTCTTGTTTTATAGGAGCAGGATTCATCTTCTCCATCCCAAAACCAAGACACAACATGCAGGTGAGTTTTTCAAAAACATTTCCAAATCTCTCCTAGTCCTTAGCAGTGTAGTGTTTTATATTTTAATGCTCAGCAGTATCCAACATCAACCAACTTGCCCAAATATTACAGATTTCATTTTACTGGCTGCAAACTGGATGTTCATGATGAAGTCTACTGGTGCATCAAGAAGACAAGTTCCTTCCCCCGTTCACCGTTTTCCTTAGGCTCACTCTGGCTTTAGATAGCGGGGAATAATCAGTTGATGATATGCCCTCTCTGGGCTTTCTTAGCTTCATGTAGGTTAATTCTTTCCGATTCTGTCTTTGCCTTTCTGGGATTTCTGGAACAGTAAGATTTAAATAAAAGTTAATATTTCACACTGAGGCCTAAAGAAGTCCTACATTGTAATCCAGTGTTTTAAGCATTATAACTGTCAATTTGCTTACTGGGTCAAAGGTTCCTGAATTAGCTTTTACTGAGACACTGTCTGCTATTCTGCAGTGTATAATATTTACCATTCCCACATTTCAACCTCGGCTGCTAACGGAGCCCAGTGTCAGCATATTGACTTACCCTGAACAGACTGCAGATGGTGAGGCATGCAGAAACACAGCGGCCTACAGAGGCACTGAGCAGAATTGTGTAGTCTGTTTCTAGTTTGTGGTTTTGGAGCTTTGACATGAGAAGATCTAAATATTTCTGTCCAGCCTTCCTGCTGTCAGGGGTTACTTGTCATTTTTAGGAGGCTGTATGAAGGAGCAGTCACTGTAAAGTTGGACTTTGTAACGTATGGAGTTGACATTTTGAATCATCTGTAATTGTAAGCAGCAGTCTCTGTATGCATCCCCAAAGGAAAAGTAGGTCTTTACTTTATGTAGTCATTTCCAGAGACAGCGTATCCCAGAACAGGGAGGTTGACGACTCATTTGCTGTGATACATTCAGCTTTCTTGTAACCACAGTGAACTGCAGACATATCAGAACATGCTGTAGAAAACAAACTACATGATCACTGCTCAGCTGATCAAACTGAAAACTGGTTGATTACTCTGTTCGTCTTTACTGAAGACCTCAGTATTTCTGTGTCTGCTTTTACAAAACTGGGTAGCAAAATGGCTGTGAAGGGTTTGGTTGGTTTGACTCTGCACGGAGTCAAACCAACCAAACCCTTTGAGCAACCTGTTCCACTTCTTACCTCTGGTGGCGCTGTACCAAGAACCACAGAAAGGAAACAACATGAAAACCTCTGAAGAAGACACTGAACGTAACTTCTTTCTTCATCAAAAATAAACAAAAATGAAGTGGAGTCAGATTTTAGCAGTTGTAGGATTTCTCTTTCATCTTTGGCAAAAAAAAAAAAACACAAACTGTTTCTCCTGCTGGTGCTAGACTTGTTTATTTCGGTTGCATTTACACAGAATGCTCTGTGCTATAGTCCTATTCCTGCTTTTGGAATGGTCTCCAGGCCACATTTGAACCACCACACCTGACTGCTTCAACAATTAACCCTGAACTAATTATAAATCTATTCCACTGAGATAACTGTGGAGTCTTTAGGATGCTAAACAGTAGGCTCATTGGTTTTGTTGCCAGGAGAGGTGCAGGTTTCTGTTGGCTAACAGAGACATAAAGTGGTTGTAATTCTATTCTGTTTTAATATCCTGATTTGCCTTTAGCTCTATCTGTCAGAGGTATCAAATCTCTTCCTTCAGCTGTATTGATGCTGAGTCTCCCCAAAAACCTGCTGGCACCTCATGAATATGTGACACACAACCAGGCTTTTAATGTTCTAAAAGTTTATGAATTGGCTGCAGAGCTTACAACAGTCAAGAGTGGGTCACCAGGGAGGGCAAGCCATGCATCCTGCAGCCTGAACTAACGGATGTTCCACATTTTGGCCTCCAACACTTCCTCTGGGACTTCTAAAAATAGGATACTGGAGTCTAGAACAGGGTTCCAAGCATTTCTGAGCTGTCTCTGGCTGTGAAACAAGACTGGAGTTTTTGAAGGGTAAACAGCAAGATGGCTGGTCTCCGAGATCATCACAACTAATAAAACGCTAAAGCTGAATCCATCAGGAGTTTGTGAGGAGAAGAGACAGAGATGTGAGTTCTAAGTTGTTATAGTGACGTTAATGTCCAACATTCAGGTACACCAAAAAACTCATTGATGTCTGGTTTCATTCATGATGGTTTAAGGAAAACTATTCACTCCCCTCAAATGTTTTTTTAAATATTTTATTGCATAACTACTGACCTTAATGTATTTCATTAGGATTTTATATGTTAGACCAGCACAAAGTACACAAACTTTTGATATTTCGGTAATTTGATGGGGTGTGCATAAAACTGACGTGACACTGTCGTAAACATGACATAACACCTGCCATGAAGATGATGGAATTTTCATGAATGTTTAGAACTGTTGTAATGAAGTGTAATTCTGTAAATAATTACACTTTTATTGCAAGTTTTAATGCAACTTTGCATTAAGTGTCATTATTTTCGTAATAATGCAAAGTTGACACTTTTAATGTACTTTAAGGCAACATGTTACCAATATTTCTTACAAAAAAGAATGTGAAGTTCGATGTGGATTTGTATTGAGTTCTTTTTACTATGATTGTCCTAAATAAAGTCAACATTTTTTACAGAGGCCACATTATTAGTAAACAATCTGTTTGTAATTAAACCTGAGTATGAATGTAGCTGTTGCTTTTCTGGCCTCAGAGGTTTGTTAGACAACAAACGGCATCATGCTGTGGGGATTCTTTTCTGCAATAAGGACTGAGGAACCGCTCCGATTTGATGATGGTTGGAGCTAAATTAGGACACTCTCGGAGGAAAACCTGTTGGGGGCTGTAGAAGACCTGAGAGTGGGGGTTCACTTTCCAGCAGGACAACCTCCCCAAACTAGCAGCAAGAGATGTAATGGAATGGTTTAGATTAAAGCATATCTATGTGTTAGAAAGGCATAGTCAAAGTATAAACTAGAATTTAACTGGGAATCGGCTAAGAGTTAAAAACCAATTTTTTGACATGTTTCATGGTGGGATGCTGTGGGGGACAAGGGTTAAACACATCCCACATAATATGGAGGTCTTAGTCCTCAATGCGGATCTTGTAGGTTCAAGTCCTAGCCTGATGACCGCATGTCTTTCTCTCATTACCAACTTTCCTGTCAATTCACTATCAAATAAAGACCACTATAGGCAATAGTGAAAAAAAGCATAACTTTCCTTTGACTATTCAATTATACACCTCTTTGTGTATGAGTCATAAAACATCAATTAAAATATACAGAAGTAACAGAATGAGGAAAAGCTCCAGGGTTTTGAAAACTTTCACCAGGTGCTGTATGTATCAACTGGTTATTACACAACAGGAACAGTAACTTCTGTTATTTTTAAATGTAATCTACATCAATAAACTGAAAAGAGCTGCAGTTAAATGGACTGATTCATTTTAAAAGCAGGTGGGAATGATAGCTGATGTTTGAAAGTTCTAAAATTTCAACCTCAGAAATGTTTTGATTAAACAGGAAACTGTGAGTGCTCCGACTGCCGTTATTCTGTTAGTTAACCTGTGTTAAACCAACGCCTTGTCTCTCAGGTCGAGTCCCTCAACGGAAGGGAACTGCTCCTCCTTGTCCCCGGAGCCCCCCTCCAGCCCCACCCTAGAGGAGAGGAGGAGGCCTGGAACCCTATTTATCTGGCAGGAGCGGGAGCGGCTCCAGCAGCAGAGGGAGAAGGCCAGGTAATTACCTTGTGCTTCATTAATAACGGAGAAAACTGGACTCAGAAATTTTTGAGGGGTTTCTGTTGTCAACATGAGTTTTGCATTGAGGAAAAGTTCTAGCAATGTTCTAACAAAAAAGAAATGAGGCCAGTGAATGTGAACATGTCCGGTCCATATCGGTGTTTCCTTCAGTCAGTAGTGCAGTTGTAGCTGCACTCTCATGCTCAATTCCAATCTCTTTATTTTGCAGTTTGCTGAAGTCATCCGCTAAACCCGGAAGTCATGTGGCCTCTGCACCACAGACAGGAAGCAGCTCATGGTGGGTTGGTTCTGAGCAGAGCAGAAGCAGTGACCCACATCTTTTAGTTCTTCTCCTTATGCTCCACTCCCCTCCACTCATGTAGTTCCTCAGCTCTTGTCAAAATAAGACAGTAGAAAGCATGAAGGTGTGGGAAAAGCTTTTCCACTGTGAATTAATCACGGTGTATGTCTCCCTCTAGTGGTGGCTCACCAGAAAATGGAAGTGCCCACTCTGGCTTGCGTCAGCGATGTGCAGTGAGTCCCATCCCGCTAGTAAAGAGAATAGAAGGTCGCTCTGCTGCTACTGAAGTGTTTGTTTGTTTCAGAGTGCTGACCAGATGAGCACCGGGTCTCCATCAGTTCTTCTCCATCGCTCCAGCAGCAGAACAGGTACAGCTGACTCACCTGAACCACCTCAACATGTACCTGAGCAGTGCTCACAATGCAAATATTTCAGCTGGAGTAATCAGAGCGTTTTATAACCTCAATGGGAACAGGACCAACACAGTAGAGGTATTTACTTTAGCTCCAGCCACTGATCTAAGAAATTCACATTGCCTCATATTCACCTCAGCATTCTGAGGACCTTGTAGGTCTCTATACTACGTTTTAACAATATTTTTCTTCATCTCCACGTAAAACAAGAAATAGTGTCAGATGTTTTATGAAACTATAAGCATATAATTTTATTATTAGCCATTAATAACTAAATCTTATGCCATTTGCAACCTGGCCTTTTATTAACTTAGAGGTAGTAAAACTCTCCTAATCTCTTAGTTTTCATAAACTGTATGTTAAAGCTGGGTCATTGATAAATCTGCTCTTATTAAAGCTACAGTATAGAACTTTAATAAAGAAAATGTTTTTTTTACATGTTAAAACTGTCACCATTTCGTGACAGTAGGTATTATGAGACAGATAATCTGTTAAAATCTCCATTTCCTGCCGGAGCTGTTATTGCCATTTGAAGAAATTCACCACTCCCAACCAAACACTACCAATCAGAGTTGGCTGCTAAATGTGCTAATGGTGGAGAAACATTAGCACATTATGTAAATTTTTTTTCGTCATAATGCGACCTGTATCTGATCTTTTCATGACAGTCTGAACAACATAGGTCGGATTCTTTCAGGCCACTTGAGGCTTTGATACGTATCTGATTCATATGTGACCTAACGTCGAGGCCGCATTCATCCGATCTGAACGTCACTGATACTCAACAAATGTCATTGATACACGCAAGCAGGAAGAAAAACAACAACCAATGATGGACTGTAATGAGGATTAAGTTGTTAATATGCTGGCTCCGGTTGGACAACAACTTCAAATGTGGAAGTTATGTTCCACTGTGAGCATCCATGTTTACTTCTGCAAACACTGAGCACAAATTTTTTTATTGGCGGTTGGCAAAACACTGAGAACGCTGATGTTGTTGAGCTCTCTACTGTGCAGGACACTTTCAGATCGTTTGCCCGATCACACAGGCAAACACGAACGGCCACGGCAAAAAAATTTGATTTGACAAAAAGTCGGAATTGGGTCACTTCAGGCTGCAATGTGAATGCAAACTTACTGTTGCAGGAAAACAGTTTATCCACTCTCATTGGTGACTATGCTAACTAGCCTGAGCATTTGTTGTAGGATCTGGTGACGGTGAAAAGCTGTAGCAATGAAGGAGGGTTGGGGGGTCGAAGGGTGTGAGCAGCGCCACAGAAGATTATAATTGACAGCACTAAGACCCACCTCCTGACTCTGATTGACTGTTTCTAGTTAGCACTGGGAGAGGACAAAGGAGCTAATTTTTTTTTCCAGATTATCTGTTTCATACAATGCTGTCTTGACATAATTTAAACAAATATGTAAAAAAATAAATTAAAAAATTATAAAGGTTACATACTGCTTCTTTAAAATATTTCTCCACTTCAGTTGTCAGAAAGAGGATTTAACCTGAAAAGTCAATCTTTAGATGACATATCATACAGTGCAGGGAAATAATTGTGTGATTCTGATAAACAGTTTTTATTTTCTTTCCCAACATTGTACAACTAACATGTGCATAGTTGTACACAACATCAATTGATGTTAACTAGTGAGGGAGTCCCACAATCAGAACAACCGAGGATCGATGTTGTTAAACCATACATTTTCCTGATTATTATATATAAACCCGTATCTCACCTTAATTTCATTAATGTTTAACTCTTGCTGTACTAAAAGTTATTGACATACCAAATATATTACTCAGATTTATCTGTAAAATAACCTCTGCATCATTTTCTTGTAAAATATTCAAAATAGACGAACAATAAAATAAAACGGAACAACCCCAGCAGAGATAATTCCAGCAATCACCAGCTGTTTGCACCCTTTATCCATCGCGTGATATAACATTGCAAGATACGTTCATTCCTCCTTTGACATGAGCTAAAAACATGCTAACAGCTAGCTGTGACCATTCTGCTTTAGACATTAAACTATCCATCTTGCTTTTGTCACCTTTAGCTCTTCTATTAATGAAATGGCATCTTCAGGGACCCCTTGGCCACAGAAAAACCTGGCTTAAATCCAACATGTTCTTCCAGAACATGTTGTCCACCTGGACAACAACATTTCTTTCATTTTTACTTTCTTTCTAACTTACATCTTGGTAATTGAAGCTGGTTCCTCCCAGGTACCCATCTGCTTTAAAATTTGAATTCTGAGAATAACAGAATTCTGAGATTCTGACAGAGAAAAGTTAGAATTCTGAGATTGAAGTAAGAATTCTTTTTTTTTTTAGTGACCCTAATCATCTTCTGGAGATGAAGTCTGTGTTCTGTCTGAGAACAGATACATATACCATTGATACTCCAGAGGTTTCTGCTTTTCCTTCTAGTTCTGAAGCTAAAACTGCTCAGCTGTGTGTTAACATTTACAAAAAACAAAAAAAAAACAAAAAAAAAACAGATTTGAGCTCCAAGTTTAACCTGAGAGGGAATGGTCTGCATGAAATGTGGTCCACTCAGCCTGGTGGCAGCGAGGTAAATCACTGAGTGTGAAAGAAGGAATCCCAGAGTTCAGCAGTGCTGCAAGCAGTTCCCAAAGCATCAGTGTGAAGATCAGCAGACACAGAGGATGTATTGGTATTGGAGCTGTTTCTTCAGTCTGATGGCTTCCTCATGCAGTCTGTGGGATCAGCGTTTCTAAAGCTGCCTATAGAGAGCAGTTTTCAGTTGAAGTGAGCCCTCATGTTCAGGTACTTCTGGAAAATGGGGAATAATGTGGAAAAGTTCAGTGTTTTTTGTCACTCATAATGCAGCAGTGTCCTCTGATGGGGACATGTTGCCATGCTGTCCAACACATTTGGAACAATGACCTATGTGTTTGAATCAGATGTGCTGTCCTTTCCGAAGACCTCCTCTCCTCCTGGTCAGGCTCAGAAACCCAACAGTTTCCTGTTTCGCACGTCTTCTCGGAGCAACGTCAAACCCACAGGTAAACACACACACACACACCCTCCCCAGCTCTGCTCCTTCTACAACCCTATTAAACTCCTCTTGCTTTGCTTCTGGTTAGGGACCACGTTTACTCTGGGAGAGTCTGGCAGGAGTGAATCTCGCACCACTCTGCGTTCACCGAAGGAGGAGAGAAAAGACCTCACACAACTACGCAAGGTAAGCCCTGCTGCAGCCCCGCTTCCACTTCTTTGTCATGTCTTCATCTCAGACTGGTGGGTTACTGAAGATGTCTTCACAGCTGAACTTAGAAGTAAGTCATGGAGCCCATGAAAAGGACATCCCCATTCCTGATGCTAATCTGAGACAGACACCAAGTTCTAGTCTGATACTTCAATAAAGTTAAAGGTTCAATATAATGTAAAATAATGTTATGTCATTTCTCTCATCTAAAAGATACCTGGAGTGTTGCCTTGATTCTTTCATGTATGTTTGAGAAATCCCTTAGTCTCCATGGCAGCCATTCAGCTGTGCAAAACGGCTGGATGAACCTAGCCCCACCATCAAGGCGCAGCTCCTCCTCAGAGCTGCAGTTTCCAAGCTTCGGCTTCCCAGAACGCAACTCCCCCACTCAGTTAATTGCTGCTGGCTAGTTTGAAGGTGTAAACATCTGGTGGAACTGTGCATCTGCTGAGCTCATTATAGGAGCTACTTCTCAGTGGTAAAGATGTTGTTAAAGGGTTAATATAGGAGCCATGTTGTGATGACTTCTTGAAGGCAGAGTTTCAGAAAGAACAGGGTTTTTTAAAAAGGCAGAGGCCCAATTTCAAGGCATTAAATAAAATAAAGAAATTTACCAAGAAATTTACCTATATATATCTGTATTAATGTATATAGATATATATAGGTAAATTTAAAGTTCTATTTTTTAAAATGCAACTTGGGCAATTATGCTATTAGGCTAATGAAATGCAAAAAAGTAATTATATCTGCTAGGTAGACGACACACAGATTAGCATGTTAAAGTTCATTATTACTAACCTGCTTCTTTCAGATAAAGATAATTTAAATATCAAGTATAAAATCTAATCTCTAATTCTGTTGCAAGTAAGATCTTGCTATAAATTTCTATGGGAACCCAGCCCAGGTCAGAATCTAACAGATCTTTGTATCATCTGTAAACTAGGGCTGCTCCGATTTTTAAAAGCCGGACTTGTTGACACTGATTTTGGCTGATCCGTTTTTTTTTTTGTTTTTTTGTCTGAAAAGTTGCTAAATATAGCAACAAAGTCATTAAGTTGGCAACATTAAGGTGATTATACGTAATCACACATGTACAGATGTGACCTGATGTGCGTGTGTGTCAGTCAGCCTCTCACCCCAGAGCAGAAGGAGACAGTGGCTGATGTTCAGAGATTAGCTCGGTTTCTCATGTCCATATTGACTGACGGCTGCTGTCTGATTTATCGGTGCAGCCCTAGTGTTAGCTGTTAGCTGTCCTCCTCTTAGAAATCCTTGTTGCACATAAACATGGAGCCTAACTGTGTCCTGGCCCTCAGACCTTAGAGTCTCGACTGAAGACCAGTCTGCCAGAGGACCTCAGTGAGGCTCTGTCCAACGGAACCGTCCTCTGCCAGCTGGTCAATCAGATCCGGCCTCGCTCCGTGTCAATCATCCACATCCCCTCCCCTGCAGTGGTGAGTGCTGATCAGCCCGTTCCTGCCTCCTTCCTCTTAAACTCCACTGGAAGGGCTTAGAAAGGTGACGTCAAATGTTGGTTTCCTCTCCAGCCCAAACTGAGCTCAGCCAAATCTCGACTGAACGTTGAAAACTTCATCACTGCTTGTCGCAAGCTGGGAGTCCCTGAGGTAAGGATCTGTGTTGTTTTGGGATCAGTGTTTACCTTCCTGAAGCAATCAGAGGAGAGGTTCATGTACTGACAGCGTCTGTTTGCCTGTCTACGTGTGTGTGTATCCTCAGGTGTGGACTGACTCTTGATGTTCTCATCAGTCCTCACCTGACTGCTGCTTCATCACTGTTTCCTGATGTTCTAACCATGTTTCCTCCTCTGTGTGTGTGTGTGTGTGTGTGTGTCCAGTCTGAAGTGTGTGTGTGCTCTGATGTGCTTCTATGTAAGCTGCCCAGTGTTCTGCGCTGTGTGACAGCCTTGCTGGCTGTGGAGGAGGAGTGCCCCACCCACCACTGGGCCCCTGCATCTTCAACTTCCTCCTCCTCTTCCTCGCTGCTGTCGCCAGACTTCCTATTGTTTTACTGCTGTGTCATGGCGCTCCTCTACGCCGCCTACTGCTGTCTGCTCACCTAGCGCAGCACCTCGGAACCCTGTAGCTGTCTCTGGAGCCATGTGAGCAGTGTGTGTGTCAAATACACACCAAGACTGTAGAGCAGAGGCCCTCAGCTGCTCTTGCTGCAGCCATGAAGAACATTGACTGGCAGGATAGATGGGGGGACAGAGCCAGATGGAGCTGTGGTTCTGGAAAGCACGGCATGCTGGGAAAAGTGGCGAGGTGTGTCTGACACAGAGCTTGTTGGCAGCACAAAGAGAAGCTGAAACAGAGAAACCAGATCTAACAGAGCTGCAGGAAACCCTGAACGTTGTTTAGTAGATCTGTCTGAACTGATCTGATATGATCTGAGCAGTAGATGTACATGCGCTCTGTGTTCAGGGCGGTTCTTTAACCGCTTCAGCTCCAGCTGAAAGCTTGATCGGAGGCAGCTCACTCTCTGATGGGTTTATTTTTCAGACTAAAGGCTGTTTGTCCTTTCCTTCAGTGCATCAGTGATAAACATGCTGCAAACCTAGCATGTTCAATATTTCATTTTTCCTCTAACAGAACGATGTGGGTCAGTTTGTTAGAGCCCTGGTGGAAATGTGTAAAAGCATCAGGATAAATGGATCTTTTATTGCAGTAGTATAAACTGACATTCTGGAGAAATCCAACTTTTATTTTGAGGATATTTATCCATTTATTAGTTGTCACCATAACAGCAACAGACCAATCATTAGTTTCCCTGGTGTAAACATTTCCTCCCAGTCTTCTCCAGGAGTCTTTAACATAGTACAGTTCTATAGACAGAGGGATAACTTCAGATCTCATCATTTCTCTCTCTGCTTCAGATCAGCAGAGAGAATTTGAAATAAGAATTATTTCTTAAGTGACTGACATGCTGAACCATTTCTGTCTCCATTTGGATCATTGTTCTGTGGAAATAACTCTTTTTTTTAAACTTTTTTTTCTTCAGGTACACATTATTACACTTTTTAATTTCAAATGTTAGCTCATGATGTCATGCACTCAGTTTCCAGGCTCTGGACTACAAACAGACCCAGAACATCACAGGCCCTCGACCATGCTTAACAGCTGGAATGTGATTCATTTTATAGCAAAGTGTTTGTTCCTGAGAAACTTGGTCTCATCTGACCAAAGCCCAGTCCTGCTTAAAGTTTTTGCAGAGTTCAGCAAACCCTACATGGGTACAGTGATGGTAGGGCACCACAAACTAACTAGTGATGCCCTAACTAGACCATTACAACCTTTAGACGGCAATCTAATGGTTGTTATAGAGCTTTTGACTTGTTTCTACCTCCATTCTCATCCTGATCACTCTGTGTGGTGACCAGATAAATATGGCTCCTCAAAAGAAATGGACATCTGTGTCACATCATATGTATTCCCCAGGGAATCAGGAAGTCCTGAATTACTAACTACAAGTTCCCAGAAACTCTAGTCAACTTAAAAAGTTACATATGTTTTTTTTTTTTTTTTTTTTTTTCAAAAAAGAAGCTTAGGTTGTGTTTATATCAGCAGTTACCATAACAACCATTTGTAATTAAGACCATTATTTCTTAAGTGACTGAATAAATGCACTGATTAAAGGGTTGATTTTTCTACATTTGTGTGTGAGATTATGCTGCTGCAATAAAATATGTATTAATTTGTAAGCATGTGACACATCAGGCCCAATTTATTTGTCGATTTCTAGATTATTCTGATTCTACCAGCAGTTTTAGGCTAAAGAAGTCCCAGTTTTCCATCTGATTTGATTTGTTTGAATTTTTCCATGCAGAGAAAAAGAAGATACATTTATGACTTGCAGGTACATTTTCTGGTTGATAGATTTAAAAGTTTTTGAAAATGGTAATGTCGCTAAAGACTCCAGCCATCCTTTCTATGAAACAAATACGCAATATTAGAGTACTTATATTATTCTCCTAGATCCTAATTAATCTGCATTCTGCATCACATCATAATATACATATATGCACATGCATGAAGGTCATGACGAGATGTTTACCCAGTAGAGGTCTTACTCAGATTAATACATAGAGTTAAAGGTCTACAACAATGACATCTACTGTGATTTTCATCTCACAGTTCCAAAATCATATGCTGATTAATGCAGCTTCAAGTTGCAAAAAACTACAACTTGAGCCATGCATCTCCAGGTGTTTCACTTGCCCTGTCTCACCTGGAAGCCTCTGTGATCTGGTCACTCTGTGGTTCTGGAAGTCAGCTGAACTCTTTGTGCCTCCAGAGGAGTTCCAGCATTTCTTCCTCAGTTTCCTGAACTGTGAATGTGATTTTTAACCCTTAGAAAAATGCAAGTTCAATGTTGGATGTGAAGTGTTGGTGTGTGCCACTGAATGTGCCGGGCAAAAAGTGCTCAACACTGAGATTGATTTTATGCATGCTGTTTTACGTGGGAGCAGCAGATGGCTCTGTTGCTCCATCAGCTCCCCCCAGTCGGTACAGAGCTTTCCAGGAGGTTGTGTGTGTGTGTGTGTGTGTGTGTGCGCGTGCGTGCGTGCGTGTGAAGTCCTTGTTGTTGGCACTGGTCTGTTTGACCTGCTGACTTGTATAAATATAAACGGCTTATTAAATTATTGCGTTTATTTATATTTATTATGTTCTACTTTGGTTTGTATGGAAGCAGTAGAAGTTTTCTGAGGAAATTAGTTCAGAAATTCAAAATCACAGCAGATTAATATTAAGATTAAGTTAAGCTAACAGTGAAGCTTTGGTTTCCTCTTGGCTCCACATCTACCAAACCGCTAGACAGTCTATGCAGCTTTCAGCACACAGTCACCTATCTGGTGTCTTAGCTCATATAGAAGGTCAGGGCCTGCAGATAAACTCACATTAGAACTCATTACCATATGGAGCTTAAAGGCAACATTTACTGCAGGATTGTAGGAGTTTTGGTTAGAACAGTTTAAACTGCAACTATTACAGAAAGATGTCTGAATTATAGAGTTACAGAATTCTGATTACAGAAAGATGTTTTTGTTAATGTCTGAACAAAAAAGTAAAACTAAAATGAATATTGATTCATTCTCAAAACACATCCTTTGATCATTAGCTATAGTTTATATTGAGAACCAGGGTTAACTGGGTGAGTTTGTGAGCAGTCAGTATCTCCCACCTGCAGTAGATGAATGGTAGAAGGTATTCTAGGTTTAGGTCCCTGCTTCATGCTTCAATCACCTCCACTGGGGTCAGTGACATGTTCTCTACTGCAGTTAAGATGCTCCTCATAACCACAACTTCCCTTTATAGCTCAGAAAATAAAGTCATAAACAAATGGTGGCAGATGACCATTTTGCATGATCAAAATTCAACCCCTTAATAGCCAGTGATTGACATTTTCAGCCGCTTTAAACATCTACCACCATCCACTTCTGAACCTTTCATTCAACAGTCCAGATGTTGCTGTTCTGCATGCCTTCTGAACAGGCTGTCGGCCTTCAACTGGGGATTATCTCACAAACCGCAAAATCTCCCTATGTCCACCCAGTGCTGCTAACACTGCGCTCCATTCATATTCAGTCATTTCTGTGTTCCAAGAAAAAACAAATTAACCAAGAAAACTGTGGGCCAGTCTGAGGTTCCTCCACAACCTCACCATCAAATGTTGCTGCAGAGCATTAAACTGCAAATGGAAGCTAGAAGAAGACCCTTTTTTGCCTTTTACTGGTAGTGAGTCACTCACATATAGTGACTAACGTATAGTCAGGGATGTCTATTGCGTCAGGGGTGTCCTGAAGCAAACGAGACACCCCTGTTTGCTTCAAGGATGTCCAAACATTTTGACATATTAGCCAAAACCAAGTATTCAAGACCAGCAACAAATTTTCTATTTATTAAAAATTAAAACTTTTTTTCTGTCAAAGATAAATCACTAATTAAAAATGAGAGGTTTAGTTTTTTTCTCCTTTTTTTTTTTTTTTTTTTGAAAGGGCTATTTCAGACCTCTCTTTTGAAAGAGTGTCCTGATATAGCCATTTGGTTTTGGTTTTGATTTGTATTCCATTTTCCTGGTTAAGAGAAAAATATGTATTCTCTAGCAGCAAGTGCAGGTAGGATATTTAAAAAAACAGAGTACAAGGAACAGACACTCCTGGAGTACAGCTTCTGTTGGAGAACATGGCAACATTGTTTGAATGCTTTGTTGTTAATCCCCCTGAAGTTCAAATCCTTTTTGGGAAAGCTGGAAATTTGTCACCAACCCAACCTCAAAATCCAACATTGGATAACCACAACTGCCACATGTCTAAAACCTCGTTTAGTTACAGAAACATATTTATATCACTTTAACTGTACTATACTGTACAGTACTCTGCTATAGTTGGAGACACTGTTACACAAGTTGCTAACGGTAGTTAGCCTTGTGCCTGAGCTCAACCACTTTGAGAGCAGCGTCTGGAACACAGGCATTCCCAGATCTGATTCCTGACTTCCAAAGCACATTGATGATGGTGGTGTGTTTTTCTTTGTTTTTTTTTTTTGTGTTTTTTGTTTTTTAACTTGCAGCGACATCTAGAAGATTGATTTTTAGAATTGTTTTCTCATTTTTTCAGCTATGGAGCAAATGTTAAATCTTTCTGCAGTTTATGAACCAAACATCAGAGAAGAAGAAAAGGTCCTGTATTACTGAGAATTGGAGGAAACCCAAATTAATATTAGGAGACTTTCTATGTTCATCACCATTCTAATTTATAAAACATTTTTACAATATTTAATTTTTAATGCTTATTGATTGATTGATGGGCAATTAAACTGGTTTAACAGTTATATGAGCTCTGAGAAAGGTCACAACTTCCCTTCTGTTTTATTAATCTGCTGTTATGAGAATGATTTCAGTTCAAATGTATATTTTGAGTGAAAACTGGATTTGCAATAATTCCTTCACTGGCTTAGACCAAGCTATATTTCTACATTTGTTAGTGAAACAGAAACATTGTATTTTATATTTACATAACACTCTTTTTGACTTTAAATGACTGTTTTCCTTTCTGCTGTAACGAACTGATTAAAACTGAAACTCTGACCCTGTGCCAGTTTGTGCCAGCTTGCTGTCTTGCCTTTGCTTAATCAGCGATCAGTTTGTGTGCTCAGGGTATCTGCAGTCACCTCAGCATCCCGCTCAGCTTCCAGTCGTCTCCAGCTCCTTTTATTAGCTTTTCATAGACCTTCATTAACAGGCCTACAGCAAGCCAATAGCTGATGCAATGACCAGAAACAAATTGGATTAGAATTTCTTTGTGTCATTTTCCTCAGACTGACATCTCCAAAGCCACAATTAAATAAATTAATGTGTTTTTTTCCCTCGTTATTTACAGCTTGGTTTTAGGACAGTAGAAATGTCTGTAAAACTGTGTGCTGAGCTGGATGTGGGGGTGGGGGGACAGATACCCTGAAGTGAATCATGTCTGTTCTGTGCTTCACCTCCTTTAAAAGCTCCTGTGTGCTCTCCAAACAGTAGGCTTCTCATCTCCTCTTCCTGCTGGCCAGCGTTTGAGCAGGTGAGTGTGCTGAGCCAAGGTCAGAGGAAAGGTCGAACTCGGCCCTGAGGTATACTGCTGCTGTCTTCGCGTCAGTCTGCCTGCTTCACATGTCATTGTGTGTGTGGGGCGGGAGGGTCTGTACAGCTAACAAGCTAACAAATACTGATTCCAGGAACACATGAAGTCTGATCATCTATACAGTACACCAGTTTAGATGAAGGCTATGACTAAACTAACTCTGGTTAATGGACATATTTGATGGAACAAACATGTCCATTATATGACGATCCTCAAAGGCTACTCTTAGAATATTTAGTCTGCAGCAAACAGGAAGTTCAGAGTGATCAGATCCTGTTTTCTCCTTCAGTGTAGTAAATCAAATGTTACAGCTCTAAGAGAAAGGGTGTGGGGGAGGGAGCAATACCCCCTCCCAGACAGTCATGTTCATATCATACAAAGACAGTTATCTTCAATAAAGACAAAAATGTAAAACTCAATAAATACAAAAGTATAAATTTTCTGTGGGTGCCACTTTTCTGCTGTAGCCAGAGTTGCTAACAGAAAATTGTCATGGGGGGCGCCAGGCCCCCATGAAAGGCCATAAAAGAGCATCTCTCTCTCTCTCTCTCTCTCTCTCTCTCTCTCTCTCTCTGTGTCTGTCTGTCTGTCTCGGTGACGTGCAGTCAGGTGAGGCAGAGCCTCACCTGTCATGGAAAAATAATGTATACTAATAAAAACCATTTATATTGCTATTTTCACCCTGTGGTTTGTACTATAAAGTATCTATTTTTTACTTAGCTTAACCAATTCTGATGATTTGTTCTTCAAAATCGCTGGATTTTCGCATTTTCCCATTCAAATGCTCAGAAGCGAAGCCGGTGAGGCAGCAGCGAGCTGAGCCTCACCTGGGATTGCGCAACCTCTCGCTAACTGCGCTGTCTGCCATTCTATGGGAGCATGTTCCTCCTGTCTGTACGCCGGCAATAAAATGGCTAAAAAACATTTAATATATGGACTGATTTTCCATAATTTAGCTTATGTATACAGGTGCTGGTCATAAAATTAGAATATTGTGATAAAGTTCATTATTTTCCATAATGTCATGATAAAAATTAAATTGTCATATATTTTAGATTCATTGCACACCAACTGAAATATTTCAGGTCTTTTATTGTTTTAATTTTGATGATTTTGGCAAACAGCTCATGAAAACCCAAAATCCCTGTCTCAAAAAATTAGAATATTATGAAAAGGTTCTCTGAACGAGCAATAAAAATAATCATCTGAATCAACAAAGTAACTCTAAACACCTGAAAAAGATTCCTGAGGCCTTTAAAAACTCCCAGCCTGGTTCATTACTCAAAACCGCAATCATGGGTCAGACTGCTGACCTGACTGCTGTCCAGAAGGCCATCACTGACATCCTCAAGCAAGAGGGTGAGAAACAGAAAGAAATTTCTGAACGAATCGGCTGTTTGCAGAGTGTTATATCAAGGCACCTCAGTGGGAAGTCAGTAGGAAGGAAAAAGTGTGGCAGAAAACGCTACACAACGAGAAGAGGTGACCGGACCCTGAGGAAGATTGTGGAGAAGGGCCGATTCCAGACCAAATTAAATTTTCATCTCCATAAAACTTTTCAGCAGATGGAAGCATGAAGTGCTCCAAAATCTTCTGATAGCTGCTGCATTGATCCTGCCCTTGATAAAACCCGGTGGACCAACACCAGCAGCTGACATGGCACCCAGACCATCACTGACTGTGGGTACTTGACACTGGACTTCTGGCATTTTGACATTTCCTTCTCCCCAGTCTTCCTCCAGAGTCTGACACTTTGATTTCCGAATGACATGCAAAGTTTGCTTTCATCCGAAAAAAGTACTTTGGACCACTGAACAACAGTGGTCCAAAGTGCTGCTTCTCTGTAGCCCAGGTCAGGCGCTTCTGCCTCTGTTTCTGGTTCAAAAGTGGCTTGACCTTTGACCTGGGGAATGCGGCACCTGTAGCCCATTTCCTGCACACGCCTGTGCACAGTGGCTCTGGATGTTTCTACTCCAGACTCAGTCCACTGCTTCCCCCAAGGTCTGGAATCGGCCCTTCTCCACAATCTTCCTCAGGGTCCGGTCACCTCTTCTCGTTGTGTAGCGTTTTCTGCCACACTTTTTCCTTCCTACTGACTTCCCACTGAGGTGCCTTGATATAACACTCTGCAAACAGCCGATTCGTTCAGAAATTTCTTTCTGTTTCTCACCCTCTTGCTTGAGGATGTCAGTGATGGCCTTCTGGACAGCAGTCAGGTCAGCAGTCTGACCCATGATTGCGGTTTTGAGTAATGAACCAGGCTGGGAGTTTTTAAAGGCCTCAGGAATCTTTTTCAGGTGTTTAGAGTTACTTTGTTGATTCAGATGATTATTTTTGTTGCTCGTTCAGAGAACCTTTTCATAATATTCTAATTTTTTGAGACAGGGATTTTGGGTTTTCATGAGCTGTTTGCCAAAATCATCAAAATTAAAACAATAAAAGACCTGAAATATTTCAGTTGGTGTGCAATGAATCTAAAATATATGACAATTTAATTTTTATCATGACATTATGGAAAATAATGAACTTTATCACAATATTCTAATTTTATCACATTATTCTAATTTTATGACCAGCACTTGTATAATGTACAGTGTTTTTTTTTTGTCACCAACTGTGTGTGTATCAAGGGCGTAGGTTCGGTCTAAGTTTTGGTGGGGACCTTGGTGGGGACCTTGACCCCCCCCCAGCAGCACAGTGAAATGCCCAAGAGCACCGAACATTTTTGAGAAGGGGGGGGAAACCACATTGGCTTAATAACCCCCTCCCCCCAACCATAACCATATCATACATCTTGTGTATACAACCAGATACAGTCATACTCAGCAGATCAGTTCAAGAACACTTTACTTTTTCAAAATTTTGCAAAATGCAGGATCATGTTTCTTTTCTAAGGAGGTCTTTTTGATGGTAAAGGCTTTGACACACTCAAAACAATGAACTTTTTGCATGGTGGGGCTATAATGCAGCCATGGGAAGAGGCTAAACCATTTGGCCTGAAACCGCAACCTTTTATTGGGCAGCTGCTGTGCTGCAATGAATTTTACATCAGGCTGGTATGGCGCACTCCCCATGTCCAGGGCACTGCTGCCTTGACTTCCCTGGTCACTGGCACTCACACTGACTGCCTCCTATAGAGCAAACAAAGCGTAACCTGGTTTGTATTCACACTAGTGTAACAGGTGTAGAATGGATCACGACAGGAACCAGGATTTGCATTGATTTATTCCTGTTTAGAACAAAAACATATTCAGCAGCAGCTCCTGGCTCTGGCTCTCCCACACACACCTCTCCACAGCGCAGCTTGGCGCGAACTCACAGGAATGGGTTAAAATCATCTAAAGTTCACAAATAATAATAAAATAAAATCTGCATTCATACAAAACAATTAAAATAAAACTGAAACAGAAATAATCTGCCCAAAGGTTACAATTTTACACAGTAATATAAAAATATACCAAAATACATGCATTTAACAACCAGATAACATTTTGAAATAACTCACATACCTGTTTAGAACAAAAACATATTCAGCAGCAGCTCCTGGCTCTGGCTCTCCCACACACACCTTTACCATCCAAAAGAACAAAAATAAAATAACCATGTTGGCACGGTAAACTGAATAAATGCAAAAAACGTGGGAATTAAATACCCAGAACAGTGCTGTGCTAAACATCAAAAAGTTAACCAACTATTTACAAGTTATGAGTTGAACAGCATACTTTTTCTTTTTACATTTTTAATATTTTAATGTACAGCAGAAGACAACTCTGTGCGCTTACCTCTCCACAGCGCAGCTTGGCGCGAACTGAGGAGGGCAGCGGGAACACACAGGATGTGACACGGAGACAGGAAACAAGAAAATAAAAGCTTCTCCACCAAAATAAAATACAATTCAAAAACCAAGGAAAAACTAATATGGGGATGGATTTGGGGCCACATTAGGATCCAAAATAAAACAGTATAAAACAGAAATAAGTGCAAAGGTGACAGCAATCATGTAAATTCAACAAGGTGTTTTGAGAAGGTTCATCAAAAAAATAAAAAATTAAAATTAACTCAGCTACACTAGCTTAACTTAATTTAAGACTAACACTTCAAATGCCATATTTACTGAGATAATTTCACAGTATATTTCATATCTGAGAACTAACACCTCACCTGGAGCCCTGAAGCTCCAGCCTCTCCATCGTTCTGCTCTGCCCCTTGCTCTGCTGTCTGAGCATCCTATGTGAAAAAATATTACATCATTAACAGACCTATTCTACCTCACATTCAGTGCTGACCTTACTAAACACCGGACTTTACAACAAATGCGTTGCGTGATAGATATCTAACTTATGGGTCCACTCACTGTACTTACAGCCGACGTAGCGAAATAACTTCTAATGTCTGTCCTTTTCTTTTTTGGTGGCGACATGGTCTCGGAGACTCAGAAGGAGACGCGTGTGCCCAGCTAGCCGCCGCCTTTTGCAGCTAATCAAAGAACGTCCGACGATTCAACTGACTCCCCCATCCCCCATCCCCCCGACAGCACCGTTCCGACACGGTCTCGGAGGCTCATAATAAATGTCAAACTAAGAAGCTTCCGTTCCGCGCACCGCCTGTTGCTGCTAATCAAAGATCGTAGATCCACGTTCTTTGAGCCAATATGGCAAAAATTGGTCGGGACTTTTTCATATCCCGTGAATCAAGGGCGTAGGTTCGGTCTAAGTTTTGGTGGGGACCTTGACACCCCCCTGGCAGCACAGTGAAATGCCCAAGAGCACCGAACATTTTTGAGAAGGGGGGGGGGGGAAACCACATTGGCTTAATAACCCCCTCCCCCCAACCATATCATACATCTTGTGTATACAACCAGATACAGTCATACTCAGCAGATCAGTTCAAGAACACTTTACTTTTTCCTTTACAAAATTCAGCAAACGTTACAAGTAAGATCAAAAGAAATATCCTCTGGATACAGCAAACACAATTGCAGATAAGAAGAAATCAATAATAAAATAAAAAAGAAAAAATATTACATAATTAACAGACCTATTCTACCTCACATTCAGTGCTGACCTTACTAAACACCGGACTTTACAACAAATGCGTTGCGTGATAGATATCTAACTTATGGGTCCACTCACTGTACTTACAGCCGACGTAGCGAAATAACTTCTAATGTCTGTCCTTTTCTTTTTTTGGTGGCGACATGGTCTCGGAGACTCAGAAGGAGACGCGTGTGCCCAGCTAGCCGCCGCCTTTTGCAGCTAATCAAAGAACGTCCGACGATTCAACTGACTCCCCCCACCCCCATCCCCCCGACAGCACCGTTCCGACACGGTCTCGGAGGCTCATAATAAATGTCAAACTAAGAAGCTTCCGTTCCGCGCACCGCCTGTTGCTGCTAATCAAAGATCGTAGATCCACGTTCTTTGAGCCAATATGGCAAAATTGGTCGGGACTTTTTCATATCCCGTGAATATTGGTCGGGACATGTCCCTACCGTCCCTACCCAAACCTACGCCCATGCCGTGAATAGTGGTCGTGTTTTGTGTGAGGAGGAGCGATCAGAAACGGCAGAAAACAGACTCCAGGGGAGGCAGGCAGTTCTCTTGCCTCATGGCAGGGGGCGCTCATGATCCCAGATATTGTGACTCCACAACTGCAGAATAAGACACAGTGAGCTAGCCATGGAGCTAGCCATACAGTAAATAAGTAAAGTACAGCGATATATTTGTTTTCTCCTCTCTTCCGACGTAAACATGAAAGACTACATTTCTACACTTTAACAGTTTTTTTTCTAAAGTGGATTTTCAATTGAAGCAGGAAATAACTAAAGGAAGCTGAAAGTTTTGCTTCGAGACAGTTTGATGATTCTCAAACGGAGTAGAAAAGACATGCCGAGGATAGACTTGGCTTTATTAGCGGTGCATGGATTTCATTGATAGATAAAGGTAAGACAGCAATAAGATGTTTTTTTTTTAATGAAATGTGCGTTTTTTGGGCTAGTTTGTATGTCTAAATAATTCAGTAAAGTAGAAGCGGTAGCTAATCTACTACAGCATTATTTATTAATTAAACGTTAAGCCTAAAACGTACTACAGCAACCGACTGAATGTTCTGTTCTGTGTGCAAAATTCTTGAAGTTTTTTGGTGTTAAATCCTAAAACATGAAGTGGCACTGTTGTCAGTTGCTATGGCAACGAGTCTGCGTAGCTTAACGAATACAGATAACTTTGCTGTGGATCATAGCACGAAATCAATATCTACATTTCTAAGTTTCACTGAGTTAACGCGGCTATGGATGACATGTAAATGATTAGTCTTTTTGCCCTCCAGCGTTGTATGCATGCGCGAAATTTCCGTACGTCCAATATGTGTGGTGTCTAAGTCATAAGTCAGTGCCTCACCAGCAATGAACCTCACCGCACGTCACTGATATTATATATAATCTTATCTTAACTCTGTTTTTTTGAAAAAGTTTGTATTTTTTAAATTTTATCTTTATATGACCCTAATATGCTGTTGTAATATTTTTTTCTACTGGCCTGGTCTGGCCCTCCGACGACAATTTTCTGTAGGCGCCACTGGGGGAATACTCATATAGATGAGTGATATTCATAAAATATAGATTAAATTTACAATTACAGTTATTAAACTAGCATAATGTTATGCAGATCTGGAGAAATGTGAAAAAAGGCAAGAATAAGAAAAACTAACTACTGTAATTTCCAGACTATAAACCACTACTTTTTCCACATACTTTGAAAGAAGCATTGCATGTTATTGATGCAGCACTTTGCTACATCCTGGATCAGCATGTGTCAGTCAAACCTGAGACAGGATCCCAGTCTGGTCTAAATGCCCAGAAGGTCGTCCAGATCATGTTCATATTCAGATCCTGTGGCCAGCAGGTTCCACAGAGAACCAGACTGTCCTGCTTTATTGCTAACCCCATGGGATCTGAGGTCATCAGTACATGACCTTTCAATCCACCAACTGAAAGCACTGAGTGCTTGGATTCTGTTTTGCAGGAGTGAAAACACCTTTGACCTTGTTAAGAGAATAAAATTATGAACTTCTGGCTCGTTATATTCCCTTGTGCTCCCGGATTCAATGATTCCATGTGTGGAAACAAAAGCCACACAGAAATGACAGCATCACAATAATCAGCATTTATTCAAGACAGATGCACACTATCACCAGAAAAGCACATCACACATCATCAGAAAACTCAGATCACAAACACATGAATTTACCTGAAAGAGGAAAAAAGACAAAAGATGGAAACGACAAACAAAAAGCAAAGATGTCTTTGGAGAATTGCGAGAGCAAATCTAATTTGTTACTTCTGTGTAGAAAGTTTTATAGTAAAAGGTGTATTCTTATCTTTAATTTATTCAAATAAGCCGTATCTTTGCTCATCCAACCAGGAGCTATCTCTGACCCTCTCTCTAAAGCCAGGAACTCCTGCTGTTTTATGGCTTTTCACAGATGAGTGTGAAAGTTGGAACTTCTTTTATATTGTTTCCCACATAGACAAAAGGCAGTTCAAAAGATCCTAGCAAACCATCTGCTGTATCTACAGGTAACATAAAGATCAATAGGCCAGAATAAGTTACTGATTTTAAAACTATAACTAGGCTATTTCAATCAAGACATGTTAAGTTTTAAAACTAGCATATTTTAAATTTATTTTCTTAACAACCTTTAATGTAGTTAACGGTTCTGAACAATTTGCTTTAACATTGACCCATCCTTTACAGACCGCAGACACTCGGATGTTTTACATTTACTGAGAAAAATCTTCAGTTCCTAACATCTGCCCTAATCCAATGATAACATTTGTTTGTGCTCGTCCAATCAGAATCAGTGTTGCTGCTACAGAATATAAACAAATTCCAGATGATGAGCTGTTCCTTGTGGGTTCAGAGGAAGTTATGGCGAAATAAGGACAGATCTCAGGAGTGAGACATGTCCTCATTAGCCTTTGTCCAACACACTGGCTAACACAGCACTGCAGGTAGCTGGAACGCCTGCGTTGAGAAAGAAACGCTGTAATTATCGCGCCAACCAGAAATTTCATGCAAGTTGCTCCGTTTTTCCACGTATCTGAGTGAACGCGTAGTTCCTCCTCCCCTCCACCCCATCCGCCTGTGCTTGTTTCAGAGGGAAGAGGGAGTAAGATTCATTTAATGGCTTTTCATGTCAAACCTGCAGGCAATAAACACTCACATTTGACAGCTTGCGCAGATGGCTTTGGTATTCAGTGTGTACCAGATTGAAATGACATGTTTTGATGCAGATTGCCACAAAGTTATTTTTTAACGCATTAACTTCCCCGTGCTCTTTATATCTAAACCCCAGCTACATGCGTCAGGCTGCAGAGAAGTTTAATCAGAGGTATTCTGTTATTAAAATGAGTCCAGGAGCCAGATGCAGAATGATGCTCAGCCAACACATTTCCTTCCACATGCAAAATGGAAACTGGGATGCATTCACCCAGGGATGCATTCACCTTGCTTTGAAAGGGATTTATTTTCAATTCAGCTTATTTAGCGCCAATTCACAAAAATTCCCAGAAAATAAGCTACAGCAGCTGAGCTTATTACAAAAACAAAATATAAAGTGACTTATCACTGATAAGCCACTTTATATTTTGGACAAATATAAAGTGTCCAAAATAGTTGGACAAATATAAGTCACTTTATATTACGTTTTTGTAATAAGCTCAGCTGCTGTAGCAATGTATTATAACAAAATTTAATAAAGACAGATCCTACTTCTGGGACTTAAAGAGTCAATTCTTTGAAGCCAGATACAAAAAGTCGCTTAGCAAGTACATCGTTCATTTCAAATTAAAGAAAACAAAGTCTATAAATCAGTTTAGAGTTCCGTACTTATCATGACCTCGGAAACTTGCATCAGTGCCAGATTTTTCCATCTGGGTAGGACTCTAACAGTTCCTACAATAAATGATTGCAACATTTAAAATCATTACACAACAATGGCCATTCTATATAAAGCATGCTTGGAAATAAACCCACTTGTACTATGTTCTGGATGTTGAAGCCGTAGTTTTCTAGCAGTGTAGCTGAAGTGCTATGACACTTGAGATGGATGAAATATTTGTGCTGCTCTAAAACTAATCTGCTTCCAGAAAAATGACAAATTCTCTGCTGCAGTTAAGATATCGACAGCTTAACAAAAACCCACTTTGAACCTATTTAAAACGTAATGATGTTTAAAATTACATTAAGTAATTAATTTTTAAAAATAATTATTTTTTTTGGTGACTAGATTATTCGACATAAATACGACATAAATAATAATTTAGTTGCTGTTTGACATTTTATGCCACCTTGGTTTTCATAGAGCTGTTCTCTTTGGCAGATGTGTGGATTTTAGTTGCTTCAGTCCTTGATTTTTTTTTTTTGACTTTGTTAAAATATTCCCATTTTTGATGCATAGTAGCATCTGCCTGCACAAGAAGCACATAATTTTATACAGAAATGGTAGGGAAAGAAGAGTTTATATTTCCTGATAAAAAATTGTAATGAATAATTCAGTTACATATGAATTCAACTGAACAATTATGCAGCTCAGTTAATAAAAAAAAAAATCAGTTAGAGCAGTAATGTTTTATAAAGTTTACAAACAAAAATGGGAACAACATCTCAACCTGTGTGCAGGTTGGGTTAATCTGTGAACCATAAAGCCATGCAGTTTATGGTTCGCAGAATAAAAGTCACATCTAAAATTATTCAGAGTTTAACTTTCAAAATTCTTATTGCATAGGATGGATGGTAGTTGGACACATATAAAATTCATTTTCATCTGTTGTAATGATACCATTATGCTCTGTTGTTTCAGATGAGCCTGGACTCGAATCAGGCTCATCCTATATTCTGATGGAACTATGGTTTCACATTGTGGACTGACTACATGTTAACTTTCAGATTAGAGACAGACGTTGCAGAGAAAACACCATTTGCTCTAATTCTGCTGCACATTTTTTACCTTAACCAATTTCATCTTTTGAAAATATTTTTTTTATAAACGGAACAAAATGCCCAGTAGAATTCAGATTTTTTTCTTCTCTCAGCGATCGGACTCCCTGGTTTCTCATGTTGCTAGCCACGTCAGTCAAATCTGATCAAACCCAGAGAGTCCCACAGGAGCAGACTGATGTAGATTTTGACAGTTGATCTATTAATAAATAATAAGTGTGGATGTTTACTACAAAGCTCTGATGATATTAAGGAAATCATAAATTATTAATTTTGCTGAGAAGCAGGAGTATTCAGTAATGTGGCTACTTTTCAATCCTCAGCAAATTCAGGAACCCACTGCATGTTTCTTACACACACATCTCTACTATTGTATCCCTGGCAGGACTCCTTGTGTTCACCACAGCTCATCCTGGAGGACGAGGGCCTGAGCCGGCTGACCCAGACTGTCCAGGTGCTGCTGGAATTGGCAGATGGCTCCCGCGGGGCCCCTAAGCAGGAAACATTGACTGCTGCTGGCTCTACTCAGAGCCAATAGCTGTATCAGTGAAAAGTGACGTCATCCAACAGCCAGCCCTTAATGTGTTTCATCTGAAAACCTTTTATACATTCCAGTAACTTTGTCAGTGATAAATCCATCTGCAAACACATGATGAACTATGAAATAAATCTAGACAGATCAAAGTATGGTGTCTCATTTCATATGGATCAGAGATGATAAGATTTCTATATCTGTACTGTAATGTTGGTGGACAGAGTGATGTTTATGTAAATGAAAAATGAATCCTCCTCATCACACATAATTATACAATCTGAGCCCAAATCCATATTTTTAACTCCATATTTGCGTTATATGAACACATCAGAATACCTGAAGAATTTTTTTTATTGCAATATAAGCTTAAGAAGGTCAAACAATTTTCATGCTGTGTTAATTTTGGTGATTTTTGTCTGGATCAGATTTGATTGATTTGCTGTTTGAAGCTGATCTCTGTAACTGGCCCAAAAGTTTAAAGTCTTACCAAACCTTTCAGAACAGTGACTGTGGTTCTGGGAAGAGTAGTTGTCTTGTGGTCGGAAGGTTGTAGGTTCGATTCCAGCTTCCTTCTATCACATGTCAATGTAACCCCAAATTGTCTACTGAGCTGTGTATCAGTGTACAAATGGGTGAATGTGACTCTAGTGTAAAGCACTTTGAGTGGTCAAAGTCCATTTACCATAACTTTGAGTTGAAGGAGTGATGAGCTTCACTGTGTGAAAAGTGGAATTTTCAACAGCTATTGACACCTAGTTCTGCCATGCACATGGAGATTGAGGGCTGTCAGCAAGAGTTTTTGGTTCATTTATATCAGGATCAGGATCTGCCACATTCATGCAGAATAGTTTCTGTAATGGTCACACTAAGCTCAGCTTAGGCATATTTCCAACAAAAAAAAATGCAAATTAACTTTTTTTTTAAAACATAGAAAAAAAAATTAACTGTGAGAAAACCTAGAGCTTTCCAGAAGTAAATGCTCCAATTAGTTTCTTCTAAAGGGGCAGTATTATGTATTTTCCATGCACATTGGAAAATGTGCCTGGCAGGATCACGTAATATGTTAACTTCTGTTGTTATTTGATATTTATAGCATTTTTATATGACTTGAAAGAAACATTAGCTTGTAATTTAATGCCTTGAAATTGGGCCTCTTGTCTCTTTAAAAACTCTGAAGCTTCACCTTCAGGAAGTAAAAACATGGCTCCTCTATTAGCCCTTTAGCAACGTTTTTACAAGTGTTGCACTGAGAAGTGACTCATATGAGCTCAGTTGATGGACAGTACCACCAGATGTTTGCTAAATGCTACTGGGTATTCTGAAAGAGCTGAGTTGCAGGGGAGGGCTAGTCTGTGAAGCTTGGGAACTGCAGCTCTGAGGAGGAGCTGCGCCTAGAAGGCAGAGCTTGGTCCACAAAGGTGTTTTGTACAGCTGAATGGAAATTAAAGAATTTTTCAAACATGCATGAAAGAATCAAAGCAACACTCCGGGTTTGTTTTTGATAATGAATAACATTATAACACAATGAAAAGCTAAAAAGTCAAACACAGAAATGTGCAACAACGCGTTTATGCCTGAACATGTTAAAGTTCAAAATATATATTTCAGCACTAGTGGAGATGTTGAATGGAAGTTACAAATGAGAGGCAAAAACCTGAACTACCTCTGTACAGCTGCTCACATGTTAGTCTTTTTGGCTGTGCAGATTGAATAGTTCTTCTAAAATAAAACGTTAAAAGATAAGTCAAATATAACAAAAAGACTTCATGGCTTACTGTGGCGCTTACTGGGCAACCATGTGAAACAAGGGAAGTTATTGTGCTAACCTCCATCAGTCATTCCACAAAGGCTCTCTATTCCACCTCCAACAGTTACAGTCGTCTTCACTTCATTCATCTGCATTGCCTTTAATCACAAGCCAATTAGCACCACGGCCTAATTGGCCATCATGTTAATTGTCCGATCATACTCTGCCTTGGAGGACTGTCTGGTGATAAGACTCCTAATGAATGCGTTGAAATGGGATCTGCCTCATTCTGTTCACGCCGAGGGAGGCTGAGCAGGCACTGAAGAGACGGTCTGACATTTGTGAGGTGTAATTGAAAGTGGGAATGAAACCCCACGTTTCAACATGCACTAGGCGCCCTGTCATCCTACTTCATTTCTATGCATGTGGACAGAGGAAAATCTGTTTTTAACTCCCTCTCTGGAGTCTCCAGAAACAACCGTCTATCGTTTCTCAACAACAGAGGGTCCAGACCCTTTGGACGGAGCAGATAGTGTAGGACTAGGCATTGGTTTTTACCAGGCTACTGTAATGCCATAATTATTTGTTTCACCGATTACTAAGAATCATATACATATCCTTTGTAAACAAAAATCCACACTACTGTAATGAAAACAGAAGCCTCTAAGTCAGGGGTGCCCAAAGTCGGTCCTTGAGGGCCGGCATCCTGCATATTTTAGTTCTCTCCCTGTTGGTAGTAACAACCATTTCAGCATGTCAGTGTTCTTCTTAGGCCTATGATGAACCATCACTTGATCCAGTTGCGTTAAACCAGGGAGAGAACTAAAACACGCAGGATGCCGACCCTCCAGGACCGACTTTGGGCAGCCCTGCTCTAAGTAAAAGATTCTAATCCCTGTGGCAGAACAAGGCTATCATACAGGAGCATAATCCTTTAAAACTATAGAATAATAGACTATTTTCTTTCAACTGCTTTATCTTTATATTTTCAGATGAAGCAAAAGAGTTACGCAATTATAAATCAAAGAATTTCAATTCGGCATGTATAATAATGAACCTTCTGTCAAAGTATGCGTAAATGTACACACACTTTTTCCTTGGCATGAAAATGTGTGGCAGCCACTCAAACTTTTTCTGTGAACAATATCAAACTACAAAGGGCCAAAAAACTCACCTAAATACACTGAAATCTGACTACATTCAGTATTTTTTAGACCAAGAAACATTACACTCGATGTTTTTTTATTATTTTAATATTTTATTGTTTAAACATAAACGATGAAACTGAACCACATTTATCCTCAGACAATAAGCTAACACGCACACAAAATAAAGAAAATAAAAAAAAGGATGTGAAAACCTCACTCGAATGGAAATAGAACTTTTCCTCAGTTTTTGTCTCATAAAGATGTAAAACTGAGCAGGATTACTATAGCAACAACACATTACCAGTAGGATAAAACTAACCTGTCACACGACGGTCTAAACCAGGGGTGGGCAATCCTGGTCTTTGAGGGCTGGTGTCCTGCAACTCTTAGACGTCTCCCTGGTGCAACACACTTGAATCCAGTAGCTGAATCACCTCCTAAGTGCAGTCTAGTTCTCCAGAGTCCTGCTGATGACCTCATTATTTGACTCAGATGTGTTGAAGTAGAGACACATCTAAAAGTTGCAGGAGACTGGCCCTCGAGGCCTGGAGTTGCCCACCCCTGGTCTAAACCCAGCCCATTAGTGGGTGAACAATCCAACGCTTGGTGAATTCTGCTTCTGTGCGCCAAAGCACATGAAATGCATCTATAGGGTAATTTCATTCTTACTAAAAAAAGAAAACAAGGTTGGATCAGCAGATTAACTCCAAACAGGTCAGGTTTGATTATTTTAAGGTGATCAAGGTGTGTATACAATAAAACATAACTGCACAAGGTGTGCTGCGTAATTGTGCAGCGCTTTGGCTCTGACGGAGAACATCACCAATGGAGGGATTCAGAGGGAGCATTTGAGATCATATTGATCTGCAGGGAAATGTTGATGGTTTATTATTGTTTAGATTACCCAAACTGATCATTCTGGGGCTCTTAGCAAAACTTAAACGAGGAGCCATGCGTTAACGGTGCAACTGCAGTCATCCTTCAGTCGAGCCAAGCCCGCTTTGTGAATGCGCCATATGGACACAAAGCATCTCTATTCTGTAAATGTACAACTTATGCACGATTTCTCTATTTCCCTACTCAAAGGACTCTCTGACACGCTGTCTGTCTTTACAGTGATTCTTGAGAATAGGGACAAAACAGGTCCTATGGATAAAGGACAAAATTTGAATAAAATATACACAAAATAATTTTTTTTCAAATATCTGACTAAACTAACCTGGGCCATGTGAGCACAACAATGTATATTTTCCTTGTGTTTGCTGAATATTTTGTATTTCAAACATTGTGGTAGGTGGATGGTGTCTTTAAAATCAGTTGTCCTGGAGCAACTGATTTTAAACTCAATACATTATAATATTTTAAAACAATTAAAGGAATACTAAGATAGTATATTATGACAATTAAGTATAAGTATTCATATAAATAATTATAAAAGTATCAATGAATTGAATTAAAAATAATTTTTATATATTTTCCAACTCCACTGAAATTTGTCCCAAGTTTTTGTGAACACCGTCAGACATAAAAAAGATTGTAAAAAAATCAGGCATTTTTGGGGGGCACCAGAACTTCTGAGGATCCCATGACCACTTCCTTTCTCTTTCTTTGCTAAGAGGGCTGGTTAGCTTATTTTATTCTTTAGTTTTTTTCTTTTGTTTTATTCCTAAGTTGTTCGTCACAACCATGATGTGTCAACACTATAACTGACAATTTACAAAACTTTGATGACATTTTTTGAAATAAAAGCTTAATTTTGGTATACTGTAAAGATTTCATGGACCTGATGAGCTACAATATGGCCTCCTTCTGAATAACATCGTATAAATTGAAGTAGTTTGGCTTTTTGTCAACTCTGTCAGATGTCAACTCCATCAGAGTTTTTGTGACTCTTTCAGTGATAGTGTTGACAAATCTAATTTAAATGTGAAATTAATTCATTTTAATGTATTTTACATAAATGACATTACTTCACATGTATCAAATATTTTTTTACTCACTAGTTTGTCACCACATTCAGTTCTGTGTCAACTCCGTCAGATGGACTTTTTGTTGTTTTTTGTTTTAAATAATATTTCTTTTGTTTCTTGAGAAGCATTTGTCAGTAAAACTGAGTAGAAAATATCACTAATAGGGTCATTAAAATTTATTTTAAATTTATTTTTGTCAGATTGACAAAGTTCTGGATCAGGTCGATTAAATTTTTTTTTTTTTTAATATTGCAACTGGGAGCTTGCACCTTTAGCATCTTTACATTTCCAAAACATTATTTTATTTGTCATATTTGCATACATCAGGTTGAGAAATAATAATAATAATAATAAAAAAAATTGGGAAAATTTAAACCCGTTTTGTCCCTATTCTCAAGAATCACTGTTTAAATCCCGGCTGAATGCTTTGCTGTTCAAACAGGCATTTGCACGATCTCTTTATTTTCTTTCTTTGATTTGGATTAATTTTATTTTTGTGAGGTGAAAGCACCTTTTAAATAAAATATGTAATTATCATTATAAATACTTAAACTGCTACAAACAAGGACGAACCCTAGTGAAAAAAAGTACTTTAGTATATTTCAAATATACTTACATTTGTGTAGATATAAGTATACTAAATATTAAGTGTACTACCTATAAATATATACAAAGTATACTAAAAATATGGTTGTACCAATTTTGACATTATAACTTTAAAGAAATGTATTAAATAAAAGTATATTTTAAGTGAACAAAATATATATTTGCCCAAGTGCAAATATACACTTGCTCAAGTGTACATTTAAAATATATTTTAAACATGTTTAAAATATCTTTTAAAGATATTTTGTGTAGCTTAAAATATATGCTCAAAACAGTACTATTAGTGCTTATAGTACTATTAGTACTATTATGTTTAATAGTACTATTATGATTTAAAACACTATTACTATTATGATTTAAAACAATAGCAATAACAATATTACGTTATAATAAATTTATGTTATTATATTACTACTATCATTATAAATAGTAACAATAATTATCAATCTAAGTAATACTAATTATTCTTACTATTTATTGTATTGATAATTATTTATTATTATTGTTATTAACAATAATGATTATGATTAATTATTATAATAATCATTTCAGTATAGTACTTAGCAATATAACAATTATGATATTACTAAGTATCATATTAGTTATTATATAATTAATTGTATATTGATTAACATACTAATATATTAATATTCATATTATTATTGCTATTTTTATTATTATTGTTATTAAAAACCAATAATAATAACAATATTAAATTAAAATATCTTTATGTTATTGTATTACTAATACTATTATTATTAATAGTAATAATAATAATTATTAATATAATAAAAGGTGAATTTAGAGACCAATTGTCCTAACAGTCATGAATTCAGACTGTGGCCAGGAAGCCGGAGCACCAGAGAACAAAAGAGGTGATTGTTGATTTCAGGAGGAACAGGATCAGATCAAACCCCATTTTCATCATGGGAGAAGAAGTGGAGGTGGCTGAAGAATATAAATACTTCAGTGTTCATCTGGACAACAGACTGGACCGAGACGCAACAGTGAAGCGTCAGTGGACAGCTCCGCATCTCTCTTCACCCGAGTGTCCAAGACATACGGCCTCAGATACGATGAAACAATGACAAAGTCGATCATCGAACTGTGGCCGAGGGTGTCCTGGTGCCAAGTGCACATATGGAAACCCTTATGCCTGAACATGGTGTTCGTTATGGACAATCTGTGACGAGCACAGAAGTCCAACAACAGAACACCACTCGAGTTCAGATCGGGGGGGCAGTTCCTCCCAGCCACGCCCCTCCAGGTCTCACTGTCATTACCCACATGAGTGTTGAAGCCCCCCAGTCTATACTGCTAATATATTAGCAATGTATTTAAATTACACTTAATTTTTAGTTTTGATTTACTGCTATTGCTAAAAAAATACAATTTTAATTACTCATAAAAGTCTTCTTTATTCCTACTTTCCTATTTTGTACATTACATGCATAACTAAACTACAGTACTTACACTGTTTTAGGCTACAATTACATGGAAAGATTAATTACACAAGATGTTCAAGGTAATTCAAATATTTGGTTTTATTACTGACATTTTAAAATTGTCCAATTTTACTCACAACATGTAATGTACAAAGTGGCAAAGAATAATAATAAAAGTAAGAAATTAAGTAAGTAAAAAGTGTACTTAATTAGCAATTATAATAAACCAAAAGTGTAATTGCAGCATACTGTAATCACACTACTAATATATTAAATATGTATCTACAATATACTTAAAATACATTCTAAGTATGTTAAATCGAATTCAATTACTAAAATGGTACACTCAAAATATACTAATCAAGCACGTTTTTGGTACATAAAAATAAGTAGACTTAAAGTACACTAAATACTACTCAAGTTTGTCCAGAAAAGTACCTTGAAGTATGCTTAGTACACTTTAAGTAGTGCTTAAGTACCACTTAAATACTACTTAAGCACACTAAGCACCAAATTAGTATTTCAAAAAAGTCACACTTTAAGTATGCTAATTATAAGTATGCTTGAAATATACTCATGATTAGTTCTTCTAAAAGTATGCTTATAAGTATGTTAAAATTTAACATACTTAGTACACCAATTTTTCACCAGGGAATTGCCATGGTTATTGCTTCACGTGGTGAGAGAGTACCAATGCGTTACATCTTAATGAGACAAAAACTGAGGGTAAGTTCTATTTCCATTTGAGTGAGGTTTTCACATCCTTTTAATTTTATTTTCTTTATTTTGTGTGCGTGTTAGTTTATTGTCTGAAGACAAATGCAGTTCAGTTTCATCGTTTACGCTTAAACAATAAAATATTGAAATTATGATTAAACATTGGGTTTGATGCTTCTTGGTCTAAATAACAATGAATGTAGTCAGATTTCAGTGTATTTAGGTGAGTTTTGATAGTTGATATCGTTACGACCAGCTGCTAGCTGAACGGCTGCAGCTTCCTCTTATTCAACCATGTTGCCATGCCACGTCCCACTTTGTTCTCCACCACACCAGTGACACTGGGCACCAGAGACCCCCCTGTTCTTAAGAACAGTTCAATTAATTATTTTTAAAAAAATTTAACCTTTATCTTACCAGAATAAACAACCTAATTAAGATTAAAAACCTCCATTTCATTAGTCCTGATCAAGAGGCAGCAACAAGCAACACTGAAGTTGGGCAGAGAGTTTAAACTATTTAAATGTTTTTATTGTGTATTTCATTTATTTTATCAGAATAAATTAAATTAACTGTGATGGTCATGCTGAGGACTAAGGCCTCCTACACCTCCCACAGTTTGCCCATGTGTAATCACTTCTGCTTATTTTATTATTCAAATCTTTGTGTTTCAAACATGTAAGAACAACAATGAAACGGGCAAAAGCAAAACAGGTGCTGACATCACACATTTAGTAAGAGGGGTTGGGTGGGAAGGCCTCCGTCTCAAAATACAGAAGAAATGGCTGCCAGGTGATATTGTATTGTTGAACAGTCGTTGACTGCATGTTTCAGATGTTCAAGCTTCAGATGAAACATGACATCTTCTACCCACTGCTTATGAGATGGAGGAGCAGCTCTCTTCCAATCAAATAATATTAGGCGTCTTGCAAGAAGTGTAACAAATGCTATGATATTGGCCTGCTGCATTGTTAATGGTGTAGCCAGAGAGACAACCCCAAATAGAGTAGTTAGAGAACTTCGACCAATATTCCTCTTGCATATAAATGTAATTGTCCTAAAGATCAACTCCCGAAGGAGTGAAGCCTGGGGCAAAACCAAAACATATGTCTGAGATCAGCAGGGCTGTGCCCACACAATTCTGCCTATTTTAACTAAAATTTCAGTTTTCTTCAGGGCTTGTGGAGCCACGAATAATATAACTTAATATAAAACATAAATTTGCAGCAGAATAATACATTATGACATTACTAGTATAATTTTAGAATCCTTTGAAAATAGCAAGCAGTCACTGACTGCTTGTAACTGTACGTTGAATTTCAATACATTCCACTAATTGACCCAGTAGCAGCCAAAGGCACATTATATTGTTTATTCACACAAGAAATAATGAAGCAGTAACTGAATGCAAACATATTTTAATTGTTCCTAAAGAACAAAACTATTGGCTGTTTCAGGGTGAACAGAGCTAAAAGCTGAGCTGTGAATCACCATTTGTTGATGGAGATGATGGAATTTGAAGGTTCACACAAGAAATGTATATTTATCCTGCACAGTATCCTGTAACACTTTCTACCATAGATAGAAAACCTACAGCAGTTTTATTAGAACTACTAATGTTAGAACATCATGATATGAAAAGGAAAAATGATGACAGCTAGGAACAATTAGAGGGAACCTTTGAGAAAAAATCCTGACTGGACCTAAAACTGAGTGTCTGATCAAAACTAACGGCATAATAAACGAACTAAAAATAATAATTTTATTCCATTTTAAAACCTACTTTTCAAGCCAAATAACGATCTAAACATCTGTATCAAGTTTGTCCAACAGACAGGAAAACGTTGCTCCAGGAGTATCTGTGTCCTTGCAGTAATGGGTTCCTGTTTCTGGAGTTCACCATCCATAAGAAGCATATCTAGATGTCACCCGCAGAGGATGGTGGGGGTAGGGGTGACTCCTGCTCACCATCCCTCTCCATCTCCTCCTCAGAAAGTGAGTGTCACACTGAAAATGAGGATGGAAATGTCCACCTGAACAGAAAACAAAAGGTCAGGAAGCTGCTTCCTCAGCTGTTTTTCAAGGAATTCACTTTTTATACCTGATCATGACAGCATATGTGGAGTACACGCATGGAAAAAATAAGGGAAATTGACAACTGGCGGAAAGAAGTGTCATGATAAAGAAAATATTTATCTCACAAGCCATCTTAATACTTCTAGAAACAAGACAAAAATATCCCAAAATACCTGACCAAACCTGTGACAGCTAATCTCCTACTCTGTCTCCAGCTAATGAACTAAGAACTATGGAATAATAGTAGTTAAAAGGGGTAAATAGCAAGAGTGAAAAATAACATAAAATATCAATCCAGTGATGTAGTTTAATGTAGCTCATAAAACAGAACCTGGTCGTTTAATGAGGACTTGGGTGAAGCTAACAAACAACAACAGTAGCTCAGTGCTCAAACAAATACGAAAAGGGAAACTAGATTAATGACAATGTTAATGACTGAATGTCCCGCTAATTAGCCATGGCTGAATGGAGCTAGAAACTGCCAAGACAGGACTGTAGATGTTGTATATTGACCGATGTGGAGTTCAGCGTGTTGAGTCAGGCTGAAAACATGATGTTAGAAGCGGGTCTCTGGTTAGTACAGTCACCGGTTGCATCACAATAGCGACACCCTGTCTCTCGTTTCTGGCTCTTTTCTTTTGAATCTGACGAAACGCCACATTCAGACCGCTAAACTGCAGCTGCGCTCCCATTACAAACGCATGCAAAACTTTATTGATATTTTGCTAATGTTGAAAAAACACAATTTTGCAATTGTGGCGTTTCCATTAAATAAATGCAATTAAATATTAAATTTGTTCATGTAATAAGTAATTAAAAACATGCTGTGCCATCCTCCTCCGAACACTTCCTGTTGTTTTCGTCAGCAGTAACATCTGATTGATGGTAAATTGACTCATGCGATGTAAATTTATTTTTGTAACTACAGTTTTGTCAATGAAAACCTGGCTACTGAAGACCTGACCCACTACAGGAAAACCTCGTGATCTGTGTAAAGCTCACCCGGGCTGTGCTGCACTGAGGAGGTTCAGGTGGAATTTTCATATTTTTTCTCCAACATTGCTGGTTAGAAGTCATAAGCTGCTGCTGCTTCATGTGTTTATCTCAGTGAGGAAAACTACACAGCTTAAATCATGAAGCGTCGCTTGAAAAACTCACAGCTTCTGACTCAGCTAATGCTGCTACAATCTATAAAAAAAATCTGACTTCTATTTGATCAGGCTAACATCAGTATGTTTCATATGTTTTATATGACTTCATAATTCTTTTAATGACATATTTCAGAGTAATTCCAGTTAATTGTGGAGTAAATGATGTACACTGTCAAATTTTGAAGCATTTCAGCTTTTTCCTTTGCCACCCCCTCTTCTTTTCAAGGGTCCTGATTTCAGGACAGTTAAATCAACAACAATAAATTATCTGAAGGAGCGGCTCAAGAAGCAACAGGTGTTTGGACAAATATGATGATTTCAAAATGTAATCAGGATGTCCCTGGATAGAAGCCTGGCATCTTAATCAGTTAGTAAAACCAAATAAATGTTGAGTTTCATTGTTCCTGAGGAGAGTCAGGAAGCATCACTCACCGCAACGGAGCTGGAGGCCCATGTGGGAGCGCTCTGCTCTGATCTGAGGGCACTGATGTGACTGCAACATTCTGACACAAGGCAGCGTCTGAAGACCTGTCAGGAAAACAGAAAGGAGAGGAAATGGTTGCAACTCCGATGAAATGACCAGAACTTACTGCTCTGTGTGGAAAAAAGGAGGCCATGGTTCAGCAGCAGGGAAACGTCACCTGGCTGAGGAGACTGAGTGGAAAATGGACGGACTCTGGTGGAAGAGAAGCTCTGCAGCCTGCAGTGATGGCTCTGGTGTAGACAGGATGCATGCTGGGCAGCTGCTGGAACATTGACAAGCGCAATACAACTCTGATGATGATGTCAGAGAATGGATGACAGTTTGTTTTTATCCATCACACAAACATGCCCAGATAACAGATTCAGTCCTAAAGGCTCTGAACAGATCCAGTCTCTATGTTTGGTTGAGTTTGGGTCCAACTGGTTCTCTGGACTATCAAGGCCTCTGAATCTGCAGAGTAACATTTGCTACACTTTTTTTAAAATATGAAAACATGCAATAAACTTTGGTGGCGTTTTGAACTCAAATCAAAACAGGAGACAAAAAAAGCCACTGCATGCCTTTACGTTAGATTAGTGCAACTGGTTAAAAAAAAAAAAAAATTAATCAGGGAGTTGCAGCTGAGCCAATAGCGCTGCACTTTAAGCAACAGACAGTGAGACGAAGCCTCTCCTACATCCTGTCACCCCCCAGGAGAGCTCAGCTACATCTGTCAAGGTAATGGACTAGCCTCCCCCTGAGACTTCTGCAGCTGTGAAAATAGTGGTCAGATTAATGAAATCCTCAAAGTGCTTCGTTCAACATTTAATGATGTTAAGAGATCTCCTTTAAGCCAGAAGAACTTCTTTCTGCATGGCCTCTTCACATTTCTTCCTAGTTTCTAGTTCCTATAAACTAGTTTTCCTCCACAACTAGAAAAGCTGCAATCCAGTGTTCTGGAAAACCAAGTTTATGCTCTTATGTTAAGAAAGTTTAGCTTAGTTCCCATAATAAATGCTTAAAGCAGAAACTGCTTGAAACCTGCTTAGTGAGTTATTGTGACCTGAAAAGCTGCAACACAGACTCTGGAAAGTGAGGAGGGTTGTATAATCCTCATGAATGTAAACTGCAATAATTTCCTGTATCCAAGTTAAAACCAGTCCTTGACTGATGTGTATAAAAATTATTCACCCTCTTGTTTACCTTTGTATTACTTTTATAAGTCAATCAAGCTCAACTAAATTTGTCTTTTCTGATGAAAACAAATCCCAAAAAACCTTTAATGTCAAAGTGAAAATTAATTTCTGCAAAATGACAAAAATGTGAAACAAAATAAGTGACTCAGGTGGTGAGGACAGCCTGATCTAGACAAATTTACACATGGACTGCATTCCTCTCATTTACTGATGATGATCTAACTGAACTCCAGTGTTCAGAGACTGAGATATTTTAGTAAATGGTAAGTGGTTTGTACTTGTACAGCGCCTCATCAAATCCAAAGAACCCAAAAACACTTCACATTACATTCAGTCATTTACACACACATTCACATGCTGATGGTGGCAGCTGTGGCTATTATCCAGTAGCCACAGCTGCCCTGGATCAATCTGACAGTAGTGAAGCTACCATGGAGCGGAGCCACCGGGCCCTCTGACCAGCAGCAGGCAAGACGGGTGAAGTGTCTTGGCCAAGGACACAATGACAGAGGTGGACAGAGAAGGAATCAAACTGACAACCCTATTTTGGGGGGCAAACTCCTACCAGCATCGCCACCATCATCCCAACAGTATCCTGACTTATACGTTTCAATGAGCTTTTCTCTGATTTGGTTGTTGTCTTCATGCTGTAGTGTTAGGCTGGAATACTGATGAACCAGTGATGGACTTTCCACACACACTCAACTATTCTACTCACTGTGAAACTACTAGGACCAATTGGCTGGACCTCTGTTGAATTAGGTCACAGTGAATTTAAGGTGTGAATATTCCCTTATTTTATCGTACATCATTTTATCTTACATCATTTTATCCAATTGACATTTTGTGGAATTGAGTTTTCACCTTGACATTAGTTTTTTATTTTGTCAAAAATGCCACATTCTGTTGCTAAATCCAGGACAATCCTGGAGGAAAAAATGTCAGAGGCTGGAGGAGACCAGAGGATGGAGGTTTAACATCCAGCAGGACAACCAGCCTAAACATCCAGAGATACAATGACATAGTTTACATCACAGTCCAGTCTTAAATGCAAAAAGTAATGTTCACAGAGGCTCCATGAATAAAACTCTCTGTCAAAACCAGGAGTGGAAATTAAAAATTTTCTCCACCAGCCACAGTGGCTGGTAGAGAATTTTTTTTACTGGCCATTCAAGCATTTCACCAGCCACTGTTTTTTTCTTTTGATTACAAACCCTACCAGTACAAGCAAATGATATAAAATATGTGATTTATTCTCAACTATGAAAACCGATTTACTAACAATAACTTTACCATACACATACATAATAATTTAGCATAAAGCATGGACACCTTAACAGGGTTGTAGTGCAATAAGTTCATTTGAAGTAATTTCTACAGCAAACATTAGCTACAAAACCCAATCATTCTTGCAATGTTGAACATTTCCACATTTTGGCTACAACTCCCCCTGATAGTATTTATTAATGATGTGTTTAGCCATTTATAAAATCTGTTTAAATTGTATCAATAGCTGTTTTCTGTTTCATTTGATTTCTCTTACTTATTACGTTTTCTATTGAAATTCACAATTATTATTACTAAAATATCTCAGAACGTGTTCATTATTAATTCCACGAGCCATCATTATTAATGTTTTACTCCAGAGTTTTTCTGACTACCTGGAGCTTAGTGTTGATTTCCTCCTCCCTGACTCACACACACGCACACACACACACCTGCCCTCCGATCTGCATGAATTATTTGCTTTATGAACATTTTCACTCCTTTTTGTCGAACAGCAGCTCATCTGAACTCTTCTTCAATTTGTCCCTGGTCTCTCTTCTGTTCTCCTGGTCTCCTCCTCCGAAGACAATAAAGCCCCGGAATCGCTGATTCTCTCTCTTTCTCAGCTACTGTAACTGTTACGGAGTAAAGCTTCTTCTCAAACAAGACGGAGGCTCGTATTTCTTTTACTGAACCTTTCTGTTCAGTATTTATTGAAGAGAAAAAGAACAGCGTCAGCTGATAACGGGCAACAGCTGTTCGTAACCAATAGCAATCAAAAGTCAACAAAGCAAGATAGTGACAAAACCGTAACAGATCCTTAAGCATTCTTCAAAATAAAAGACTTCCTCTATTCAAATAAATCATGTCTTGCACTTAAATATATTTCACTTCACCTTTGTAATTATATACAATCATGTTCAATACAATTAATAATCATGTAATTATGCTTAACATATAATTGTAAATCAGTCACATATCATGCAAATATACCGAACAACATAAGTGTAAAAAAGTCACAACATCAACTACACCAGCGGTCAAAGTTCGTGTGGTAAACATATATAGGATAGTTTGACACATTTTTATGTACTCTTTAGCTTTTGCCGTAGTTTTTCTGACCCGCCCCGTCTCCTATCCTCTCACTTTTCTCGGACTCTGGTTAGCAGCTAACTGTTAGCTGAAATAGCTCTATTTATTTAGAGGGAGGGGCGGGCCAAGGAGAACCGATGGATTTCATTGGATAAGCCTAATGTTCATCAATAAAATCAACCATTGAGCATCGTGGTCGATAAAAATTATGTTTAATATATTTTTTTGTTAAATTATGACAGCAGGCCTGCCAGTAAATGCATCAGTCTGTAGTCCAGGCGGTCAATCCTCCCCTGGACAGAAGTTCATTCTGAATGCAACTTTTTTTTTTTGTTCTGTTCAAATTGTCAACCCGCCACAGTTTGGCCAGTGGCGTGTGCTAATTTCCACCCCTGGTCAAAACTATTTAAGAAAAATGCACACAAATTTCAGTCTCTAATCTAGAAAGCTGGAAGTCACTCTAAAAGGCTTGCAGCTGTTAGTACTCAGGGGATGGAATAAAAATGCACACCACACTTTCCAGATTTGTTTTTGAAGCTGCAGTAATACTTTGTTTATATTACACAGAATCTCAGAAAATATGTTCATGATTTTGTGATAAAATATGAAAACGTTGGCGTGTATATGTTTTAAAAGGAATGCAAGACAAATTATATGTTAGATATGAAGACATGAAACTGGTGCATCACCTGTGATTGGTGGAGGAATCTGGAACCTGTCCAACGTGTTGCTGCGTTGCTGTTTGCGATGACTCCAACAGCTCTGGGGAAGTTCTGGGATGAACATTTGTGTGAAAATTTTTGGTAACACACCCCTTCAAATAAAGTGTTACCAATTTTTTATACATGTACAGTACATAGCAGATATAAATAATATTTCATGCAACTCACATTATGTAAATCAAACTGGGATAACTCTGTTTTAGTTTTCAAACATGAGTGAGGAGGGGGTCGTTGGAAGAACCAATGTTTTGATCTCAAACTGACTGTAAGAAATTTGTAAATATTTAATTAGTCTGCATCAGTACATAGTCAAAATTCACCCTAACTGAAGGGCGCACAATCCTGATACAGAAGGATCCCTCAAAGGGTTCAGTCCCATCCAACTATCGGCCAATAACCTGTCTCCCTACAACATGGAAGCTCATATCAGGCATCATAGCGGCTAAGATAAGCGGACACATGAGCACTGCACAGAAGGGCATCGGCATAAACAGCAGAGGAGCCAAACACCAACTCCTGGTAGACCACACAGTCGCCCGAGACTGCAAAACCCGACACACCAACCTGTGCACCGCTTGTATTGATTACAAGAAAGTCTATGACTCAATGCCAGATACCTGGATCATTGAATGCTTAGAGATGTACAACATCAATAGTACTCTAAGAGTCTTCATTGCAAACTCGATGGGGCTGTGGAAAACCACCCTTTAAGCCAACTGTAAACCACTTGCACAAGTGTCCATCAAATGTGGCATATACCAAGGAGATGCTCTGTCCCCACTGCTGTTCTGCATAGGCCTGAACCCCCTCAGCCAAATCATCAACAAGACTGGCTATGGATACCGACTCAAGAATGGGGCCACAATCAGTCACCTCCTCCACATGGATGACATCAAGCTGTACGCCAAGAGCTAGCAAGACATCGACTCACTGATCCACACCACCAGGATCTACAGCACTGACATTGAGATGGCATTCGGACTAGAGAAGTGGCCGGATGGTTACAAAGAGAGGGAAGGTCATCCGCACAGAAGGGGTCTCACTCCCAGAAGGAACAATAGCAGACATTGAGGACAGTTACAAGTACCTGGGAATACCACAAGCAAATGGCAACCTCGATGAGGTCACAAGGAAAGGAGCCACAGCCAAATACCTCCAATGAATAAGGCAAGTCCTGAGAAGCCAGCTCAATGGCAAGAACAAGATCCGTGCAATAAGCAGCTATGCCTTACCAGTAATCAGATACCCTGCCGGAATAATTAGCTGGCCAATGGAAGAGATGAAGGCCACGGATGTTAAGACTCGGAAGCTACTAATCATGCATGGAGGGTTCCACTCCAAATCCAGCACCCTGAGACTGTACACAAGCCGTAAGGAAGGAGGCAGAGGACTAGTGAGTGTGAGAGCCACTGTCCAGGATGAAACATCCAAGATCCATAAATACATCAAGGACAAAGCCTCAACAGACGATGTGCTCAGCGAATGTCTCAGACAATGGGGAACAGAGGACGAGATGCTGGAGGAACCATCATGGGAAGACAAGCCCCTACATGGGATGTACCACCGACAAATAACTGAAGTGGCTGATATCAGGAAATCCTACCAATGGCTGGAGAAAGCTGGACTCAAGGACAGCACAGAGGCCCTCATCCTGGCTGCACAGGAACAGGCCCTAAACACCAGAGCAATAGAGGCTCAGCTCTACCACACCAGACAAGACCCAAGGTGTAGGTTGTGCAAGGAGGCCCCTGAGACAGTCCAGCACATAACAGCAGGGTGCAAGATGCTGGCAGGGAAAGCGTACATGGAACGACATAACCAAGTGGCGGGCATAGTGTACAGAAACATCTGTGCAGAATATGGACTGGAAGCCCCGAGGTCAAAGTAGGGAACACCCCCAAATGTGGTGGAGAATGACTGAGCTAAGATCCTGTGGGACTTCCAGATCCAGACAGACAAGATGGTAATGGCGAACCAACCGGACATTGTGGTGGTGGCTAAAGAACAGTGGAAAGCCGTTGTGGTGGATGTATCAATACCAAGTGACATCAGGAAAAAGGAGCACAAGAAACTGGAGAAATACCAGGGCCTCAGAGAGGAAATGGAGAAGGCCTGGAAGGTGAAGACCACAGTGGTGCCTATGGTCATCGGGGCCCTGGGGGCAGTCACCCCCAAACTGGAGCAGTGGCTAAAACAGATCCCAGGAACAACATCAGACATCTCAGTCCAGAAATGTGCAGTTCTAGGCACAGCCAAGATAGTGCGCAGAACCCTCAAGCTCCCAGGCCTCTGGTAGAGGACCCGAGCTCAGAGGATGAAAAGAGACCACCCGCAGAGGGTGAGAAGGGAATTTTTTAAAATTTATTTATTTATTTATTTATTTTTTATAAATCACCAACATTTCTCTCAAACAGGAAGGGTTTTTTGTTAGAAACTGAAAGGAAAAAAAACACCAACAAAAAAAAAATTCTCTTACCACTTCTACTTTCTCCCAGCATCTCACATAGCAGAGGACTCTACCCAAGCTCATGATTGAATGATCTTAAAAATGCACTGAATGTATGCTTTGGCCACTGAAGTGGTGCACAGTCATTTAATAATAATACATACATACAATTTTTATGTTTTTTCGCTTACACATTTAATTCCATCCTTTGTGTGTGAATTTGTGACAAACATGTTTGTAGCATTCTTATTTCTAATACAATTCTTTAAATGTGACTGAAAGCTGAGAAAATGGCTGATGATTTGATAAAATATGTATTCTACCTCTAAATCTAAGCAGTTTGGCTTCTGTCAGTTCTGTCACGATGCAATTACTAAAAAAAATTATTTATTAAAAATAATTTATTTTACATAATAGCTGCTGTAGGAGTTGTTAAATTGTTAAATTTATGTTTTATCCTATGACTGATGAATATTGCACTGTGCTACAAACAAGGCATTAAGTCTAGTTTTAGTCTTTCATTGAACTTGCAGAAACTACAGCAGCTGCAGTGAACCACAGCAAAGACAAAATAATGTAGAAAAACCCTTGAACATTAAAAAAACTCATTTTTTCCTCACTTTTTGTGTCTGTGCTACACACATTTGTTGCCATAGCAACAGAGTGACAAATACACTAAATGACAGCAGAGATTATGTTCACGTATCAGGATTCAACATCAAAAACACGCAAACATTTCCCACACAAACAGAACAGTCTGTTACAATATCATGTTTTCATGCTTAGTGGTTCATTTGCAATCATTTATAAGTGATTTTCAGAACATAGCAGTTATTGATTAGCTAATTTAAACATCTGCACTGCTGATCTGTCAGAGTTGCTCACTCCCTCATTACTTTTTTAAATTAAAACTTTTTACTGACATGTGAAATATGACAGCCTGGGATCTTGCTAAATTACTCTACTTACTACTGTTGCTATTAGCTGACTGCATTTCTTTTGCAGTTGAATGGTTTATGTAATTTTTATAATTATTAGAGAAAGAAAATCCAGCAGTAATATTTACACAAAAAAGCTAAGAGTTGTGCATAAAACGTCCGGTCCTCCACAGTTCAGCATTAATTCTGTCTTATACAGATCATGTGATCAGTGGACAGATTAGAAATGACATGACTGGTATGCTTTATGTCTGATTTCTTGATTTTTTCCCCCCTCATCATTCTCCTCCTCAGCTATGCAGGAAAAATCCAGTGAATGCTGAAGCCTATCAATGCTGATGCTTTTCAGAATCAAAATCTGAACAGACTGTATGACTGTGTGAACAAACAAGAAATTTGACCTTTGTTTTAAATGCTCACAGCTTGCAGACATCAAGTACGAACAGATAAAATTTAGAGGGATAAACTAAAGAACAGTATATACACATGGTTATGTACAGCCAATTTTTATATAAGGGAATAAAATAAGGGCAGGCTGTAGAACACAGGTGTCAAACTCCAGTCCTCAAGGGCCGCTGTCCTCCAGTTTTTAGATGTGCCAGAGGTTCAAAAACGCTGGAATGAAATGGTTTAATCACCTCCTCCTTGTGTAGATCGGTTCTCCAGAGCCTTAATGACCTGATTATTCTATTCAGGTGTGGTGCAGCAGAGGCTCATCTAAAAGTTGCAGGACACCGGCCCTTGAGGACTGGAGTTTGACACCCCTGCTGTAGAAGAACAAATATGTAGTTTGTATCCAGGATGTGTGGGATCTGCTGAGATGTTAACTGCAGTTTTTCTAAACTCTGACCTGTACAAATCCAGGATGGAAGGAAGGTCCGCCCTGATGATCCTCTCTATAGACCTAATTGTTCATTGCAGATTGGACCTGTTTTGTTCTGTGGATGAACCGAGCCAAACCCCATGGTGATGGACAGAGGAGACATCATTGTTCAGTCTGTTCAGAATAATCACAGTACAGATGATGAGCAGCATGGACTGAAGCCAGTAATTCGTACTTCTCAAGTTGTCCTAGAAAGTCCAGTATCTCCTAGGCCTACTTCTAAGCAGTGAGAACATTTATATTCCATAAGTCCAATATCTGCAGAACTACTGTTCAGTTTCAACTGTTCTTGAAACTGAACAGTTTGTTCAGTTTCAACAACAAACTGTTTTGTATAATGGTTAAAATCTCTAATTTTTAATGGGACCCCAGGCTAAAACCATGCTGATAAAGACCCTTACTTCAGGAGTCAGGAATCCACCCTTGATCTTCCTTCCAAGCGGCATGGCCAGAACCCAAATGATGAGACAACTGTGACAAGCAATCGTTTTGATCTCACTAAAAAACTTGATAAGGTTCTCTTTATATTCAGCAACACTCTGCAGGCCATACCTGTGATTAAAAATAAAGAGAGGTTTAGAGTTCTGTGAACTGAACAGGTTATAGGCTTATCTGTAAGGATTGATGTTGTAGAAAAAAGTTACTTTGTATAAAACTTTGGCTTTTTTTAAATTATGTGTGGTAATAAAAGTTAAAATAATGAAAAGCTCAAGCTGTTAAGATGCTCATTATTTCATTCACATGATACTAGTAGCACATGTCTGATGTTGAGGAAAAGATCTGGCTTTCATTTACCACACCAGGCTTTGCTGAGACCTGGCAAAGCCTCTCCATGGGTTGCCACCTTATCGTGGTGGAGGGGTTTGAGTGTCCCAGTGATCCTAGGAGCTATGCTGTCTGGGGCTTTATGCCCCTGGTAGGGTCACCCAAGGCAGACAGGTCCTAGGTGAGGAATCAGACTAAGCACAGCCTGAAGACCCCTTAAGATGAACAATAACAATGGATCTAGTGTTTCCTTGCCCGGACGCGGGTCACTGGGGCCCCACTCTGGAGCCAGGCCTGGAGGTGGGGCACGTTGGCGAGCGCCTGGTGACTGGGATTTTACCCATGGAGCCCGGCCGGGCTCAGCCCAAAGAGGAGACGCGGGTACCCCTTCTTATGGGCTCACCACCTGTGGGAGGGGCCAAAGTGGTCGGATGCAGTGTGGGATGGGTGGTGGCAGTTAGGATGGCAGTCCAATCCTTGGTTACAGAAGCTGGATCTTGGGATGTGGAATGTCACCTCTTTGGTGGGGAAGGAGCTGGAGCTAGTGTGTGAGGTTGAGAGGTTGCGGCTAGAAACAGTCGGTCTCACCTTGACGTATGGCTCAGGTTCTGGAACCATACTCCTTGAGAGGGGCTGGACATACTTTCACTCTGGAGTTGCCCATGGTGAGAGGCACCAGGCAGGAGTGGGCATACTGGCTTCCCCCTATCTTGGTGCCTGTATGTTGGGGTTTATCCCGGTGAATGAGAGGGTAGCCTCCCTCTGCGTAAGGGTGAGGGAACAGGTTCTGACCATTTGTGCTTACCGGCCAAATGACAGTTCAGATTACCCACCTTTCTTGGAGTCCTTGGAGGGGGTACTGGAGAGTTGCCCCTCCTGGGGACTTCAACGCTCACGTGGGCAATCACAGTGAGACCTGGAGGGCCATGGTTCGGAGGAACGGCCCCCCCAATCTGAACTCGAGTGGTGTTCTGTTGTTGGACTTCTGTGCTCATCATGGATTGTCCATAACGTACACCATGTTCAGGCATAAGGGTGTCCATATGTGCACTTGGCATCAGGACACCCTAGGCTGCAGTTTGATGATTGACTGTCATCATTTCATTGATGACCATATGTCTCCAGAAGTAGCTGATGGTACTGGTAGTCAAAGCAGCATGCGACTCACGTGTTTGCTGAGGCAAAAACTCGGGTGTGGGAGGAGTTTGGAGAGGCCATGGAGAAAGACTTCTGCATGGCTTCGAGGTGATTCTGGTCCACCATCCAGCGTGTCAGGAGGGGGAAGCAGTGCAGCACCAATACTGTTTATAGGGGGATGGTGTGCTGCTGACCTTGACTCGGAAATTGTGGGCCGGTGAGCAGAATACTTCGAAGACCTCCTCAATCCCACCAACATGCCTTCCATTGAGGAAGATGAGCCTGGGGACTCTGGGTCGGGCTCTCCAGTCTCTGGGGACGACATTGCCGAGGTGGTTAAAAAGCTCCTCAGTGGCAGGGCCCCAGGGATGGATGAGATTCCGGAGTTCCTTAAGGCTCTGGATGTTGTAGAGTTGTGCTGGCTGACGCGACTCTGCAATATTGCATGGACATTGGGGGCAGTTCCCCTGGATTAGCAGACTGGAGTGGTGGTCCCCCTGTTCAAAAAGGGGGACCAGAAGGTGTGCTCCAATTACAGAGGGGTCACACTCTTAAGCCTCCTTGGCAAGGTCTATTCAGGGGTCCTGGAGGAGAGTCCGTTGGATAGTTTTAGTGGTCTTAGGATCACATCTCTGCTTTTTGCAGATGATGTGGTCCTGTTGGCTTCATCAGGTCGTGATCTGCAGCTCTCGCTGGAGTGGTTCGCAGCCAAGTGTGAAGCGGCCAGGATAACGATCAGTGCTTCCAAATCCGAGGCCATGGTCTTGAGCCGGAAAAGGGTAGGAGTGCCTTTTCCAGGTCGGGGGGATGTCCTGCCCCAAGTGGAAGAGTTCAAGTATCTCGGGATCTTGTTCACAAATGAGGGAAGAAGGGAGCGGGAGATCGACATGCGGATTGGCACAGTGTCTGCAGTGAAGCCTGCACCTGTACCAGTCCGTCGTGGTGAAGAGAGAGCTGAGTCAAAAAGCAAAGTTCTCGATTTACTGGTCAATCTACATTCCTACTCTCATCTATGGTCATGAGCTTTGGGTCATTACCGAAAGAACGAGGTCGTGGACAAAAGTGGCTGAAATGGATTTTCTCCTTAGGGTGTCTGGGCTCTCCCTTAGAGATAGGGTGAGAAACTTGGTCATCCGGGAGGGACTCAGAGTAGAGTATAAGCGGAAGACAATGGATGGATGGATGGCAGTTCAAAGTGCTTCACATCATAAAAAACACAAAAAATGCAAAGTCATACAACATAGTAAACAATTGAGGTATAACAATTTGTCAAGTGCCATCACATCAAAATGTTGATTAATGTGTCATTTATGTTTTGAGACATGGTTTAATTTGATTGTCTTCTGTACTTTTACACAAAAGAATCAGGCCGTCACTTCTATTCCCAGTTTCCATGACATGTTTGTTTAAAACCACAAAGTTAACAGTGGAGGGGACTTGAGCTGACCCCAGCAGTCATTAAGTGGGAGGTCCCCAATCCATTGCAGGGCCATTTGAGTAGAGACACAGAGGACAAACAATCATATAATCTCCTAAGAACAATTTCAAGAGACCAGTCATGTTTTTAGACTGTGGGAGGAAGCTAAGGTACCAAGATAGAATATGCAAACTCCATTGTAATGAAGAGATCTTCATTACTGGGACTGTTTTTACTTAAGTCACTGTATAGCACTTTAAAAGCACTTTTTGCACTTTATTAACAAGCACTTTACTTAGCACTGCATCTTAAGCAGAGATTTGCACATAAATAACAATTTGCACACGAGAAGTTTTAATTGTATTTATTGAGTATTTTAGTAATTAGCATGTAGCCTTTTGTTCTGGGCTCTGCACAGCTGCTCCTCATTGACAAGTGAGGTGGTTGCCTGTGGAGGGAGGATAATTGTTACTCAGAGCAATGAGCTACTGGTGGGTAAAACTGAGCAAATGTTTGTGCATAATTTGTTAGGTGTGGAGTGCTGATATTGAGTGACTCACCTGTCTTTTCTGTGTCCTCTCCAGGGTGTTTGGACAAATACTACCCCGGGGGTCCAGACACCATTTATAGGTTCCGGGAGAGGCCATTGAAAAGTGTGGGGAGAGAATTGTTTATGGGTTTTTTGTGGCGTTTCATTTGGTGCAAGATAAAATATAAAATATTTATAAAAAGTAAATTTAAATGTTTATATTTAGTAAAATGTATTTTATTTAAATAGGTGGAGATTGGTTAAGTGAGATCCCCCTGTGAATTGGAGGTGGTTGGATCCAACACAGCTGAGACTATTTAAGCCTGCCGTTTCACCTGTGAAATTGGTGAAACGGTGAAATGGTGAAAATTATTTCAAATAAATCACAATAAAAGATGCATATGGTGTTCATATGGTTTCCTTCTCAAAGGAAAACTCACCCTGGGTCACAGAAAGATAAGTTAAAAATAATTTGGATTATCTTATTTCAGTTCATACAACAGATGATACTCTTACCATAAAATCCAATGAAATTTCTTATGCTAAAGCTAAAGTCAAAAGTGCATGTACAGTCAGAACCTGTCTAGTCTACAGTATGTCTAGAAAAACAGACTGCTTGTGGCCTGTAGCCACAGATGTTCACTTGTCCATCCAGAAAGATCAGCAAAACTTGACCTCTTTCTGTCTGCAGTGAATATGATTATTAACCTTCCGACCTTGTCCTGGTAATGGAAGGAATGTGTTTTGTGAAACAAGGTGTTTTGGACAAGTCTTCAAAATCATTTGGAAAAACCAATAATAGTTTGGTTTACAACCGTTTTGCATTTGTGGGTGAATAAACAACCTTTAAGAAAGAAACTATCATAATTAAAGGTCTCAACATACTTGAAAAATTTAAGAACCATGGTGATAAAGTACCATCTCATTAAAAGTTTTTCAAGCATCACTAGAAGGGCCAACTTCTTAAAATAGAAGTACAAGAGAACTTGTGCATTACTTTGTTCTCTGCGAAAGACATAAAATGTATAGATGCAAGCAGTGTTGAATGGCTTTAAAGGTCAGGGCCACTCTGGTGCATCTTGAGACTGCAAGCTATCAGCATCAAAACCTCAACAGCGCAGTACTATTAACAATCTTCAATGTTATCTTTAGCAAGGCTCAGTTCCTGCAAGTAGCCAGAATTGTACACTCTTTTATGTGTGAGGCTCCTGCTCTTGTTATATGTTGAGAGTGTGATTTCTGGCAGAATATGGCATAGGTGACATCTAAGCTTTAAGATTAATGTGTGAGGTATTTGTCACACTTTATGCTTAAGTGTGACAGTAGAATGGATTCAATCATTTTGTGGTAAAGACAAGGGAGAAGAAAGATTTACTTTGGACTTGAGTTGAGATGGGGTCAGGTGGTGATCCATCTGAAGCAACACCACCAGGCCTTTATACATGGAGCGTTGCACTAGAATGGAAGAACAAACAGGAATCAGACCAGAGCAGTTAAAGTGAAACATCAGAGCTTGAACAGCAGATAGGCAGCTGAGAATGTAAAGTATGCACACAGCTGCTACACTGGAAAACTGTATCTGGCAGTTTGCCTCATTAAACTGGTTATGGCCAAAAGCTTTGGCTGCAACACAAGTGTTGTGGTTTTAACTATTTTTAAAGAATGTTTTCTATGACTTACTGAACATAAATGTAAAACATCTTTATTACCAATATCCAAATTTATGTCAGAGTCTAATTTTATGTTGTGAAGCCATGGTGCTTCATCATGCTGGGAAATACACAGATCATTAACAGATTGCTCCTGGATTGTTGGACAAAGTTGTTATATTTTAAATTTGATCCCAATGTTTATTCTTATCAATGACATTATACAAAATTCTAAGTACCCATCTCCAGTCATTTACAAAAAATGCATACATGGATTACATCAGGATGCCGGACAGGATTTATGGAAGGCCTTCATTTTTTCTTAACTGGACAAGTGATTTTCTAAATGTGTTGAGCAATCTTGTAGAGCCACCATCAGCTAGGATTTTTCAAACATAATTTCATGCCTGTCTCTTGTGCTGCATCTTCTGCAGAATTTCAGTCTGTTCTTGATCTTTTTCTTGGACAAAAGCACTTCTTTGCTGCTGCGGTTGTAGTCAACTTCCTGTGGTCGAAGTTGACCACACACCAACTTGCAGCTGCTGTTGCTCTGGTGGCAACATTCTGACTGCATATCTGGGACTCTTAAACATCTTCCAACTCTGAACTTAACATTTCACGCTGAAGTTATTTTTGATTCAGAAAAATGTTTTTTATGCTGCCACAGTCTTAGCATGGCAGAGTATTTATTTTTGCTGAATTGCAAATCCAATTCCCAGCAGTCTAATTACCCATGGTGAGCAAAAATACAGTGAGAGCTTTGCCAAAAAAGTTTAGAATACAATATTTAAACAGACATAATGAGAAAGAACACAGAATCATCTAAAAAATTAACATAAAATTTGACACCAGAATGTTGGAAAAACATTTGTGTCACTTTCAAAAATATTTGCCAAGAGACAATTATTAAATATATGTGCTTTGCTTTGGAAATAAAACATTTGAGATTCGTAGAATTAAACATGTACAACTAATTTTGAACAATAATTTATTACTCACCCGAACCACCTAGAATGACCACAAACTTGTTGTGTAAAAGCTGCCTGGCTTGGCTCTTTGTTACCATGGAGCTCATGGCTGATAACGTTTCACAACACTGATAGTTGGGACTGAGGGAACAAATATAATACACCATCATCTCATCTCATTAACAAGGCATTATGTCTACTGATATTGTTTTTTGTACAGTCTTAAGAAATGAGTGCTATGAATTCCACATTTATTGCATAAACGCACTTAACACCAGGTCAGAATAATGTTCATAAATGATTGTGAGGAAGTATCTTGGATTGGAAATACAAGCTGCAACAGGCTTACTTAAACTTAAAACTACACAGTTCTGATTAAAATAAAAAAAGTCCTGCTGGTTCACAATAAGGTAGTAACCTGCCATAGTGAAACAAATACTTTAGTATATTTCAAATATAATTACATTTGTGTAAGTACAATTTAAGCATACTAAGTATTAAGTGTACTACCTATAAATATATATAAAGTATACTAAAAGCATGATTGTACCAATTTTTATATAACTTTAAGTGCACTTAAGTATAATTGTACCAAAATACACTTTTAAGAAATATATTAAATAAAAGTATAATGAAGGTATTAATTACTTGGCTGTACAACACTTAAAATGTGTGTTAAATGATAAAAGGAATGCATGTTGAATGATAAATGAAACAGATACAAACAGATTGAAGTATTTTATTGATTGTGTGTTTTTATGCAGTGGCATCTCAGCTGGAACTGGTGGTGGCCTGCTAAAATACAAAAACAAAGGATAATACACTCCTGATCAAAATCTTAAGACCAGTCAAAAAATTGCAAGAATTTGCATTTTGCACTGATGGATCTTAAGGTTCTAAGTAGAGCTTCACAATGTTAAAGGAAAAAATCAGTGCAAGAGACAAGAACTTTTGAGCGGGGAATTCTCTGGAAACTGCATTTACACTCAAACATGATTTTTTCAGCTGATCAAAAGTTTAAGACCATAGTCTTTAAAAGCCAAAAGCTGTGCAAAAATCTGGATTCCATGTCATTTTCTGTCAAGTCTTTACACTGTCAAGACCTCCTGATGGCAAAAGCAAAAAAGCTCACTGACTTTGAACGTGGTAGGATTGTTGAGCTGCATAAGCAAGGTCTCTCACAACGTGCAGTCGCTGCTGAGGTTGGACGCAGTAAGACAGTCATTTTGCATTTTTTAAATGATCCTGAGGATTACGGAACAAAAAAGTCAAGTGGTAGACCCAAAACAATTTCACCAGCTCTGAGCCGCAGGATCCGATTGGCTGTCCGTCAAGACATGGGACGATCCTCTACCCAAATTAAGGCCATTACTGGTGCTGACTACAGCCCAATAATTATCAGACGGCATCTGCGAGAGAAGGGCTTCAGAAACAAAAAACGTCTTCAAAGGCCACGTCTTCTTCAACGCCACAAAATTGCCCGTTTGGACTTTGCAAGGGTGCACCAAACGGGACATTGAAAGGTGGAAGAAAGTTGTCATCTCTGATGAGAAAAAATTTAACCTTGATGGTCCTGATGGCTTCCAACGTTACTGGCATGACAAGGAGATCCCACCTGAGATGTTTTCTACACGGCACAGTGGTGGGGGCGCCATCATGATTTGGGGTGCGTTTTCCTACAATGGAACAATGGAGCTTCAGGTTGTGCAGGGGCGTCAAGCAGCAGCTGGCTATGTGGAGATGTTGCAGCAGGCATCCCTCATGACTGAGGGCCCTCGTCTGTGTAGTAATGATTGGGTTTTTCAACAGGACAATGCTGCAGTTCACAATGCCTGCCTGACAAAGGAGTTCTTCTAAGAGAATAACATCACTCTTTTGGACCATCCTGCATGTTCCCCGGATCTAAACCCAACTGAGAACATTTGGGGATGGATGGCAAGGGAAGTTTACAAAAATGGACATCAGTTCCAGACAGTGGATGCCCTTCATGAAACCATCTTCAACACTTGGAGCAACGTTCCCACTAGCCTCCTGGAAACACTGGCATCAAGTATGCCTAAACGATTGTTTGAAGTCATTAGCAAGAATGGTGGAGCTACTCATTACTGAGTCCTTTTTTTTGACACTTTGATTTCTGTTTTGGGGGGTTTTCAGGGTTTTTTGAGCCATGGTCTTAAACTTTTGATCAGCTGAAAAAATCATGTTTGAGTGTAAATGCAGTTTTCAATTAATTCCCCGCTCAAAAGTTTTTGTCTCTTACGCTGATTTCTTCTTTTAACATTGTGAAGCTCTACTTAGATCCAATAGTGCAAAATGCAAATTCTTGCAATTTTATGACTGGTCTTAAGATTTTGATCAGGAGTGTATAAGTATTGTGACTGTTTGAAATGCACTGAAATGCTTGAAGGCTTTGTGTGGGTGTGGCTTACCTCTGTCTCTTCCTCTGCAGGGTGTTCAGGCTAAAAGATTCCCCAGGGGCCTGAGCACCTTTTAAAGGTTCCGGAAGAGACCAAAGCAGATGGAAGAGGGGGAGCAATAGAGCTATGCACTTCATAAATTTAATGTTGGATTTATATTTATATCAATAGAAATGTGTTTTTAGAGATGCTTAAAATGATTAGCATTTGGTAATGTATATTATTCTGAAGATTTGGTCATTTTGTTTGTGTGTATGTATTTTGTTTTACCCTGTTTCTTGGTGGGTTTGTTAATTGGAACAGCCAGGGACTATAAAAGGCTGCATGTTGACCACATTAGTTGTGGTTGCTGCTGAGACCCTATGCCTTTGTAAGCAGGGTTGTCTGTGTGTTAAATGTTGGTGAATAAACACCTGTTTATTGCACCGTTTCTCTGCCTCCAGTCTCCTACTTCTTCCAGCTGCTAAGGGCCATTCTAACAAAAAGTATACTTTAAGTGAGCGAAATATATATTTGCCCAAGTGTAAATATGCACTTGCTCAAGTGTATGTTAAAAAGATATTTTAAATATCTTTAAAATATCTGTCAAAGATATTTTGTGTATATTTTAAAATACATGCTCAAAGTAGATTTAAAAAAAATAAAAAATAACTTAGCACTTTAAATGATTAATTTCAGTATGTTTTAAATTACATCTCAGTGTATACTTTAGGCTAATAAAGTATGCATTTTTAGGTGCCTCAATACTCACTATTTTTTGTTAAAATGGCAAAGAATAAAAAAATAATCCTTGTAGTGGAAAACACGCACGCACGCACACACACACACACACACATATTTTGAAGAACAAATCATCAGAATTGGTTAAGCTAAGTAAAAAATAGATACTTTATAGTACAAACCACAGGGTGAAAATAGCAATATAAATGGTTTTATTATTATATATTATTTTTCTATGATGACAGGTGAGGCACACACACATATATATATACATATAAAAACCACCAGTCGCCACTGAGTACAATACAAGTATTACAAGTTTTGAGAACAAAAGACATCAAATCTTGCTTTCAGACTGAAAATGTGTGCTCTTTAATTATGGCAGAAAATGTTCCCCATACTACAATGTCTCTTGCTGTTTTGCTAGGTTCTGAGGTATAACTTGTCACATTCCATGTCGTTCAGCTTAATACTTTTAATGCTGATGGGTTGGGTGTATGGCATGTTACTACCGGAGCTCTTCTTTATATGCAGCTTGAAAACCATACGGTCGGATAATGTAAGCAGTCACAGGTTTCACTAACATGTAGAGTTAAGTGTGACAAGCTAAACTTCGCTGTAAGACACTGACAGGGCAGCATTGGTTATGGGCAAAAACGGAAAAACACATGCGATATAAATAGCCGCAGACTGACTGAGTGAAAAAAAAAAAAAAAAATTCGTCACCTGTTAATGACTTTCACCTCGCAGCTTATCTGCTGCTAAGTGGACGCGCTCACTAAACCGCGCTCCAATTAAGAACACCTGTTGATGGCGTCAGTCCCAAACAATATTACCAGATCCTGACAAACATCAGCAAAAATCTCCAGGAAAATAAACAGGACACAGCTCGTTCGAATTTAAATAAATAAATAAATAAATAAATAAATAAATAAATAAATAAATAAACATTGCATACCTCACTCTAAACTAGTTTATTTTAAGCAGCGAGTTAATTGTCCCACAGAAGTAAACTGTATGCTTTTCAGAGTGAAAAGCGTGAAAAGCACACAGTTTAGAAAATGTAAACTGTGTAAAGTTAAATTTTACACAGTTTATAACTTTGGTTTTATTTTTGTTTTAAAACATAATGTTCAAAAGTGTATGCATGTCTTTTATGCAGCAGATGGAGGATTTTAAACAACGGATGCATTTAAAAATTATATCATTTATAAGTGAATATATTTTTGTAATTTAATTGCAAAAGAAAAACAAAGTTATAATAAAAATTCATAACACAGAGAGATGTATTTTATGGAAGCATTTTTGTCATTCTTATGGGAAAAAAAATCTATATCACAATTTTTGTGAGATACGTACTTTTTTTATCACAAGTGGCAATTTCAAGGTATTTATTTCTGTTAGTTTTATTATTATGGAGAAAATATCAAATTCTGCTTCTTAGACAATTTAAATATTACAGAATACCAATAAAAATTGATTTTTAATCCTGAGATTTGGGCTCCTAAAATGTTTGTCTATGTACTGTACAGTATATTCACTCATATTTGGTCATTTTGTCCTTTGTCCTGTTGCTCAGGAATTCCAGGTTGCTTTGATTAGCAGTCTTCATCTCATCTGCATTGTTGGTCCTGGTGTCTCTCAGCTCTATGACTCTGCAAGGGTTAGTTTTATGACAGTACCAACAGATACTGTTACTTTTTGCTGTTACTTTTACTTTTAGCAGTTCCAAGTCCTGCTAAAAAATGAAATCAGTGTTTGGAACTTCAGGAGCATCCTGGAACATAACCATGTTTACAGATACAAGTAGTAGCACCAGGTTTTGTGTACACACCGAACTGGTGCCAAAATCACAATATATAGCAGTCATCTCCAATAAAAGAGAATACTATTGAAAAATTAATGTATTTCAGTAACTCTGTTACTACGTTAATTAAATACAGATAGATGTTTTCACCTTTGAAAGCCCTTATTTCTCTTAGTTGAGGATGTTTCCCTTTTAGCAACATTTAAGATTAGAATATTATGTCAGATCAATAAAAACATTTTTAATGCCAAATGTGTCCTGGATAAAATGTTTAATTCCTTTTTAAATGTTATTTTCAAAAGGTACTATTAATCTAACAGATAAGCTTCCTTGGAAAGCAGAATTTAATTTATTTAGAATTTATATTTACAAGATTGATGGTGACATACAGTAAAGTGAGAGGATGAGATCAGTCAGTTTTGACAAACAACAGGTGAAAGAAACTTCTTTGGCTTGGAGAAGAGAAAACTAACCCAGAATCCCCTGCTGCTTCAAAATGCTGTTAACCTGGATGGGCTGCTAAACTTTATCATGGTGGAACACGCTGGCAGTGAGGGTAAAAGGAGACAGCAAGTGTTGTTGGCTCTGTCTTTCTAACTCATTCAATTCATTTCTGCAGTTCACCAGCTGAGGGCTAACCTCAGGATAGACATTATTATATTTATTACACCTCGGCTCTGGCCGGCGGCTGCACAGAACTTGATTTATAGACAGTAGCCTGCAGAAATAGTGCTGCCCTTCTCATTTAGCTCACGTCTGCTGTCTGGTTTAGAATCCACCCTACAGGTTTGTTTGGGTGTCGGTGAACTGGTAATGGACTGGGAAAACGTCTGCATCGATATATCTTCCCAGGAGGCTATTCCTCCTTGCTGTCCAATAGCATTCCACTTGAACCACAGACTCTCCACATGCATTATTCTCTAGAGCAGGGGTGTCAAACTCCAGTCCTCGAGGGCCGGTGTCCTGCAGTTTTTATATGTACCACAGGTACAAAACACTGGAATGAAATGGCTTAATTACCTCCTCCTTGTGTAGGTAAGTTCACCAGAGTCCTGCTAATGACCTAATTATTCTATTCAGGTGTGGTGCAGCAGAGGCACATCTAAAAGTTGCAGGACACCGGCCCTCGAGGACTGGAGTCTGACACCTGTGCTCTAGAGAAAAGAGAGCTGCCTCTCACAGATTTCTCTTTTCCAATAGAGTAGAATCCATTAAGAGTGCTAGACAGCGGAGTCAGAGCACAATGTAAGGTTTTTAATGGCTAATAGGTCATGTACCAGAAGATCAACATGACACAACAAAATCTTTTATGACAAATAAATTACATTGAAAAGGGACCCTAAAACCTGCAATAATGGTTTATAATGTGCTTTTATTTTTTTTTGTATTTTTGCCTAAATACTTTATACAGACAAAATCAGTTTTTTGACAAATTCATGTATAATTTCCTTGTAATGTCAACTGATCCCTTTTTTGAAAACTTTACAGCAGAACATTTCATGAGTAAGACATTTTTGTCTCAAGACATATTTACTATGGAGGGTCTATAAGCTATGATTAGTTTAAATAAATGGATCTTCAATGATTGTTGAAGCCATGAAACTGTCCAGTGACTTGAGTTTATTTTTGAGAGGGGTAGAACATTATTGTATATACAATTACGTAATTATATAGTTATCACTATAACCACTGTAAACAAACCTTTTACCATTACTAATCTTCTCTCCTGTGGAACCAGATCAAGTTTTAGTCTGTGACAGAAACCCTGTCTACTTTTAAAACTAGGCTTAAAACTTTCCTATTTGATAAAGTGTAGGTGGTTTGGATAATTTTGGTACTCTCCAAAGTTATGCCTCTTATTAGCTTGAGTGACTGGAGGACAGGTACAGGTGCATACAGGTACATTCTTTTGTCATCTTTGCCATTATTGTTGGGTATAGTGCCAGTGCTTTAGTATTTGTCATGTGTCAGCTGGTAACACTAAGCCTGGTTCTGTTGGAGGTTTCTTTCAGCTGTCACCCCGTGCTTGCTTAGGGTGAGGGATGCAGCAAAGTCGAGATCTAATGTCCCAACATAGACTACTGGGTATTTAGCTACTGGCAATGTATGATCTAATCACTTGGACTGTACTGTATTATATACAATGGAATGATAGAATGAAGCTATATGTTGATGGCCTCTAATTTTAACCGGTTGGGATAGTAATAGCATAAATTAAACATATTTTGATATAGTTTATTTTATTAAGTGCTTTAAGATGACTTTCATTGTAAACCCATGATATATAAATCAACTGAATCAAATTGAAATAGATGTGAAAGTTTTCCCCAAACTCCACAGTAATGACATGTTGCTGTGGAGTTTAAATTTTTCTCTGTGTCTCCATGACACATAGAAAACCTGATCAGCCACCTGATCAGCAGCACTCTAAGTCCTGCTGATGAGTTTTTAAGAGCCCTGTCCAACCTTAATATCTGTACCCATTCTAAAGTCTGGAAATCCACAGTTTGACACACATAGTGAGATCTGATCTACATGAATATCTGGAAGGACATTAGATGAGTGTCGTGTTGTGAGGTTGAAGTCTGACCAAATCACAGACAGGAGTTTAGGATCAACATGATGAATCTTAATATAAACTGGAACAGAAGGCAGATATTTCATTTACCAGACTCCTCTCTTACAAAATCAGCCATCTTCTTTTTTATCTTGAGCTGCACTAAACTGCCAAATATATTCACTCAGCCCTCATTAAGTTCATTTGTTCCAGTCATTTTCATGGCCACAGGTGTGTAAAATCCAGCTTAAAAAAAAAAATTTTTCTTTGTTCCAGAGTGTATTTGCAATTGTAACCATACCTTTGGAGTGATGGCTTCGTTTCTGAGCAGCCCTTGGGAACAAGGTGGTATATGACTTGTTTCCCTGTGGATAATAACAGCTCTTTCTACTAAATCTGTTACAAAATAAATAAATGAAAATCGTCAGATATTTTCCCTTTTGGTTTTGCTTCTCTGGGTGTGAACCCAGAGCTCTGGGAGTTCGTTGGTAGTCTCTACAACCTTTGATCCGGACAGGTTGAAGTATTAGAATATTTGGAATCGTTTCTTCATTGCTCATTTCTGTTGCTCTAAAAGCTGGCGAGTTTCTTTCCATGCTGCCTTGATCTTTCCAGCCTTTCATGGATACACTGCCAGGGGATTTGAATCGAAAGGTCATGGTAACATCTTCTGGTTTTCAAAAATATACATACTCAGTCTGAAATGCCAGATATTGGAAATAATACTGATTTCAAAACTTTTTCCGTCATTAATGTCACTTATATTGTGTACACTTTAGGCCAATTCATTGGAGGAAAAAAATACAGTGATCCCTCGTTTTTCGCGGGGGTTGCGTTCAAAAAATAACCCGTGATAAGCAAAATCCGCTAAGATTTTTACAATTATATAGCATAAAAAAATACTCTAAATTGAAACCAAAGAACAAAACCTGTTTTCAGGTCAGCGGATGTGCGTGTTCATCAATCGGGCCTTAATGTGATCCGGAGTAATGTCATTAAAGCGTCTCCTCCAACCTGCGAGATTCACAGCTGTATCTACGGCAGAGCGATGGATCTCGTCAAGCGAGCCTCCAGTCGGGTTTTGCACTGATTCTGGCCAGTTTTTTCCAGCAGGCATTCAAAGTTTCAGTTTTCATCTCCTGAATTGCCAAGCTGTATTACTTATATTTAAATACCGTAACATTATTGGCACACAGGTAAAGAAGAACCGCAGAGACTGTTTAGCCAATCAGGACGCAGAACACAATGCATTGTTAAAAAAAACTGCACAAAAAAAAATTCCGTGAATCAGCGAGACCGTGAAAGGTGAACCGCGTTATAGCGAGGGTTCACTGTATAGACAGAAAACAAACAACAACAAAAAAGCTATAAAATGCCTGTTTGCATGAATGTGCAAATGTTTGGAATTGTTAAAACTAATTTGGACCAATCTCCCAAAATCTCAGAAAACCTGATTTTCGGACCTCAGCGTTATACGTTGAGATTTCAAATGGTATGTTTGACATCACAGACGGAACGCCATTCCCATAGTGAAACATGAGGATGGCAGCATCATTGTCTGGTTTTACTTACCGTAAGTTTCTCTCCAGGTGGGTGAAGTAATGAATAGCTAGAAATATCACAAATAAATGCAGACGGCTGAATGTGTTCAACACTGGATGATATGGAGAAAGATGGTCTGCTGTAACAAAGTGACTCAAGGAAAAGGAGAAATAAGTTGAATAAAAAACAAAACTTGATGTTTTTGTAAAAATATTTATATTCACCAGCTGAAATGAAAAACAGAGCAAACAAGATAAAAACTCCATAAAGACCTGGATGTGTCCTGTCAGCTCTCCATCAAGCCCTCCACCTTGTAAACAGTGTGGATAAAAGCTGCTGAGTGAATGGCTATCATTCCCCTGATAGACATTTGTACCGACACATTTAACTTGAAACATTCTTCATAAGGTAAAATACAAACAATGATAAAAAAAACTAAAAGTAGAAGGAAGGGGGGGAGGGGGGCTGACTTGTTAACAAAACAAGATTCTACAGCAATTCAGACACACCGCAGGTACATAAAAAGTTCTTTGGCACAAAACACAAATCATTTAACACAACATGAAGGAAACTGTAAACAAAGCAACACATTACAAAATGCAGTTTTAGAAATGGACAGCATTAATAGATAAAAAAACAGTAATACTAAAAACTGATTTGGTAAATAACCATCAACATGTTTCAGTCTGCAAGGCCTCCACACAACGCAGCGTCGTCATGGTAATGTTAACACACCAGGAATGGGGGAAGACGGGGTGAAGATAAGGTGAGAGGACTGAGAAGGGGCAGGATGGAGGAGGTTGGGGGGGTTCATTAGAAATCTGAAGTGTTGGAGTCCTGTTTGTTCCTCCATGTCTCTGGTACCAGCTCTGTTTGTCCTCTGCTGCATGTGAAAGCTCTGTGTTCACCAGCTAAAGTTTCCTTAGTGCAAATAGGCTGTCAGCTGCTGCCTCCTCACCAAGGGGGTGGGAGGGGGCATGGGGAGGGGGGCGGGGGGACAGGGCGGGGCGAGGAGAAGGTCATTTTTGTGGATGCGAGGCTGCGTTCGGTCTGGCACCTGGGATCGGTCTAGAAACAGGCGGGAAAACAAGATTTCTGCATAAGATCTACTAAGCTGCTTAAGATTTTCTAAACTTAGTATATGTTCCATTCTTTGTCATTTTAACAAACCCAATGTCTATTGTACTGATGAAAATATGTTTTCTGAGACACAGAGATAAAAACTTTGTTTTCTCAGCTCGGCTTTTTGAAGAACAAAATAATTGCTTCCCATTGTGAGACAGAGTGATGCTTATTTAGAGCCAAATACAAACTGTGCTTTAAAAACAGGATTAAAAAACAAAATAGTCAATGCAATGCTTTTGCATTGAGAGCCTTTTACTGATTTATTATGTTAAACTCTGGCTGATGGAGGTTCAGAGTAATCTTTTTATTTGACCCTGTTTCTCCTGACTGGAAACAAAATGAATATTTTGAAGTGATCAGCCAGAGTTCTGACTTGGATATGAAAGAGAATCTGTGGATGGAGCTAAAGATTAGGGTGAGGAAAAGGTGGTCCTCCAACCTCAAAGACTTGAATCGCATCAAAGTTAAAATCAAATCAGCTAAACAGCAGTGCAAACCTGTTCACAACTAGAGGAGCTTAGAAGAAGCATGATGATGTTGTCAGGACAACTGTGATGCATCTGGTTAGCAGGCCCATTGTGGAGAAAACCAAGAGATCATACTGTTACACCATGTTCATCTCTGAAGTACAGTGTAAGCTTCAAAACGGCACAGAATACCTGGCAGATTTCTCATCCTGACACTTTTACAATGTCAGAGTACGTTTATGGAAACAAGAATGAATCTGTACCAGATGACAAAAGTACACAGCTTTGCAGAGGAGACTGTCACTTCCATGAAAAGGAAGCTGAATTTCAGACAAGAACTGAGTCGGTGGACTGCAGTCTGGAGCAGAAAACAGCTCAGAAAGAGAAGACAAGAAACACTGGAAACAGCTTCAGCAACAGTATGTAGTCATCACTTTCACTTCAACATTACAGCATTTTCACGGTGGTGCAGGTAAAGCAGATATTTACACTCTGTATAAAAATACTTTTTTTCACCACTGTTTGACTTAAAATTAGACTAAAATATTTCATGCATTTTTTAGGTCCAGAAGTGAGTTAGTGAGCACTGCTGAAACCACTTCCAGTCCATTTCATTTGGGAAACTTTCTTTCCCGCCTGCAGACCTTTAGATCCATCCTCTCCATCAGAGTGACTAATTAGTTTACCGCTGACACGTGAAACAGTGATTTCTTTAATGAAAAAGCAGCTGGCACAAAGAATGCCACTGGAGGACAAACAATTAAATAATCAGTGTCACGGGCAGGAAGTCGTGTCAGACTGAAGACAGAGTGATGCACAGCTTCTGGACAGCTACTGTTGATGGCAATTTGATTTCCCACCCACTCAACAGAACCTCTTAGTGTAAATCAGACAGACTACAGTGTAGATAAGCAGCAGCAATTACAGCTGAAGTCTTTTTGGTGTTTCTCTGTACCAGCTCTGCACATCTGCAAAGTAAAATATTTGCCAATACGTTTTTGCAAAACAGCTAAAACTCAGTCTGATTGGATGCATAGCATCCATGAACATCATTTTTTACGTACTGTGATCTTGCTACATATGAAATAAGTCTGGACTTTCACTGGGAAAACATCTACCACCGTCACTCTGTTCAGAAAATAATACAGGACTTCATATTAGTATGATGTGTGTTCTCCTACCTGAGAACTCTGAGAGGGGGAATGGCTGACACTTTCCCCACAGGTTGTGGCCCAGGAGCTGGAGGCATCATGACCAGCAGGCCTGTGGCTCTGCAGCCAGAAGAGCGACTGGGACTCACCCTGGTGGAGGCTACTCTGGCTGGACTGAGGGGCAGAGGTCTCTGAGGGGGACAAGGGGCCGGTCTGGACAGCTGCTCAGAGACTCGCTACAAGACAGCAGAGACACGGTGGGTAACTGAGGAACCAGATCTGACCAGCAGATAATACGCTGGTTTTCCCAAGAAGAAAGCACAGAAACTTTCTTCTTTGTTTCAAACAAATATAAGAAAAACAACATTAGAAATATTGATGTAATTTAGAGGCATTTCATTGAAGGTGGCTCTGTGGCTCAATAACATTTCTATTAACTTCAAACTTGATTCCAAATGGTTTTATTTTTGTGATGCATTGGATTCAAGCAATTTCATGTTTTAATTAGAATTAGTGATGGAATTCAATTACATTTTTTAATGGAGTTAATTACAGGGGCTGTAGTCAATGGATCATATTTTAATCAAAAACTATACATTGACAAACTATATAGCTTAGCAGCAAAAAAAACAAAAACATTTTTGCTGCTAAACTATTGAATAAATAGACATATGAGCTCAACAACAAATATATCTATAGTGTTTAGTATGTTTTTCAGGTTCTTCAACCATAAAATTGGAACTAAGTTCTATTCTACTCATTCATCTTTCCAATGTTTCAGGAACTCCTAATGATTCATGGAACTTCTTTAGAAATCTGAATGTATAAACATTGACATTTGCATAGGAGATGCCTGTACTGCTGCTACATTTTCAGCATTGAGATGCTACTTTAGGCTAGTCTAGCTTTGCTGATAGGCTAACTCCTTTTAGCACAACTTGAACACAACAATAGTCTTTTCTAAGATTGAGTTTTGAAGTAGAATTTAACCTCCAGTGAGTCAAGAGAAGTAACTTTGTTGTCCATTGCTGCTGTTTGCAGTTTGTGCGTCAGATTTACAGGCTTACCAGAAACATGTGAATGCAACATGTAAATGGAATATTAAAAAAGGCAATATAATAATTAAATTATTTAATGTGATAAATCTATGTAATTAATTAGTCAAACTAGTCCTAACCAGAATTGAAAATTCCAATAAGTACCATACATTAAATATGTTTATTTTGGTTTGGTTGATATGAGATAAATGGTTGTTACTGTTAAGTTTTGCTTTCCTTCCATCTCTTCCTACATATTGATCCATCTTCTCATGGTCTGTTTGAAGGCTTCTCTGTGTTAATGTTGTACAACATTTAGCTATAGTTCTATAAAACACAGAATCCACATGCAGCTCCATGAAAGGTAAATAAAGGCTCTTACCAGTGGGGAACGTGTTGGGTTAAGGGGCAGTGGTTTCTTAGGAGGGCTGAGTCTTTGTGGGGTGGGAGGTGACTTGGGTGGGGCTGTTGAGGGCTTGCCAGCTGGGAAGGGTGGTCTTACCACCTTGAGGTCCCGAGGAGCCCCCTGGGGGGACTCGGTAGGTCTAAGAGGTCGCACAATGTTGACTGGCTGGGTGCCATTTGCCACTAGTCCTGGTCTGAGTGGCAGGACCTCTTTGCTGGTGTGTAAAAGCTGAAGTTAAATAAAGAAACAAAACCAAACTGAAACGAACAAAAATTTGCTTTAAAAACACAGGAATGGTTTTAAATAATATCAGGTACTTCTAGTAGTTAAAAAAACTGTTTGCTTCTCTTTTCAAAATGTATCCATTGCATCCAGGTACTATTTAACTATTTTAAAAGCAATTATAGAGAGATTAAATGTCTTATAATACATTTCGCATTATGTTGCCATATAGTTTTCTTAATGAGATTTTTTCTCATCTTCCAGCTATATATTTCTCCCTATTGTACACTTGATTTCTCTCTCCTTGCCACTGACACTTCCAATAAAAGAATAAAGAGAACAGTGCAGTAAAATCCTGATGAAATAATGGAGAAGTGTTGAGGCTGTAGGAGGAGGCAGACTAAGTGGTCACATAAGAAAACAAGCTGCTGAATAATAAAGCTTTTTAAGATGAAGGTCAGCTTCATGGACACTTTACATTCATCAAACCACAACAAGGCCACCATCCTCCTTTCCTTCCATTTTCTCCCATTGTTGCCACAAAATCTCTCCACTCACCCCCTTGTGGCCACTAGCTTTGTTGATTGGGCCGACCACCTTCAGGTGAAAGGCAGGATTCAGATGGCCATTTTTCTCTTTATCCACTGAAGCCTCTTTCCTGAAAAAGTAAAGAAGGACAGACAGAAATAAGCCAGAGCCTGGTGCCTGACATCTTGCTTTACTTCAAGGGACAAGATATATCCTTCCTCTCTTGGATGAATGCTAAACTCACTATGCCTGATTATATTCACCGCCCAACAGAAATCCACCCCAATATATGGTGGTTGTATTATTATTATTATACCTCCCAGAAATCTTAAAAAAAAATACATCTCTAAGCCATGCTTTGATTGAGAGTCATGTAATATGGTACACATCTCTAACTTGTCAGGACTTACCAAAAAATCTCTTGCAGAAATGGTCCAAACCCAATAGCTAAGTTGGCCATTTTGGATCAAGGTGGTCATTTTGTCTTTTTTTTTTTTTTTTTTTTTTTTACACATATTGCATTTGACTCCTACAGCTTTTAACACACATACTTCAGAATCACTTAGCACAATCTTAAAGCAGAGAGAAAACGTTATCAAAAGTTTTTGTTTGGTGCTTTTTGTTACTTTTACAAATCAATCATTAGCAATAAAATTTGTCTTTGACAAAAAAAATTACCAAAAAACCCTTAATATCAAATTGAAAACTATTTTTTACAAAATAATGACAATTAGAACAAAGTGTTTGCATAAATATTCACCCCTCTCAAGTCAATAGTTATTACATTATTATATCATATACACAGTCCAAAAACCCCATTCTGGCTAATTCAGTGATTAAACTGTGTGTGCTGCAGTTTTAAAAGTGTAGGAAGGTGCTACTCTATTCAAATATGCCTACAGACCACAGAAGCCAATAGCTGAACTGTAAATGAACCCAGAGAATTAGTTCTCAAGTAAAATTGTAGACTCTGAGGGTTCTTGTTGCAGCTGCTGCACTGGAAGACTCATTAAAAACCTTTCCATACAGCTCCCTCACTTCTCCATGATCTGTTCCCTTTTAGCAGCAGTTAGTGCTAACTGTCCACGAGGCCCAGCACCCTCAGCATCATCAGAGTTTTGCTCATCTCTTCCTGTCTTTATTTGGACGGTCAGCATCTTTAAATTGCTGTTGCATCATCTCCAAACAGATACGGTTCTATAAATCACAGCTAGAGCCTAGAATATCATGTTCATCCGCTGCTTTCATCACTCTGTGGGTGGTGATGAATGTGGCACAACTCATAAAAAGCTCAAGGCTTTATGAGGGCATGGATTTTGTTTTGTTCTGCTGTACATGAGCAGTAGCTCTGATTGCTGCCATTGATTCTGGTAAACACATTCTGGTTCATGTATTGGTCTACTGAAAGAGAACAAGACATAGCTATGTGCATCTATGAGGAGTTTAGGAGGAATGGGACAAAATTCCATTCAATTACTGTTTTTGGAAAATAGTGAGAATGTCTGACCCGTGTCAGTCATTTTAAAGATAGCCCTGTCAAATACTGAATTTAAGGCTTGGCTTTGTGTTGCCTTCTCGTTCACATGGCAACATTGTATTTGGCTGAATAAAAACACAAATTTTCATTAACTGGCTCCAGAGTGAAACTTTCTAGATATGCAATGCAAGAAAACATTTGGAAAACATGACATCAGTCACATCTTTTCATGCTTCTGCACTCATGCTGCGCCGGTTCAGATTATTTGCCATGTTCAGGCAATCTCTGCTCATTGCTCACTGACATTACTGACTGTATATTTCTTCACCGACTGTCAGTGAAGAAATATAGATCATATATGCACCTCTGTACAAGCAAAGGGTTAAGATTACACACCTCTGGATCAGACAGGTCACATGCCACCTATAGGTCTGGCATGCGCACTACATTGTTTGGAGTGCTATTTACGTTTTCAGCTGAACATGGGCAGTTTTCATTTAGCTGTTGTAAAAATGTAATTTTTTTGAATACCCAATAAAAAATGCTTTTGAAAAAATCTTTGCGTAAATTAATACAAAATATCTGCTATTTTAAACAGAAAAGTTTGCAACAGTTAAACAACACTTTAGGGATTTTTAGATGTTGTTTTAGACATTTAATTTTAACAAATTTTCTATCTTGTTATAATGAAAACATTTTCTTGTTATGAGAAACTTTTTACTCTAAATAAAAACTCTCCTTTAAATGAGATACTGCTTCTGAATTTATTTCCAAGCAGGCAGTTAAATGCTTCTGTACCAAGTAAAAAGGAAAATACTCTTAAAAATCTCTCATTACTCTGACCTTTAGCAAACACATTGTTGTTGTAATCAGAATTGACTCAAAACAGGAAAATTAGTCTGATATAAAGTCAGTGAAGAAAAAAAGGTTATCTGTGTATTTATTAGTGCTGTCAATCAATTAAAAAAATTATTCAGATTAATCACACTCTGGCACGATAATAAATCATGATTAATTACTATGCCTAACATTTAAGCTTCATATATAAATATGTTGGCAGTTATGGATCTTGAATGGTGCCCTGGGCAAGCCCATCCTCTTGCCGCACTCCAACCAATTAAAATGCAAACAATTATGTATTTGTTTTTTTGTAGCAGAAGGCAGCAAGTACTGTAGTCTCCCACTACTCGATAGCAACTTACTCTACACATGCATACAAGTAGTTGTAAGCCTGTTTGGGGGACAACTGACAGATTTTATTTTCTAATTCTTGAGTGCCCTCCACCCCTTTCTGATGACGCCCTGGGAAACTGCCCATATAGCCCATATCAAAAACTGCCGTTGTATTCATATTCTGACAAAAAATTTGAAAATATACATTTTATTGCCTCAAACCAAACATGTTTCTATTCATTACCTATTGAACTGGTGCGATGAGTTACATTTTTTTGATTAGTTATTTTTTGATGAGTTATTGTTGACAGCCCTGGTTTTTTACAATATATACAACTGAAACCAGTTGGCAGATGGAGTTACTCATTAAACTACAGCTGACTGATGGATAATCATTAATCTGGCCTCTGGCCAGATGACTGGCCAGAGGCCAGTAGTCAGACTGGCTCTGACTACTGGCTCTGGGCCAGTAGTCAGTACTGTAGTCAGTAGTTCTTGAAGTTTCAGTCGATGGCCAATATTCAAAATTTGGCAAATATCAGTCAATCTGTTGGATGAGACAAAATGTTTGTGAAATCTTAGATCCCTTGGATGCTCAGTATCCAGGGAAATCAAGAACACAGTGATGGACAGACAGACAGAGGACATGACAGGGAGACAGTACTTGTTCTTCTTGTTCTGCTCTCTCTGTGAAATCCACTTGTGGTAGAATGAAGTCTTGACTCTGTAGCAGTAGAAGAGCAGCAACACTGCAGGAAGGACCACCAGGAACGCAAACAGCAGACCCACCACCAAACCCACCTGATCTGTGAACACACACACACACGCGCACACACACGCACGCACACACACACACACACACACACACACACACACACACACACACACACACACACACACACACACACACACACACACACACACACACACACACACACACACACACAGACTGAATGAAAACAAATCCAGGAAATGGACACACCTCCATAACAAGAAACACATCTCTGTGTGTAGAAGGATCCACTCTGATCAAAGACTTCTGATGATATTGTTTGCATGTGCAAATGAGTTTAATTTAGTTAATGCCAGTGATATCTGAAGCTGGTTTGGGAAGACATATATGAGTTAAAGAAAGAGCAACATTGTACTTAAGGTACAAGAAAATTAATTTAAGGTATTTGCTTTCTTACAGATTTCTTCTGACTTTGTTCATTTGTCAGAGCTGGACATTATATGTATAATCCCAGGGTTGACTGGTCATTTGAAATGTTTAAATGGGATAAAATCAGAAACAGAATACATCAGTATTTACTCACTATTGTTCTGCACAGGTCCACTGTCCACACTGCCACCCAGGCCAGGCTTCTCACAGAAGGGAGGAGCCCAGCCTCTGTCACAGTGGCAGTTCCCATTGCTGTTACACACCTACAGAAGACATCAGAAAGGTTTGGTTAAAGTTGTTCACTGTTTAGACTTTGCAGTTTTATGTTTGTGGAGCAAAATACAGTCTAAATACAGGAGATTGCTTTTGGAACAGTTTCAGGATTAGTGATTGACTGAAGCTCAATGTACGTGTGAGGAATTCATGCTAGTGTGTTCTCATCTATACCACTCACATAAAGTCATTACTGACTTGTTTGTGTCCTAATAATATATCTGGGGAGGTAATTTTTCTGGCTAAATTTGTTAACTATAAATAAGAATACCTCAGAAGAGAGATGCAAAAATGCAGGTCACATTTGGAAACATGTTCTTTGTATAACATAGTCATTATCACAGAACTGTCATTTTACGATTGAGGAATGAGTGGAAATTGACAAGGAAGCAAAGGAGCTACTCAGAGGGAAGTGGGAACAGTTGTGGGAGAGCGGAGGTAGAGAAGAATGAGGCGATGTAGATAACAGCTGTGCTGCGGAGTGTGACAGATGAACAGAGCAGAACAACTACAACTGTTATATTTCTTTAGATTTGTTTGATGTTTATCATCAAACAAATCTAAAGAAATAAGTCCAAACTATAATAAGAAATGCAAGAACTAGCAAAAAGGAACAAACTAAAACAATAAGCTCTAGTAATAAAAGAACAAACAAATCATGTGAACAATCTTTTTGTGAAGCTGTAGCCAGAAAGTGGAACAATGCTCAATGTGTGGAAATGAGTTTCGACATTTGAAAAATTTCAAACCTGGAGCTCAACTGATCAGAATATTAACACATTCTGATATGTTAATATTGGTTTGGTGGCCCAAGGCAGTCTCTAATGAAGCTGCTGCTGTCATTGTGGATTTATTACAATACAACAGAGCATGTTTTTCCATTCTCTTCTTAATAAAATGGAAATGAAAATGAACAAATAAGAAAATCAGTCTTATTAAATCGGTCAAATTTAATCGGTAGTAATTTGATTTTGATGTAAGTTTTTTTACTGGCTACAGCTGGATTGGATTTCTGACTTTTGTTCATCTGATTTTTTTTTTCACTCTTTCCCTTTACTTTGTTACAAAAACAAGGCCTGACGCCCTGAACTACTTTAATATCAGACGTGAAAATAAATGTAAGAGTTCAGTGCAGAGTTATTCAAATCCCTAACTGTTATAGATTTTAAGTTTATTTGACCAAGAAGTTTGTCTCTGATTGGAAAGCACACAGTCTCTGAAAAGATAATTTAAAAAATCTCAGTTATTTTTTAAAGTTTGACCAAAAAGTGACACGTCAACAAGTATTTACAGATTTTTTGATGATCAGTTGAAAAATTGTTTTTGACGTTAAAGGAACCTAACCCTTCTTCTGATTGCTTGTACCTTTCAGCAGGCTTCCTCTAATAGTGTTTCTCAACCTTTTTTGTTCCATCACACCCGTTTCATACCGGACCACTTACAGCACCAGTGTTAATGCTATAAAATGAACGCTCACTATCGTGGTATCACCATGGAGGGATTTCTTTATTTAAATGGGTTCATTTTTCAGAGGGATACAAAGTGAGGGTATCGTAATTTTAGTAATAACATGTTTATAAGAGCGATTTTCTGTTGTCCTTCGATGGAAGCGGGCAGCTTTCAAACGGAAATAAAACACTTTTTAATATAAGTTGCTGCTTTGACATGATCATAGAACTGCCGAAACATATGTACAAAAATACCAGACAAAGTGAATCACAGCACCGTCATCAGCTGATGAGTGATGCCGTGAAGCTACTAGTAGCTACTAGTAGCAGGAGAGCGGAGCTGCACCAAGAAGCTACAAACACTGAATAGAAGAAGAGCTGCCATCGATACTGTTGCAGCCAAGCATGTTGTAATGTTACACAATACAATTTTAACAAGTTGCTCAAAGTCTAAACTGGTATTGTTGTGCATTTAAGGTGTAAAGTTTACCTTCGACCAAACGCCCCCCAAAGGAATCCCAGCGCCCCCCTTTTGTAAAAATTTCCACCAGCGCCCCCTGCCATCCTCTGAACGCCCCCTGGGGGGCGGTACCGCCCATGTTGAGAACCACTACTCTAATATTTTGATGATTTATCTTTGGTGATAAACTCTAAGACTTTGAGGTTGGAAGGTCTCTTTGCTATCACCCTAATCTTTAGCTTCCTTCACATATTAGCTATGTTCACCGCTTGCTTGTAGCTTCCATCACTTCTGTGTTGCAGCAAGTTTGAAATGTTGCACCTTTGTTTTTCTTCTCTCTTTGCTACTCCATCTGCCCACGCCCACAGCCAATCAGTGAACAGGAGTGAAGCTTGCGTCACCCATGAAAGCAGGGCCGGCCTGGCTGGCCCTAATCCAAAGCAGGGACCTAAAAAGCAGGACCTGCCTAAAACAAAAGCCAGTGGAAATACTCGCAAAGCAAGCTGAGTAGAGCCGAGTTGGTGGAAAAGGGGCCTATCAGGATTCAAATTAGGATCCAGGCTGGGCTGCTCCAAAAATAGGAAGCAGTCTTTCTCCTCAATAATTGTAAAATAAATAAATAAATAAATCTAAAAATTTTAGTTTAAACTTGACCAATACGTAAAGACTCAAACACATATTCAACTCTTTGATTCTTAACCTCTCATTTAACATTCAGAGGGCCTGTTGATATAGTAGATGCATAAAAATCACAACCAGGCTGAGCCTCTTTTTTTTAATTTATTTTTTTTATGAATTCCTTTCTAGGATCCAAATGAGGTGTGTATTCCTGGAACTTAGTACTACTTTTAATTTGCATGAATATCAATCATACTCAATAAGCCTCAGGATCAGCAGATAATATGGAATTAAAAATGGATCCTAAGACTTGAGAAAAGCCTGTGCTACGAGGAGGGAAAACATGTATATTTAGAATATTCCTTGCCGAAAGTAATTTCCATTATGCATGTATTGTTACACCGAGAGGAGGGGACAGAAAGAGGACAAACGGCATAAAATAACAAAGTAATTGGTGAAAGGGATTAAAAGAGGAGAGAATAGAAGTGAGATTTTATTATTTTACTCATTATTTCAAATCCTAGTTAAACAACAGACTTGGCTAGTGTTAAAGCCAATTATCTCCTTTTACAGTGCTGTAAATGAGAGAAGGAGAGAGTCGGCTTGAAATGCTTAGGGTCAAATAAACTACAGAACAGCTTCAGACACAAAGTAGGTCAGACAAAGTTAGCTTCTGCAGGAATCTGCTGCTGTTATTGTTAAAACTTCACTCATTCCTTTAAATGGCACAAGAACAAATATAGTATTTATGACTTTATGTCTTTAGAATAATTTGCCTAATTGTTCATGATTGCACAAAAAATGTTTGCACATTTTTCTTTCTAGGGGTTGAAACATGAACTTTAGTTGAAAGATCTCTGATGCTAAGCCAACATGTTATTGCTGCTTGGTAAATGAATGAATTAATTTTATTAACCCCAGAGGGAAATTCACATATTTCAGTACAACCGTCAAAAACAACATACAATCCAACTTCAGACATGACATTTAGACAGGTGTCTGAGAGGAGGCGCCACCCTTTATGAACACGGTAAGCACTGGAACTGGTTTGGTGGGGAAGATCTTTATGTGTAAAACACCCAGGAAGTTAAAATTTAGGCACAGATGGGTTTTCCAAATGGACAAGGACCCTGAGCACACCACCAAGTAACCAAGTTAGTTACAAAGTAGGTTAGGGGCAACAAAGATAATGTTTTGGATTGATACAAGTTATACTGTATAAATTCATGCTACCAAATTGGAAAGAAATGTATGTAAGCTTTTGACTGTTTTTTTTTTTTTTTTTACAAAGCAACTTTTATTACTATGTGTTAACACACACACACACACACACACGTAAGAAAAGACACACACACACACACACACACACACACACGCGCGCACGCACACACACACACACGCACACACGCACACACGCACACACACACACACACACACACACACACACACACACACGTAAGAAAAGACATCACTTAAAACTCTCCTCTTCATTATGTTGGCATTTAACAACTCTTAATAATGTTAATATTAATAATGTTAATAATTCCAACTAATCTAAAGAGGAAAAGTTGAGTCTGATTTTGTCATACATTGAAAAGGCAACTGTTCTCATACAGTATGCAAAGTTCTGTTTTCAACTGTAACTAGATAAATGGAAATATTGAGAGAGAATAATTCAGTGCATATACATGATCTGAATCAAGTATACAAACTGATTGAAAAATTGATTAAAGTTGTTGAAGCATAACCCAAAGAATTTACGTCACAAAACAAGAGTCAGTCCAACAGATTCTGTTTTGTCATAAGTTCCACTTTAAAATGTGGGGAAAGGTTTGTTAATTAGTTCATATTTGATCCAGACTCTCCCTGTATCAGACATATATTTGCATCAGCATTTTATTTTTTAGGATCCCTTAATGAAGCTTTACCGTTGGTACACCTCAGGCAATAAATACTGTTGGAGGTCAAATTCCCTAATTCCTTGATAAATCAGTCTTATCTTGTGGCCAAGAAAGTGATAGACTCGCCCCAAACTCTCCTTCCCAAACCTTGGTTACAGACTCATAAACTATGTATGCTCCCTCCTTATCTGCCTCAAGCTTGAGGCAGATAAGGAGCTTACTGTTCCAATGAATAGTTCATCACTTCAGTTGCTGTTGTGTTCCAGTCATCTATTTTCCTGACTTTAACAACAGACTTGGTGAAAGCAGAGCAGAGCACTACCTTTGTCCAAGGACACAGAGAGACAACAAGATTAGGTAGATGTGCCTGGAAACTAAGTGAGTTAAGTATGTTGCATGACACAGTGTGTGTGTGTGTGTGTGTGTGTGTGTGGGTGTGTGTGTGTGTGTGTGTGCGCGTACGCGTGTGTGCACATTGGTGTGAGTGTGCGGATACCCCATTGCCGTGACAGTTTGCAAGGCAAGACTCCAGCTCGGTAAAAGAGGCATTTTGGCATTTGCGGTCTCTGCACACCTGGAAGAACACAAGCAGAAAAATCACAGATTGTGATAAAGATGACAGCACACATATACAGACTTTGATCAGCCTTGTATTTGCACCCTTGGGCTCTGGAACAACTTGTATGCCTTTGGAAATCAGGAAATGGTACCAGCATCTTTAATTAAAAGAGCAGTTTTACAGATATGCTTTTAAAACTTATAGTGGTGTTGTTAGATGAAATCAGCAACATGCCTCCTTTACCTACCAGCATCCTTAATGCTGGTAGGTAGAAAATATACTTAAAATACACTGTTCTGACAAACAAAATGACTAAACACAGGGTCCTTTTTATTTTATTTTCCATTTTTTAAGCAGTAATGCAGTTTCAATATTTTCCCCTCAGTTTGCTGCTTATTCTCCTGGAGTTACATCTGATCACAGTAATCAGCACAGAAACAAACAGTTTCATAACAGGAAAGCTCAACAGATACTCCCACATTCTGATTAAACTCAACACGTCCCTATTGACATTTTCCACTAACTGTGTTTTAAGGTGTTGAGATTTAATAAGGCAATGATTATTGGTTTTGATCATGTTTTCTTCGTATCATGGCAAAAGGGAAACATCATTTAACAATCCAACCTGATAAACCCTCGAATGGGTTTCTGGACTTTAATTCACAGTTTGACCTCAGCTGGTCTCAGTTAATCAAATGTCTAATCAGTAATAAAATATCTTTCAAAATATACAATTAACTACATAAGGCTACTTTACTTTCTCATTCTTGTTGTTTAAATATTAATTAGTTATTTTAATATTGTCTTAAATCTTGATGAGGGCATTTTCCAGATGTAAATTTCAGAAATAGTGTAAAATTTTATAAATGTTTTATCCAATGATTTCATCCCCAATTCTAAGAAACCAGCGACACAAAAGATGACTAGAAATTACATCTTATGAAGTGATAGTTTAATTTACTTTAGGTAAAGTCTGTTACTTTTAGTTCAGAATAACAGTAGACAGGATTAAGATCAACTGGCTAATGTTTAGCTGCTTTTCCGTTTTGCTGTCAGGACAGTAGTGACCTCAGGCTGCTGTGGTATCAGAAAATAAACGCTCAGAGACAAATGCCTTGGGTGGTAGGACAAAAAACGAGATGCCTCCATGAACCATTCAACAGCTCAAGTTTACTTTAGTGTTCCTCCAAAACTTGAACCCACAGTGGTAAGGAATGGTTCTCCTATTGAGACGAGCCGCTCATATCAGGGAGTAATGCTTCAAAGAACCAAAGAAAGAAACAAAGGGTGCGTTCACACTGCAGCCTGAAGTGACCCAATTCCGATTGTTTTGACGTAATGCGACCTGTATCCGATCTTTTCATGGCAGTGTGAACAGCACAGATCGGATTCTTTTTCGAATGTGACCCATATCTGATACGTATCCGATTCAAATGCGACCTAACGTTTAGGTCGCCTTCATCCGAACTGAACGTCACTGATTCTCAACAAATCTCACTATTCTGTGTCCTGATACGCGCAAGCGGGAAGAAAAACAACAACCATGATGGACTATATGAGGATTAAGTTAATATGCTGCTCCGGCCGGACAACAACTTCAAATATGTAAGCTAAGCTCCACTATTAGCCTTCATGTTTACATCCGCGAACACTGAGCAGATCTTTTTATGGCGGTTGGCAGAACACCGAGAACGCTGACACTATTGCGCCCTCTGCTGCGCATGCGGGACACTTTCAGGTCGTTTGCCCGTTCACTCTGCAGAACACATACAGGTTGCATTTACTGGCAGTGTGAACGGCCCCGGCAAAAAAATCGGAATTGCCAAAAAATTGGAATTGGGTCACTTCAGGCTGCAATGTGAACGCACCCAAAGAAACCTGCAGAGGGAAGGGTTTGGTTGATTTTTTTCAATGCTGGTGCTAATGGTCATATGCATATGCACTAGTACTGTTATTGGTAACGATAAAATTACTTTGCAGAGTTGATCTACACAGCAAATTTGGAAGTGTTCCATCAACTCCTACAGAGTTAAATTCAACACTTTGAAAGTGTCTATATTGGTCCACTCTGGATGGTGTAGAAGTTACAATTTTGAAAGTGTTATTTGTGATAGAGTTGAATCAACACTCACAGTAGTTGAAATCAAACACACTTCAGTGTTAATCTACCCAACACTAGTGTATATTGTTAAAAGCTAACACTATGAACGTGTTAATACACGTTCATAGTTTTGGAGGAACACATAGTAACACAGAACGGTGTAAAGTATATATTAACATAGAAATCTGAGTTTTGAAATCCTAGTAGCAAGGTGTGCTGTGGTGGCACAGGGGTTAAGCACAACCCAGATATGGAGGCTCTAGTTTTCAATGCGGCTGTCGTGGGTTCGTTTCCCAGTCTTCCCCTTCTCTCACTACTCAGTTTTTTTTTGTCAATTTACTACCAAATAAAAGCCAGTAGAGCAATTAAAACCTTTTTGTCCCCAGAAACTATTGGCCATCAATAATCCCCAAATTCATTTTAAAAGACATTAGATGCCACATTAGATGCTACAAAACACCAGCACCAGTTGCAGAATATACTCTACTTTTATTTCAAAACATCAAACAGCACTGATGGCAATATACAACAAAGATCATACATTCATGGTACTTTGCACTGAAAATGAAGTGTGCTTTGAAAGTTAATTGGAAGCAGCCATGGATGGTCTTGTGATCACTGATGGTGAAGTGTCTTTGGTGCTGCTCTTGTTTGGTTTTGAAGACTTCCAGCCTGGAAGGAAAAACAAGAAATATAGCAGAAACATTAGGATAATAAATAAATATTTTAAAAAGTAGCGTGAGCAAAACTAATCAGACTCACCTGTGTTTGTCACCGTCATATTCATTCAAATTAACAACGCTCGAGCTCTATTGCTACTGTTGACAGGCTCACAAATCCTCCTGTGACACTGCCACCTGAACTTCAATCTAATGCTGCCTGCAACAAGTTTTCCAGTTACTTTTCAGAGAAAATTCAAAAGATCAGATGATTAATCTGCACATCCACTCCAAAGCCAGTACCAATGCTATGCCAAAACAAAACAAATACAGGAAAAATGACCCAATTTCAACTACTTCATTATAAAACCCTAGAAGAAATTATATGTCAATTAAGCTCCAGTTCATGCTGTCTGGATGTCCTACCCACACATTTCTTTAAGAAAGTTTTGCCTGTCGTTGCTAATGATCTGATCCAAATAGTAAACTCATCGCTCTCTTCAGGTATTTTCCCCCAGGCTTTGAAAACAGCAGTTATCAAACCACTAATATAAAAGAACAATCTAGACAAATCACTACTGCAAAATTACAGGCCGATCTCCAACCTCCCATTCATCAGCAAAGTTATTGAAAAAGCAGTTTTTAAACAATCAAATAGCTTCCCAACAATAATGAATCGCTTTGACTCCTTCCAGTCTGGTTTTCGTGCTCACCACAGCACGGAGACGGCCCTTGTAAAAGTGTTCAATGACATCCATATAAATACAGACTGTGGGAGAACCACAGTGCTGGTTCTGTTGGACCTCAGTGCAGCTTTCGACACTGTTGACCATGACATTTTACTGAATCGACTGGAAAGTTGGGTGGAACTCTCCGGTCCAGTGCTCAACTGGTTTGAATCTTACATAAAGAACAGGGATTTCTTTGTTTCAATCGGAAACTTCTCATCAGAGAGGTCAAAGGTCACATGTGGGGTACCCCAAGGTTCAATCCTAGGACCCCTTCTTTTCAATATTTATATGCTCCCACTGGCTCAGGTTATAACAGGAAATAAGATTAGCTACCATAACTACGCGGATGATATACAGCTCGACATCATGATGTCACCAGGTGACTCCGAACCCATCGAATCACTGAACAGATGCTTAGAACAGTTAAATGTGTGGATGTGCCAAAACTTTCTCCAGCTGAACAGAAACAAAACTGAAGTTATTATCTTTGGACCTAAAGAGGAGCGATCTAGAGTCAATGCACAGCTTCAGTTATTACAACTGAAAACCAGCGATCAGGCCTGAAACCTGGGAGTAGTGATGGACTCTGACTTGAACCTTCAGAGCCACATTAAGACAGTCACAAAGTCGGCCTTCTATCACCTGAAGATCATCTCCAGGATTAGAGGACTAATGTCTCAGCGCAATCTAGAGAAACTCATCCATGCGTTTATCTTTAGCCGCATTGATTACTGCAACAGTGTCTTCACAGGTCTGACTAATAAATCAATCAAACAGCTGCAGCTGATCCAGAACGCTGATGCTGGCGTTCTCACTAAAACCAGGAAGATAGAGCACATAACACCAGTTTTAAAGTCCCTACACTGGCTCCCTGTAGCTCAAAGAATATACTTTAAAATACTGTTGTTAGTTTATAAATCACTGAACAGTTTAGCACCACAATACCTTAAAGATCTGTTATTGCTGTATCAACCGTCTAGACCCCTCAGATCTTCTGGTTCTGGTCTGCTCTGCATCCCCAGAACCAGAACCAAACGAGGAGAAGCAGCATTCAGTTTCTATGCACCACAGATTTGGAACAAACTTCCAGAAAACTGTAAAACAGCTGAAATACAGGGTGCCTTTAAATCTCAACTTAAAACCCACCTGTTTAGAGTTGCTTATGGCTAAATTAGGGTTAGAGTGCGGGTTTTGATGTCTTCAATGTTTTTAATGCGTTTATCTTTAGTTTTTATGTCTTCGATGTTTTTAATGTTTCTATCTTTACTTTTCATCTAGTTATTAAATTCTTTTTATTTCTCTTTCACACTGTCTATGTAAAGCCCCCCCGGAAAATGTCCCAGTTCAACGAATCTATATCTAGGGGTGTGAGAATCCTTGTTAAATGACGTTTAACTAAAGTCCTACGGGGTTTAGAGTCCCAGTTGACGGCGTTTCAACTAAAAACCTAGAGTTTGGAGTCTTTGTCAAACGGTGTTTTTGACTAAAGTCCCAGAGGGTTAGAGCCCCAGTTAAACAACATTTAATTGAAGTCCTAAAAGGGGTGCGGGTTTTAATGTTTTTATCTTTTTTAATTTTTATTTTAATTATGTAAAGCACTTTGAAATGCCTTGCTGCTGAAATGTGCTATACAAATAAAATTTGATTGATTGATTGATTGATTACTCTGCCCACCTGGTTTACAAAATAAAGCATAAAAAAGTCAGAAATAATAAAGAAATTAGTCAGCTTACAGACAAATTTTGGAGAGCATTAAACGTCGTGCCAACCTGTCTGAAGAAATGTGTTGGAGTCATCATAACAGGCTTCAGTCACCAACATGACACACTAACAAAGGAAAAACATTTAGGCAGTTTTTAGATGTGCCACAGGTACAAAATACCAGAGTCAAATGGCTTAATTGCCTCCTCATTGTGTAGCTATGTTCTCCAGAGTCCTGCTAATCACCTAAATATTGTAGTCAGGTGTGGTGCAGCAGCGGCACATCTAAATGTTGCAGGACAGTGGTCCTCCAGGACTGGAGTTTGACACCTGTGGCATAGATCAAGCCAATGGTCCAGCACAGCCACCCCCCACCTCCATTTTGCAGTCTACAGCCAAAAACTTAAAGAAAACGACCCCGCAGCTAAATAATGCTAATTCAAATGGCCTCCAGATTTTCCTGACAGTTTTAATGTTTAGTTACGATAATAAACAGTCGTATATACCATGATATCCAAACAAATAAATGTACGTTAAGCGAATTATATATATATGAATCGATACTCTTGTGTAAACGGAAAAATAATGTCTCCATAAAAAATAGTCAAAAACATGATCATTTTAACATGGAACTTACCTTGTTATAATAAGCTCCAGACAAGACGTCATACTACTGCCTCCGGTCCTCAGGCAAACATTTGAAGCAGTAGCGGAACAAGACGGCGTCGGCCGGGGGGCGGGGCTAATGACCGGGCCCAATAATAAAGCTCATGATAATTTAACTTTACAACATGCCCGCAACAGCGGAGCTAACAAGTTTCATCATCACAGACAGCGACTATATCATTTTGAAGACCATCTGACATGAAGTACAACAAACCAAGAGAAGAACAGAAACATCAGGCTACTGGTCACTAATGTTGAAACAACACAAATTCAAAACATGTTAACGTAATCCATAGAAATGCTCTAGCTAGTTTGCCATTTGTTGCCAAGTGACTGATGATGACGTTGGTGACAAGCTTTACCCACAACGCACCTGGAGACAATAAGGACGATTCATTTGTAGTTTTGTGTGTCATAAAGTTAAATATAAGAGTGAAAATAAAGCCAGTCATGTGGCACAACATTTTACTCAATATTTTACACTCACTATGTCACTAAAATCAGGTAAGGTTTTAAGCAACCATGAGTCAACAATGAGGCACCCTACTATATTACCTACTGGGGTATCGAATACAGTTCTTAACAGAAGAGGAGAAAGTGCTCTATTACAGTTCTTATAAACTAAACTCTGAATTTTCTTGAAAATGTTTTAAAAGAAACTTGTGTTTTAGAGCAGGATTTTACCCTTTTAGAGCTTTTTAATTCTTTGAAGAGTTTTAAAAGAGTAAAATCTCCTGGCTCAGACGGACTCCCTTTATAATTTTATTTAACATTTTCGGAGATTTCAGCATCGGATTTAATTGTTGTTTTTACTGATTTTAATAAACTCGATACACTCCCAGATAGTTTTAGAACAGGAATAGTTACACTTTTATATAAAGACAAAGACAAAAGAGACCTAAAAAACTGGCGATCCATCACCCTTTTAAACGTTGATTGTAAACTTTTTAGTAAACTTTTAGCAGCCAGGATGCGCCGAGTGTTGGGGGATATAATCCACCCGGATCAAGCCTGCGCGGTGCCGGGAAGGAGGATCACGGACAGCCTCGTACTGATCCGAGACACCATCTGTTTTGCGAGAGACAGAAACATTCGGCTGATAGTCCTAAATCTAGATTTCGAGAAAGCTTTTGATCGGGTCTCGCACCAGTACCTTCTCCAGGTACTGCAAAAAATGGGTTTTCCTGACTGCTGTACCGAGATATCTCCAGCAGATTCATGGTTAACGGGTTTCTGACAAAAGCAGTGAAAGTGAACTGCGGTGTCCGTCAGGGTTGTCCGTTATCCGCCCTTCTCTACGTGACCTGCATCGAGCCGCTCGCGCAGATCTTGAGAAGGGACCCACTGATCTCAGGAGTAACTATACCGGGGAGTGGAGGGCAGGTGGCGAAATGTCTTTTATATATGGATGATTTTAACATTTTATGTACAGATCAGTATCAGTAGATAGAGTTTTCCAATTAACAGACTGGTTCGGTAAAGCGTCAGGCTCCAAATTAAACAAAGAAAAAACCAAAGCACAATTTTACGGACCATGGAAAAACAGTGAAAAAATAGGACTTCAGCTTCAGGTGACCCAAGAAGAACAGAAAATTTTAGGAGTTAAATTTGATAAAAATGGCGAAGGAAAAACAAACTGGACAGAAATAACACGAAAAGTAAAACAAAGAATAGGTTTCTGGTCAATGAGGAACTTAACAATAGAGGGGAAGATTTTAATTGTAAAAGCAGTGATTTTACCTGTGTTTTTACTAACCAGTTCTGTTTTTATTCCTCCTAGGAGAGTGTTTTTAGAGCTGCAACGGGACATATTTTATTTCATCTGGAATTCAAAATGGGAAAGACTAAAACGTGAAATCATGACAAAACCCAAAGAGAAAGGGGGGAAAGGAGTCCCAGACCTGTACCTGTTTTTAGGCAGCCTTTACATCAGCACTCATTTTAAACAAGCCATGGACATTTTTAACAATCCAAAGACAAATTCAATGAATAGATTTTGGTTTGGGTCATATCTAAGGAAATTGAAACTTTTAAAGAGTGATTTTAAAAAACCAGCAGCTTTTAACCTCCCACCAGCATACGCTTTTATACAGAAATTTTTACAGCGTTTTAAACTGGAAGGAGAGGAGATCAGGATTTTAACTAACCATCGTTTTATTATCTCTGTTGTGCAGGACTGGGAACCAGCGACTCCAGTGCACGGCCTCCTGCGTGGAGACGCCACCACGGTTTGGCGCAATGTGGGCCATCCAGTCCTTCCGAACAGACTCCAGGACCTGTCCTGGATGGTGGCCCATGAGATCCTCCTGGTCAGAGCCGTTATGCACTCCCGCGGCATGTCGGCGACCTCCATCTGCCCCCGACCCGGTTGTGGCGCGCCGGAGTCAGTGAGGCACCTGCTGTGGGAGTGCAGCGCTGCCAGGGACCTGTGGGCAGAGGCCGGCTCCTTGAAATTCCCATACTTACCAGCAAGGGAGGTCCTTGATCTACAGCTCGTGCTGTACGGGGTGAGCCACCAGAAAATGGAGAAAAAAGACTTTGCAGAGATGTGGCTCACCCTCGCCACCATCAAAGACGCCATTTGGACCTCCAGAAACTTGCTGGTAAGCAGGCGCAGGCAGATCCCCCCCGTGGCTGTGATCCGGATGGCGGCAGCGAAAAGAGGAAACATCAGAGCTGCAGGTGGCGCGCCAAGGACACAGCCACAAAGAAGCATCGCCTGCGCCTCCATGGACGAAGGAGCCGGCGCTCCACGGACGGAGGCCAGCAGCGGCCTGGCCCTCCGGGTGAGGAAGGAAGGAAGGAGCAGCAGGGGGGGTTTTCTCCTCTGGGCACCAAGAGCTGTTTGGAAGGACGGGACGGCTCAGAACTTTGTAAGGAGTCACCCCGGTCCTGCTCAACTTTTAACGTACAGAGTTTGGTTTTCAACATCCTTGTTCTTGTCTTTTTAGTGAGAAATGTGACAAATTGTATTTTAGTCTTTTTATGTGAAGATTTTCTGTATAAATGTGTTTATGCTATAAAATGTCCTAAGTAACAATAAAAATTTTTCGAAAGAAAAAAAAAAATCAGATGTTATAAAAAAAAAAAAAATTTGGATCCCTGAGTGCATGTTCTTCCTCCCATGTGAGCCCCCTGTAGGTCTAGGCTGGGGGGCTGCTGGAACCCTACCCTATCCTGTCTGTTGCTCCTTCCCTGATGATGTGATGTCACAAATATGTTACAACTGTGGGAGGAACTGTCTGATGTTGATTTCTAAATCAACACCAGACTGAGTGTTGAGTTAGACTGTTGGAGTTAATTTAGAAATCAACACTGGACTGGATTGCTTTTTGTTTAACTCTTTGGAACTCTTTAGTGAGTGTTAGGGAAACCAACACTCATGTTGTTGAATTAACACTGTATTTTTACCATACAACACTTGCACTGGAAATCTGACACTTCCAAATTTGCTGTGTACATGTGACTGGGTGACTAGAGACAGAGCTTGCGTGCATTCACTGCAGAGAAAAGTTCAACTCAATAAGACGACTCAAAATTCATCATGGTAGATGGCAGACAGTATTATCTGCTGCCTATTCATTATACATTACTCATGCAGAGCTAGTCAGGCCTTGGGGCGCCAGCTGAAATGGAATTTAAAAGGGAGGATTGCGATGCAGAGGAAAAGGAAATAAGACAAACAGGGAAAAAAGAACTTTGCTGGTGAAATGGTAGAGGGTGCATTACCACCACATTTTATACGGACCTTTTCTTTAATATAAAATCAGTTTTACTTTACAAAGTTATGGGTTTTTGTGCCTAGAAATGGTTTTGCTTTAAAACCCAGTGTTCTAGTTTGCATGCTGCATAATAAATCAAATTGACAGAATAATGTTAATTAGACAAAATGCTAAGACGGATCAATCTCCCACAGGACTAATGGCATTTTGTTTTGAATGAGGTGGACTGAGAAACAACCCTGTGTGTTTACTGCAAAAGCAAAGAGAATGTTGACAATTATCTTTAGGCTGCACAAACCCTTCCACATAATAAAAATATTCAAAAACTGTTAGGGAACAAAAAGTGAAATAATTAGTTAATTAGTGTAACTTTGCTCATATACATTTATATGCATACAGCCAGAATCGCTTTTAGAAGTACTAGTTCACTTGGTCGGCAACAAGACTTTAAATCAAACTGAATAAGAGTTTAAGACATCAGCCTTGAAAAAAACTAATTTGTGCATAAACCAGGTGAACATTAACATGGGGCAAACAAGCACACACCACACCATAATATGTCACCTTGGACTTTTCTTCTTTTATTAGTTTCAGATTGAGCTTTTATTATCGAGTCCATTTTTGTCCTTCTGGCTAATGGTCTTAAACTTAAATGTGAATTCTGGTCACTTAAAATTGATCAGGAGTGTATACCAACCTTGCCCTCCCCGCACTTGGTGCCAGTCATGACAAGGCCGGGGTCAGGCAGGTCACCCTGGCCGTCCTGAGTGCTGTATACATAGGTGCCACGGCACTTAACCTCAATGCCGCCCGTCTTGATGGTTGTGTCAATGGAAACAGCGTTGGTGCCTTTGGGCTTCTTGGCAGCACTGTGGCACTGAATCTTGCCACATTTGGCATCACTAAGTAGAAAAACAAGCACAAAAAAATATGAATTTTCAATTGTTTCCAGACACTGAGCCACAGAAAGGTGGTAAAACTAATTCCTTGGTGCAGTCAGTTGGGTCTAAACATCAAGGAATTTCTAGCTACTGTAATGGAAAATTTTAAATATGTTTGTTTCACTTTAATCGTCTGTCTTTCTATCTGTCTGTCTGTCTGTCTATATGTGTGTGTGTATATATCATATAGATGTCAGTGTCTGGATAACATCCAGCATATCAGAGAAAACTGTATGTTTTTAAGTTGAAAGATCCACACTATATATAATGGCTACAAATAAATTCCATGTGTTTATTAATAAAGCCATCAAAGGATTTCAGATGTTTTAGTTGTTCAGTACACCATAAAAACCTGTAAAAGATGTTTATGCCACAAAGCAGAATCTGTTAGTGTTTGATCTTGACAGACCCTGCCCCCAATAACTTCCACCAATCAGTGTCCTAGGCAGCCTTTATGTAAGCCAGGAGGCAAAAGCTGAAATGTTCAGAAAAAAGTCGCTCCAACGAGTCCAGCTTATTGCTACTAGTCCAGGGAAGTAACACACACTCACACTGAACCAGGAGCTCAACAGATGGGCAGTTAGCCACACTCCCTGCACCTATCATTGAGTCCTTGAGACAGACACTGAACCACACACTTGTTGGTGTGTCAGTGTGTGCATAAAAGAGAAAGAAGTGCAAACACTTCTGCATGTTAAAACAAAGAAACTTTATATGATTGTGAGAAGTTCATGACAAAGAACTGGAGAACTGAGCCAAGGTCATATCTGTGCTCTGAATGATCAACAGCTAGGTCTATTGAGTGGCTCATTACCAGTTAGTTGTTAGACTATTTCAAACCCTTGAAGTTGAAGTTTTTCTTCTAATTCAAGCTAAACTTTTTGCATAATGAAACTTAGCATTAGAAGCCAAGGACCGATAGTGCTGCTGTGCATGTGTCTTAATACCAGACACATTTACATATCCTCAATCGATTCAGTGAGTCAGTAACACCTCCATCACTCATGTGGAACTCTGTAATGGATTTAGGCATCAGTGGCTCATGCAGACAGCCATCAAGCACTATAATCCACTAGCTCATTAGCATTGCTAAACAGCTAATTTAGCTCTCTGTGGCCTGAGTGTTCAGAATCCCTGACCGTGGGTGCACTGTGTCTTGGTATGAACAGAAAAATATTACAGTGAGAAATAACACTGCATTAATAACACTTTTAAGTGACTCAAGTGTTATTTGCTTTATGGTGAAGATAAGGTTCTGGTAAATTTTACAATTATCGATCAACAGGTTTTCTGGTGAAAGGAAATATTTTCTTCAACAGAGACATCAACTTTTCATTCATGTGGTATTTACACAAAGAATTAGATATTGTAGAAAAGTCACTTTGTGTTCAACCTCTAAAGTGCTAGTCTATGAAATATTGACATTCTTGTGAAGACCACAGGTAAGGGTTTACTAACACTACAGGGAATTCACACAGAAAACACTGTTGTAATGTCAACTGCTAATTGCGAATATATGATGCTA